>NC_139572.1:5378443-5530943 GCF_965112155.1 Podarcis liolepis | reverse complement strand
TTTACCATTTGCTCCGATGCAGCTTTAAAGTACATACCCTCCGACATTTCTCCGATTAAAATAGGGAGGTCCTATTCAACAACAACAACATTATTATTATAACTTTGAAAAACTTCCCTACACAGGACTGCCTTCAGATGGCTCAGGCATTGGATAACTCCATACCCTCCAACATTTCTCCAGTGAAAATAGGGACGCCCTAAGGGAAAGCGGGACATTCCATGATCAAATCAGAAACCGGGATGGCTTCTGTAAATCTGGGACTGTCCCCGTTAAACAGGGACGCTTGGAACTTCTTCTAATGGAGTGGAATTCATGTAATCATCTTCAAAAGTCAATTGTACTGCCAGATTGATTGATTGATTGATTGATTGATTGATTGATTCCCCACCCATAATAAAATAATGAACACTGAACATTAAAAACCCTTCCCTATACAGCGCTGCCTTCAGATGTCTTCTAAAGGTTGTATAGTTCCTTATCTCCTAAGCTTGGGGGTCGCATAACTCCATCCCCTCCAACATTTCTCTGATGCAAATTGGGACGTCCTAAGGAAAAGCAAGGGGGCGCAGGTGGCGCTGTTATTAAACCACAGAGCCTAGGGTTTGCCTATCAGAAGGTCGGCGGTTCGAATCCCCGTGATGGGGAGAGCCCCTGTTCCTGCCAACCTAGCAGTTCGAAAGCACGTCAAAGTGCAAGTAGATAAATAGGTACCTCTCTGGTGGGAAGGTAAACGGCTTTTCTGTGTGCTGCTCTGGTTCGCCAGAAGCGGCTTAGTCCTGCTGGCCACATGACCCGGAAGCTGTACGCCAGCTCCCTTGGCCAATAAAGCAAGATGAGCACCGCAACCCCAGAGTCGGCCACGACTGGACCTAATGGTCAGGGGTCCCTTTGTTGTTGTTGTTGTTTAGTCGTTTAGTCGTGTCCGACTCTTCATGACCCCATGGACCAGAGCACACCAGGCACTCCTGCCTTCCACTGCCTCCCACAGGTAAAAGGGTCCCTTTACCTTTACCTTATTCAACAACAACAACAACAACAACAACAACAACAACATTATTATTATAACTTTGAAAAAGTTCCCTATACAGGGCTGCCTTCAGATTGCTCAGGCCTCGGATAACTCCATATCCTCCAACATTTCTACAGTGAAAATAGAGATGTCCTAAGGGAAAGGGGGACATTCCGTGACCAAATCAGAAACCGGGATGGCTTCTATAAATCCGGGACTGTCCCTGGAAAATAGGGACACTTGGAAGTTCTTCTAATGTAGTGGAATTCATGTAATCATCTTCAAAAGTCAATTGTACTGTCAGATTCATTGATTCCCCACCCACAATAAAAGCATATGCCCTTGCCACTGTACCGAAGGCTTTCCCACTCCCTTTGGTTCGCAGGAACGTTTAGAAATCTTTGGTTTTCTTTCTCACGGCCCGTCAGCCAAGCCCTTGCCTGGCTCGGCGGCGCAGCCCAACTCCTATCTTGTGGGAGAGAGAGCTTAGAAGATTGAAAGCTCCACAGCCCTTATCAGTCTGATCAGCCGGTGGCAGCAGCCGTGACCTTCCCTTCCTGCCGCTCTGGTCATGACTGATCCCCATATCACGCTGCCTCCTCGTCTAATTTCGTCTCCTTCGCATCTTCCAGGACCAACTGGGAGCCTGAGAAGAGCACGGCTGACCTTGACGTATTTCTGATCTCCTCGCAGAGCCTGGAAGAAACCGGAGGCCCCTTTTCCCACACGTTGTCAGGGCGGATTTTCGCAAGCGCAAGTGACAGGCCTCGAGTGGAACATGCGCCCCGCCCTCCATGCGCACACCCCTGCCCATTGGGGGCATCTCTCTGCCAACATCTTCGAGACTTCGGCGTGGGCCAAGGAGGAAATGCCCAAACATCACGTTTTTCTGCCCCCTGGAGGTTGCCGCTCAGATGCAGACAGGACAGGGAGGATCGTGTGGGATATGGAAAATACCACACTGAGGCCAACTTTCCCATTTACTGTTGTGTCAACAGAGTGGGCCAGAATCAAGCTGTGTCCCTTCTGCTTCCCATCTGCCCCAATAAGGTAAAGGTAAAGGACCCCTGGGAGGGACGCGGGTGGCGCTGTGGGTTAAACCACAGAGCCTAGGACTTGCCAATCAGAAGGTCGGCGGTTCGAATCCCCACAACGGGGTGAGCTCCCATTGCTCGGTCCCTGCTCCTGCCAACCTAGCAGTTCAAAAGCACGTCAAAGTGCAAGTAGATAAATAGGTACCACTTTGGCGGGAAGGTGAACGGCGTTTCCGTGCGCTGCTCTGGTTCGCCAGAAGCGGCTTAGTCCTGCTGGCCACATGACATGGAAGCTGTACGCCGGCTCCCTCGGCCAGTAAAGCGAGATGAGCGCCGCAACCCCAGAGTCGGCCACGACTGGACCTAATGGTCAGGGGTCCCTTTACCTTTTAAAAGACCCCTGGGCGTTTAAGTCCAGCCAAAGGTGACTATGGGGTTCCGGCGCTCATCTCGCTTTTGGGCCAAGGGAGCCAGCGTTTGTCCACAGACAGCTTTCTGGGTCATGTGGCCAGCAGGACTAAACCGCTTCTGGTGCAACAGGACACCGTGACAGAAACCAAAACACACGGAAACGCTGTTTACCTTCCCGCCGCAGTGGTACCTATTTATCTACTTGCACTTTGACGTGCTTTCGAACTGCTAGGTTGGCAGGAGCTGGGACCGAGCAATGGGAGCTCACTCCGTTGCGGGGATTCGAACCACCGACCTTCTGACCTTCTGAACACCGGCTCCCTCAGTCTAAAAGTGAGATGAACGTTGCAACTCCATAGTCACCTTTGACTGGACTTAACAATCCAGGGGTCCTTTACTTTTTACCTAAGGGTGCATACAAATAAAATTGTGTGTGTATGTATGTATGTATGTATGTATGTATGTATGTAAACAGGTGGAAGGGGGGGTCAGAAAAGCTCAGGGCATTTTATCATGCCCCAAACGAGGAGGGAACAAATGTCCACAAGCATTGAAAAGGGGAGGGAGAGATGAAGCAATTGAAATGTCCATCAGCCCACGGGCTCCACATCGCAACGCAAACAGATGAATCAAAGCAAAGGCATTAAGAAAATCCTGGAGAACTAACAGGATGTCATGATTAATCCCTGCCCATTCCGGGACAATCAAACTTACAAACACAGCGAGGAGTAATAAAAATTCTTGGATGAGAGTCACATGAAACAGAGATTCCGCAGCTCTCTCAACCAACGCCGAGAAGTTAGGAGCCATAGGCACCGACTCCTAGGGGCCGAGGCATAGCTGTCAAGCGTCCCTTATTTGGCGGGACAGTCCCTTATCCCAGCGCCACGTCCCGCTGCTGTTCCTTATTGTTGATGTCCCTTATATAAGCTACTGAAAGTAATGGGGCCCTTTCTATTTCCAGCTGTCCTTTGTCAACAACAAATTGTTGCTGGTTTTTTTGTGTTGAATATGTGCTATATGGTAATTTATGGACCTAATAGGTATCTAAAGCCATTTGCATGCAACAAAATATGTATTTTATCAAAGTAATTGTTGATCCCTTATTTTGGCTGCTGATCCCTTATTTTCGAGGCTGCTGGTCCCTTATTTTCAAATCTGTAAGTTGACAGCTATGGGCCGAGGCAGTTTCGGACCCCTATATATATAGGGGGCTGGACTAGATGAATCTAGGGGTCCCAGCCCCCCAGTTCTACTATTCTAAGACTTTTTCGTTCCAACGGGCTTCTGGGAACTGACTGCTTCCAATTAAAGGCCTGGCGACATGTTCTTCTCATTGCAATTCTCTGCATGGCTTTAATAGATTTTATGTGTGTGTATCTGTATATAGATGCAGAGCAGTTTTTCTGGAAAAAGAGGCGCCAGAAATCACCATGAACGTGTCCCTCGTTGTCTTAGAATGGCAACGGCGTCCACCTGAGAGGCGCCGGAACTGATTTCTGGTGACTTCTGGCTGAAAAAAGCCCTGTATATATGTATTATTATTATATTTCACTTTTATAGCACTTAATATATTTAAGAAACATCTCAAAGCGGTTTACGGCACATTCAAACATCAATAAAACAATTCAGAATCAAACATTTCTGTATAGAGTACAGTGGTACCTCAGGTTACATACGCTTCAGGTTACAGACTCCGCTAACCCAGAAATAGTGCTTCAGGTTAAGAACTTTGCTTCAGGATGAGTACAGAAATCGTGCAGTGGTGGCGCAGCAGCAGCAGGAGGCCCCATTAGCTAAAGTGGTGCTTCAGGTTAAGAACAGTTTCAGATTAAGAAAGGACCTCCGGAATGAATTAAGTACTTAACCCGAGGTACCACTGTATACAGTCAAAGCAACATAATTGACAGAAAACTAAAATATTATCTTAAAGATTTCAAAATCAAATATTGCAAAGGTCGACTGCTGAATACAAAGTTTTAAAAAACTTAAACATTTCAAAAAAAAAAACAGCACCATTGCTAAGTGAAGTCAAATATAAAATGCACATTTAAAACAGCATAATTAACAAGAGAATAAAATATTATCATAAGCGTGATACGGCTGTTTGGCAGGCATAAAAAGATGAGGCAAAATAATCCAATAATTAGGATTTGTTGTCAGGGATAGCGATGTCCCCCAGTAGGGCTGGGCCCATACACATATATGTATGTGAATATAGTTTTAATTCTAGCAATGTTTAATTGTTTTTAATGATGGTTTCCTCCGCCCCCATGTTTTTAGTTGTTTTTGTTTTTCCCTGTAAGCCACCTTGACTTCCTGTCAGGGGAAAAGACAGTACATAAATTAGTAATAATAATAATAATCAACAGCTACACTCACAGTCTGAATACTGGGGATATGGGAGAATGATCTATGAAGATAGCAGTGTCGAGAAATGCCACCCCCGGAAGCGAAAGCAGCTAAGCAGAGAGGTCACAGAAGCTGTGCCAACTTCCAAGCTATGGTGGCAGGATTCAGCGCCCCGGGCTATTCCGACTTGTCTGCCTTCTGCGCCAGGAAAGATAATTGTGCCATAAGAAAAATTGCTCCCTTTCCCTTCTGGGGTATTCGGGAGTCCATAAGGGGGTTCCCTATCAGTAGGAGAAAATAACAGAGGCCAACCAGAGAATATTGAAAAACAAAGCGGCTATTAAGCCTGATTTTTATTAACTGTTGCAACAGGGTCCCCACACGCAGGAGGGAGGAGAACCCTGAACAATGGTGCGCAAGCCCTTATAATAGACTTTTGAAATTGCCCACCCTGTAGCCCAAGTAAAGGTAAAGGGACCCCTGACCATTAGGTCCAGTTGTGGCCGACTCTGGGGTTGCGGCGCTCATCTCGCTTTACTGGCCAAGGGAGCCGGCGTACAGCTTCCGGGTCATGTGGCCAGCAGGACTAAGCCGCTTCTGGCGAACCAGAGCAGCACACGGAAACGCTGTTTACCTTCCTGCTGGAGCGGTACCTAATTATCTACTTGCACTTTGACGTGCTTTTGAACTGCTAGGTTGGCAGGAGCAGGGACCCAGCAATGGGAGCTCACCCTGTCACAAGGATTCGAACCACCAACCTTCCGATCGGCAAGTCCTAGGTTCTGTGGTTTAACCCAAGATCACCCCCCAAAGCATCATACATACATCACAGAAGGAGGCGGTCTACAGCAGAAATCCTGCCTGCGAGGATACCTGATAATGGTCGCTGATTGCATTGCCTGGGCAGCCCGGCCATTCTTTTGTGATGGTAAATACTTTTAGTTCCTGAGTCCAGGTCACAGGCTCACCCTATTCATACACAAATACGCCCTTAAGATTTGCAAAAGCAAAAAGACAATGAGAAGGCTTTCCCCATTTGCCTCCCTGACTGCAGAGGAATATTTGAGGTCATTGACAGAGTCAAAATGGCATCAGGATTGCTCTCCCAAACTATTTCAGACACACAGTTCATATACTTAGATATATGATATGTGTGCATTTGTGAATATTTATTCTATATTTGAGACCTTAAAATTGCCATAACAATTGAGTAACGTGTCTTTGTTGTTGTTTAGTCGTGTCTGACTCTTCGTGACCCCATGGACCAGAGCACGCCAGGCACTCCTGTCTTCCACTGCCTCCCGCAGTTTGGCCAAACTCATGCAGGTCACTTCGAGAACACTGTCCCACCATCTCGTCCTCTGTCGTCCCCTTCTCCTTGTGCCCTCCATCTTTCTCAACATCAGAGTCTTATCCAGGGAGTCTTCTTTTCTCATGAGGTGGCCAAAGTCTTGGAGCCTCAGCTTCAGGATCTGTCCTTCTAGTGAGCACTCAGGGCTGATTTCCTTCAGAATGGAGAGGTTTGATCTTCTTGCAGTCCATGGGACTCTCAAGAGTCTCCTCCAGCACCAGAATTCAAAAGCATCAACTGTTTGGCAATCAGCCTTCTTTATGGTCCAGTTCTCACTTCCATGGTCCAGCTCTCACGTGTCTTAAGAAGTCGTAACCCACTACCAGGGATGTTGATGGAGGGCCTTTCGCGTGCTACCGTCGCCATGGCGCCCAGTCATCCTATCCAGTCTGAAGCCAAAAGAAGGTAATATGTTAACTGGCAGCCTGTATTCCCCATGGATAATTGTAGGAAAAGGTGAGCAATTAAATATTGGGAGGCAGAGATGGGCAAGAGCAGGGCGATGTCTGGAGGGGGCGAGAGAACACATCACCCATCACAAATAGGATTAAATTTGACAGGAAGAAATTAAGCATCCCTTAATCGCCAAGCAATTAAAAAAAAACGTTTCCTGGAAACTTTTTGGCTCGCGATGAATGCTGCTAGGTGTCTCTCTGCAAAGCGTTGCAAGCAAGCCAGCTAAGACTGCTCAGAGCCAACGGCAGGTCCCGAGTGTCGCAACAAGTCCAGGCATTTTCCTACGAAGGGGACTTAAGAACCGGGATGATTTTATGCAATGTTGTCGTAACGTTGGTTGGGAACATCCAGGAGGACGTGACTTCGAAACGCCAAAACAGCCATGAAGGATCAGGCCAGTGGTCCATCGAGTTTAGCATCCAGTCCTCCAGATGTTAGGTACGCGAGTGGCGCTGTGGTCTAAACAACTGAGCCTCTTGGGCTTGCCGATCGGAAGGTCGGCGGTTCGAATCCCCATGACGAAGTGAGCTCCCGTTGCTCTGTCCCAGCTCCTGCCAACTTAGCAGTTCGAAAGCACGCCAGCGCAAGTAGATAAATAGGTACTGCTGTGGCAGGAAGGTAAACAGTGTTTCCGTGCGCTCTGGTTTCCATCACGGTGTTCCGTTGCACCAGAAGCGATTTAGTCAGTGGCGTCCAAACTTTTTTCAAAGATGGCCAGATCAGATGAAGTGAAGGGCCGTGAGGGCCAACCAAAGAAGTTGTTAACCTTTTTTTTAGGATTGAAGTTGTTGAGCTTTTTTTTATGATTTTACCCCAACCCCAAGTTATTGAGCCTTTTTTCAGGATTGAAGTTCTTGAGGTTTTTTTTAGGCTTTTACCTCAGGAACTAAACTGCCACAGGGGCCGGATTAAACCGACCAGCAGGCCAGATTAGGCCCCTGAAATGGACTTTGGACATGCCTGGATTTAATCCTGCTGGCCGCACGACCTGGAAAGCTTTCTGCGGACAAACGCTGGGTCCCTTGGCCTGAAAGCGAGATGAGCGCTGCAACCCCATAGTCACCTTTGACTGGACTTCACCGTCCGGGGTCTTTTACCTTCTTACCTTTACCTCCAGATGTCAACCTGTAGGAAACTCAGAAACAGAATTTGAGAATAAAAGCCCTGTCCTTTCTTGTGGTTTCCAGCAACTCATATTCAGAAGCATCACTGTGGCAGCAGAGCGGAGCTGCTGTGGTTAGTAGCCCAGACCCTCCAAGCTTCTCTATTTTCCAGGAACAGTCCTGGATTTACAGAAGCCATCCCGGTTTCTGATTTGATCCTGGAATGTCCCGCTTTTCTTTAAAACGTCCTTTGTTGTTGTTGAGTCGTTTAGTCATGTCCGCCTCTTCGTGACCCCCTGGATCTGAGCACGCCAGGCCCTCCTGTCTTCCACTGCCTCCCGCAGTTTGGTCAAACTCATGCTGGTAGCTTTGAGAACACTGTCCCACCATCTCGTCCTCTGTCATCCCCTTCTCCTTGTGCCCTCCATCTTCCCCAACATCAGGGTCTTTTCCAGGGAGTCTTCTCTTCTCATGAGGTGGCCAAAGTCTTGGAGCCTCAGCTTCAGGATCTGTCCTTCTAGTGAGCACTCAGGGCTGGTTTCCTTCAGAATGGAGAGGTTTGATCTTCTTGCAGTCCATGGGACTCTCAAGAGTCTCCTCCAACACCATAATTCAAAAGCATCAATTCTTTGGCGATCAGCCTTCTTTATGGTCCAGCTCTCACTTCCATACATCACTACTGGGAAAACCATAGTTTTAACAATACGAACCTTAGGATGTCCCTATTTTCATCGGAGAAATGTTGGAGGGTACGGAGTTATGTGACATTCCCCCCCCCCCCGAATGTTACTTGCCCAAAAATGGAAAGAAGAAGAAGTCCCAGCGAAAGAAGAATAGATTAAAAAAAACCTCATGGAATACGCAGGAATGGCGAAAAACGTACCGGAAAGATAAGAAATCAAGATAGCAAACTTTTTAAATAAAAGAACGGAAAGGGTTTATAGAATATTTGCAAACAAATGGTAAACAGATAAGAACATTGGCAGGGTTATTGTAACAACCTGCAGTTTTATAAGACCATTTATTTAAAGCAGATGAATATACGAGCAAATTAAGTTAATTTGGCTATGCAGAAAATGTTAAAAATAAATTTAAGGAACTGCAGAAAGGGGGGGAGGAAGTGGAGTTTTGAAATGTTAAAACTATTGAAATGTATAAAGTTGAAAATCATAAAGCAAAGAATTATGGAAAGGAAAAAAAAACCTCCCCGGGTCAAGGAGATAAAGAATTATACAACCTTCAGAAGACAGCCCTGTATAAGGAAGTTTTAAAATGTTTAAAACCCTCCCTGCGAGAAGCCAAGTTACAGGGAACCAGGCAGAGGGCCTTCTCGGTAGTGGCGCCCGCCCTGTGGAACACCCTCCCACCAGATGTCAAAGAGAACAACAACTACCAGACTTTTAGAAGACTTCTGAAGGCAGCCCTGTTTAGGGAAGCTTTTAATGTTTGATGTATTACAGTATTTTAATATTTTTTGGAAGCCGCCCAGAGTGGCTGGGGAAGCCCAGCCAGATGGGTGGGGTATAAATTAATAATAATAATAATAATAATGCTGGGGACGCGGGCGGCGCTGTGGGTAAAACCTCAGCGCCTAGGACTTGCCGATTGCAAGGTTGGCGGTTCGAATCCCCGCGGTGGGGTGCGCTCCCGTCGTTCGGTCCCAGCGCCTGCCGACCTAGTAGTTCGAAAGCACCCCCGGGTGCAAGTAGATAAATAGGTACC
Organism: Podarcis liolepis; assembly: GCF_965112155.1. NCBI lineage: Eukaryota > Metazoa > Chordata > Lepidosauria > Squamata > Lacertidae > Podarcis > Podarcis liolepis. The sequence continues at coordinate 5,521,502 of NC_139572.1, read as the reverse complement.
ACTGTGGCGGGAAGGTAAATGGCGTTCCGTGTGCTGCGCTGGCTCGCCAGATGCAGCTTGTCACGCTGGCCACGTGACCCGGAAGTGTCTTCGGACAGCGCTGGCTCCCGGCCTATAGAGTGAGATGAGCGCACAACCCTAGAGTCTGGCAAGACTGTCCCGTACCTTTACCTTTTAATAATAATAATAATAATTTAATGTTTCATTATTCTGGTAGCCACCCAGACTGGCTGGGGCAACCCATTCATATGGGCAGGGTAGAAATAATTCAATTATTATTGCCGTTGTTGTGGAATAGGACGTCCCTGTTTTCATCAGAGAAATGTTGGAGGCTATTTTCCTGGACACCGGCCGGCCTGCCCCACTCTGAGACTCAGGCTGACAGATCTCCAGAGACGGCAAAACACACACAAGAGCTCCAGAAAAACCCCACGTGTCATTCAACCCGCCGCAAACCTTGATTGTTTATTTGCACAGCGGTAATAAGATATAATTACGCAGAGAAACGCTTGCTTTGGCTCACACGCTCACTCTCACGCGCAGAGCTGCTGCCAAAAGCAACTCGAAGGGTCTCGGATAACAGTCCCTTGTATTTATTTTCGGAGAGAAGTGCACAAACGGAGGAATGGAGTCGAAGCGCTTGGGCTGGAGGAGTTGCTCTCCAATAAAGGGAGGAGGGGCTGGGAGGGCAGGTGCCTAGCGGTGGGGTGGTGCAATGGTTAGAGCATGCAAAGTGCTGCACCAACAAGCACAAAAGAACCCCTCCGCAGTGTCACAAAACCAACTCAATGGTGTAACGTTGGAAAATGTCGATCACTTCTTTTACCTGGGCAGTTACTTTCCACAAGGGCCGACCCTGATGCTGAAATCCAGTATTGCCTGAGCTCGGTGAGTGCAAAGGGACGCGGGTGGCGCTGTGGGTTAAACCACAGAGCCTAGGACTTGCCTATCAGAAGGCCGGTGGTTCGAATCCCCACAACAGGGTTTCTTGTTTCTTTTTAGACTCAGATGGGAATTTATTTGTAGGCAACAGGTACTAAGAAATCAATGGGTGGCAGGTCTTTTCTTAGAAGATTAAAATATTAAACCATGTAAAAATAATGGGTTGCACAGACACACAATCACTCAGTTGAATTAAAACAAAAATACAACCCAAGAAAAATAAGACAAAAGCATAATAACGTGTGAAAACATATACAGTGGTACCTCAGGTTAAGTACTTAATTTGTTCCGGAGGTCCGTACTTAACCTGAAACTGTTCTTAACCTGAAGCACCACTTTAGCTAATGGGGCCTCCCGCTGCCTCCGGAGCACGATTTCTGTTCTCATCCTGAAGCCAAGTTCTTAACCCGAGGTAATATTTCTGGGTTAGCGGAGTCTGTAACCTGAAGCGTATGTAACCTGAAGCGCATGTAACCCGAGGTACCACTGTAAAACAAAACTTCAAGAACACAAAACGGGATTTAAGCACACAAAACAGTGATTACCGTATATTATGTGGCAGAGGTGAGGGCATTCTGTGGTATAGGAGCAGCAGCAGAAAATGTCTGTTTTGGGGGCTGGGCCCTATGAAATTCTGTAGGGTTCAGAGCTGCAGGTAGGTTTTCCCCAAATGATCTAAGTGATCGTACAAGTCTGTGTAGAGCCAGCTGATCATCCAGGTAACCAGGTTCCAAGTTGTTCAGAGCTTTTTATACATTTATTGGACACTATTTATTTGGTAGGGATGCGGGTGGCGCTGTAGTCTAAACCACAAAGCCTAGAGCTTGCCGATCAGAAGGTCGGCAGTTCGAATCCCCGCGACGGGGTGAGCTCCTGTTGCTCGGTCCCTGCTCCTGCCCACTTAGCAGTTCAAAAGCACCTCAAAGTGCAAGTAGATAAATAGGTACCACTCCGGTGGGAAGGTAAACGGCGTTTCCATGCGCTGCTCTGGTTTGCCAGAAGCAGCTTAGTCCTGCTGGCCACATGACCCGGAAGCTGTACACTGGCTCCCTCGGCTAATAAAGCGAGATGAGCGCCGCAACCCCAGAGTCATCTGCAACTGGACCTAAGGTCAGGGGTCCCTTTACCTTTACTATTTATTCAGTACTCTTCATTAGGGTCTGAACAGAGGCAACAGGTTCTTGCCCTGCTGTAAGGCAATGCAAAGATGGTTGTGTTGTCACTAACACTTGTCATAAGAGACCTTTGATTTGCTTACCAAATCAACGCCAAGGAGTTAAGAAGAAGAAGAAGAGGAGGAGGAGGAGGAGGAGGAGGAGTTTAGATTTGATACCCCGCTTTATCACTACCCAAAGGAGTCTCAAAGCGGCTAACATTCTCCTTTCCCTTCCTCCCCCACAACAAACACTCTGTGAGGTGAGTGGGGCTGAGAGACTTCAGAGAAGTGTGACTGGCCCAAGGTCACCCAGCAGCTGCAGGTGGAGGAGCGGGGAAGCGAACCCGGTTCACCAGATTACAAGTCCACGGCTCTTAACCACTACACCATGCTGGCTCTGAGGCAGGCAGCAAATCGAAGGGTGTGACTTGCTGCGTAAGAAGAGAAGGTGAAAAGGCTTCTTATCCTTGAGCCAAAGGGCCCACGTCGATCAAGAGAACCCCAGAACCGGGATTGCCACAGCTCTGCCAAGACCAGCCTTGGTAGCCCTTTTCCTACCCTGAGCCCTTCCTCCGCCCAGCACATGTCGAATTTCTCCTGGTTTCGAAACAGCAAAAGAACAGCTCCAAACAGTTGTTTTCCCCACAAACAACACGATGGCATTTTCTTGGGGAGGCCCTGCTGGAACATTCTGGAAGGGCTGTTGTTTTTCCGCTTCGCAACAGCTGCTCGCAAGCAGCCAGTTGTTGCGAAAACAGAGAGCCTTCCGCCTGACCTCCTTTTCTGCTTTTCGCAGAACAACAGAGGGATCCCAGTTCCTCGGCTCCACTTTAGGGCAATGCCCAACAGCGCAAGCAACGGGCATCGACGGCCCTTGATGGCTGGTGGCTGCTAGCTAGCAACCAAAGAAACGCACCTTCGCTCGGAACGAGCAGCGGAGAGGAGAAATCAAACGAAATCCAGGGAGAAACTTAGATGGTGAGCTTCCCTGCTCAGACTGTTTAGCAATTTAGACATTGGAGGCTTGAGATGGGACCCGTACGCTGCAGAGGCCAGAGGCTTGGCTCTCGGTGTGGGTTCTCAAAATAAGCCCTGGTCTATCTGTGTGCTTACGCTCCGGCAACTGTTTAGATTACATAGATGAAAGCCAGCTGCGAGCGAGCACGAAGCAGCTATAATGGGGTGTTTATTTTTTGGTAATTGGATGAATCTGTGGCTGAAGAGGAAAAGAGCCAGGAGGGGAGGACAGGGGTGGAAAGGGGTGGAAGAAATGTCCCCAGCAACTGAACGACAGGTCTTCTCTTACAAGCTGCCATCTGTCCTGGCGTATCTGCAACAGGGATCTTCCACACAAAACTGATCTCGCGGTAAGAGGCTCCTGGTTGATCCACAGTCTGGAATGACAGTGGAGATCCCTTAAAAACATGAGAAAAAGCCTGTCGGACCTTGTTGCTTGATTCAACTGTTATAAGAAAAAACTGCTCCATTTTCCCTTATGGGGTATTCCGGAGCCTGTACGGAGTCCTTAAGTGGGTTCCCTATTAGTAGGAGGAAATAACAGAGGCCAAGCAGAGAACATTGAGAAGCAAAGCGGCTAGTAAGCCTGATCTTTATTAACTGTTGCAACAGGGTCCCCACTCCCCACACTCAGGAGGAAGGAGGGACCCCGAACAATGGCGAGCAAGCCCTTATATAGACTTTTGAAATTGCCCACCCTGATGCCCAAAACCACCCCCCTAAACATCATACATACATCACAGAAGGAGGCGGTCTACAGCAGAAATCCTGCCTGCCAGGATACCTGATAATGGTCACTGATTGCATTGCCTGGGCAGCCCAGCCATTCTTCTGTGGTGGTTAATCCTTTAGTTCTTGAATCCAGGCCCACCATGTTCATACACAAATATGCACCTAAGACAGGTAAGCAACAGACAATGGAAAGGTTTTTCCCATTTCCTTCCTCCTTGCAGAGAAATATTTGAGGTTATTGATAAGAGTCAAAATGGCTTCAGGATTGCTCTCCCAAACTATTTCAGACACATGGTTCATATACTTAGAGATGTGTGCATTTATGAATATCTGTTCTATATTTGAGACCTTAAAATTCCCATAACAATTGAGAAACGTGTCTTAAGAAGTTGTAACCCACCATCAGGGATGTGGATTGAGGGCGTTTCAGGTGCTACCGTTACCACGGCGCCCAGTCATCCTATCCAGCGTGAAGCCAAAAGAAGCCTGGCCATTCTTCTGTGATGGTTAATCCTTTAGTTCCTGAGTCCAGGTCACAGGCTCACCCTAGTAAAGGTAAAGGGACCCCTGACCATTAGGTCCAGTCGTGACCCACTCTGGGGTTGCGGCGCTCATCTTGCTTTACTGGCTGAGGGAGCCGGCGTACAGCTTCCGGGTCATGTGGCCAGTATGATTAAGCCACTTCTGGCGAACCAGAGCAGCACACGGAAACGCCATTTACCTTCCCACCGGAGTGGTACCTATTTATCTACTTGAGCTTTGACGTGCTTTCAAACTGCTAGGTTTGCAGGAGCTGGGACCGAGCAACGGGAGCTCACCCCATCACAGGATTCAAACCGCCAACCTTCTGATTGGCAAGTCCTAGGCTCTGTGGTTTAACCCACAGCGCCACCCGCGTCCCTTCAGGCTCACCCTACTCACACAGAGTCAATTAAGGTTTGGCAGACAGCCAGAAGGTCATGTGAAGGAGTAAGTCTGCCTGGTGATAACAGAGACATGGAGACAACCCCCTGATTGGTCAAGCTCTCTCAAGGGAGTGATAATTAATGGCCTACTAAGTGGAATGTGTTAGTTCAGTGTTCAGTATTTCAGAGTTCTGTGTGTCAGTGTAGGAGTTGTGAGTCGTGTCAGAGAGAGCTAGCAAAAGATCCGTGTTGTGTTCCTGTAGATAGTCCACTGTATATAATATAAACACCTAACTATAAGTTCCTGGTTCCTGCTTCGTCTATCCTGTCTGCAGCCAAGTCGCCAATTGCTTCCGTGGATTCTGCGTCTACTCTGCTAGGTCTGGCTAGTCAGAAAGTTGCGAAACACCAAATAGGTTTTGCCAATAGCCCTGTTGGGTCAAAACTGGCCTGCCGGTTGAGGCAGCCCACCCCCCAACCCCCACCTCTGGGCTCCTACTCAATGCCACTGGCACTGGTACGTTTCCGAGCACAATTCAAAGTGTTGGTGCTGACCTTTAAAGCCCTAAACGGCCTTGGTCCAGTATATCTGAAGGAGCGTCTCCACCTCTATCGTTCTACCCGGACACTGAGGTCCAGCACCGAGGGCCTTCTGGCAGTTCCCTCACTGCGAGAAGCCAGGCAGAGGGCCTTCTCGGTAGTGGCGCCTTCCCTGTGGAACACCCTCCCACCAGATGTCAAAGAGAACAACAACTACCAGGCTTTTAGAAGACATCTGAAGGCAGCCCTGTTTCGGGAAGCTTTTAATGTTTGATGTATTATAGTATTTTAATATTCTTTTGGAAGCCGCCCAGAGTGGCTGGGGAAGCCCAGCCAGATGGGCGGGGTATAAATAATTTATTATTATTATTATTATTATTATTATTATTATTATTATTATTATTATTATTATGATGCACTGAGCTGAACAGATGACCAGGGCATCACTGCCTTCACCCAGAAGGCTGAGTGGCCTTCGCTTTCCGCAAAATGCCTCTCGGCTCAGCTGGTCCCTCGCCCATCTGGACGGCAGATGTCAAGACTCGCGACTGGGAGTGTAACACCCCCACCCCACCGCCACGTCAATCCTCCTGCTGCTTCCCCCACCCCCAACCCTGCAAGGCCCGTAAAGAACACCAGGAGATCGTACCCTCCAACATTTCTCCGATGAAAATAAGGATGCCCCATTCCATAAGGATTATTTTACTATTTATGCCCATCTGACTGGGCAGCTTCCAACATATATACAATACAATGCGATATCTTTATTGTCATTGTCCCATACAGAACAATGAAATTTAAAAAATCTACATAAGACATTCAAAAACCCCTAAAAACTCTGAATCCATTCTTCAGCAATCAGCCTTCTTTATGGTCCAGCTCTCACTTCCATACATCACTACTGGGAAAACCATAGCTTTTACTATGCGGACCTTTGTTGGCAAGATGATGTCTCTGCTTTTTAAGATGCTGTCTAGGTTTGTCATTGCTTTTCTCCCAAGAAGCAGGCATCTTTTAATTTCGTGGCTGCTGTCACCATCTGCAGTGATCATGGAGCCCAAGAAAGTAAAATCTCTCACTGCCTCCATTTCTTCCCCTTCTATTTGCCAGGAGATGATGGGACCGGTGGCCATGATCTTCGTTTTTTTGATGTTGAGCTTCAGACCATATTTTGCGCTCACCTCTTTCACCATCATTAAAAGGTTCTTTAATTCCTCCTCACTTTCTGCCATCAAGGTTGTGTCATCTGCATATCTGAGGTTGTTGATATTTCTTCCGGCAATCTTAATTGCCCCAAACTTGGGCCTTGGCTTCCAGGATTTCCAACAAGAAGAACGCAGCTGCCCGTGTCCCCAAATGTTCCTTTTATGTTATGGTTTCCTGTTAGGAGCTGGCAGAACGTGCAGTCCAGCCACTTTCCCCTGGGAGCGGACTCTGGTGTCCAGGCCTCCCACAGGGCCCTAAACAACTGCTGCCCCTTGGCAGACCTGCTGGCCCCTTCATCATCTCGCTCTGGTTAATGGATTTCCCCGTTTCAAGGCTCAGAACTAAGGTTTCGCTTTCCAGATTAGAAGCCCACAAAGCAAAGCTCTCCACCCACGTCGGTTTCAGCTACGGGTCAGCGCTGGTTGAAGACAGCTGGGAAAGGCCGGCCTTATCGTGTCCTGGGTCTCAGTGACAGGACAAGACAGAAAGCAGACAGGGCACTTGAGAATCAAAGAAGCTTCATTCATCAATGCTTATCTCCATCAGCACGTAGAGGGGGTGAATGGGGAAGAAGTCATGTGACCCTTAATGGTATGACGGTCAAAGATTTCCATTAGACGCTCCTCTGAGATCTTCCGTCCCAACGGCTGCTGCAATGAGCTTTTCTCCTTGACTGACCTCCAAGGCTTATCTTGACAAGGTGATGACTGAAGTCTGGCTGGAGATCAAGGGAGGCTTCCCCGGTACGTCGAAACCGCACTGTGTGTGGCCTCCCCAGCACCAGCACCCATGTTCAACACAAGGTCTGATTAGATAACGTCAACATCGGAGCAAAGCCATGCTTTCTTTGACCAGCGTGGAGACAGGGCAGGAACAAGGGAGCTGCCTTGGGCGGTAGTGGAAGTAAATGTTGAAAGCAGTTATTACTATTGCTATTAGAATCGTAGTGTTGGAAGGATCTAATACATGACCTTATGTCCTCGTTGATCCTTAGATAACCTTTGGAGTATCTCTCTTGATAATAAATCAAGGGACTAATAAATCTACAGTGGTACCTTGGGTTAAGTATACTTAATTCGTTCCGGAGAATCATAGAATCATAGAGTTGGAAGAGACCACAAGGGCCATCGAGTCCAACCCCCTGCCAAGCAGGAAACACCATCAGAGCACTCCTGACCTATGGTTGTCAAGCCTCTGCTTAAAGACCTCCAAAGAAGGAGACGCCACCACACTCCTTGGCAGCAAATTCCACTGTCCAACAGCTCTTACTGTCAGGAAGTTCTTCCTAATGTTTAGGTGGAATCTTCTCTCTTGTAGTTTGGATCCATTGCTCCGTGTCCGCTTCTCTGGAGCAGCAGAAAACAACCTTTCTCCCTCCTCTATGTGACATCCTTTTCTATATTGGAACATGGCTATCATATCACCCCTTAACCTCCTCTTCTCCAGGCTAAACATGCCCAGCTCCCTTAGCCGTTCCTCATAAGGCATCGGAGGTCCGTACTTAACCTGAAACTGTTCTTAACCTGAAGCACCACTTTAGTTAATGGGGCCTCCTGCTGCCGCCACGCCACCGGAGCACGATTTCTGTTCTCACCCTGAAGCAAAGTTCTTAACCTGAAGCACTATTTCTGGGTTAGCGGAGCCAGAAGCATCATAGCCAGACACTGGAGAGACCTGTCAGGAGTAAGCATGGACCAATGATACCAAATAGTATAGGAAACAGCCCTACTAGAAAAATTAACCAAAAATCTGAAACTGACACGGGGAGCAATAGAAGAAGACGCCTTCCTTGGAGGTTTTTAAGCAGAGGTTGGATGGCCATCTGTCATGGATGCTTTAGCTGAGATTCCTGCGTTGCAGAGGATTGGACTAGATTCCAGTTGGGTCCCTTCCATTAGGAACATTCGCCATTTTGTACCCAAGTGACGTTTTACTGCCCGGGCAACTTTTTCTGACTGCCGTATGGAAAAGCACATGAATCAGACCTTTGAAGAGTTTTGTAAGTATATTGCAGCTTACCAAACATGCGGTCTGTCTGTGTGCTGGACAAGTGGTAAAGTTTTGAAGGAGCTTTTGAAAAAGGACATTTTGGAAGTTGCTGGAGGACCACATTTTTTAAAGGTTTCCCAGCCTCTATTTCCACGCTTTTCTTTGCGGTACGTTTTGCCATGACAAATCTCTGCTGGGGTTCTCTCGCCAAAGAGTTGTTGTTGTTGTTGTTTAGTCGTTTAGTCATGTCCGACTCTTGGTGACCCCCTGGACCAGAGCACGCCAGGCCCTCCTGTCTTCCACTGCCTCCCGCAGTTTGGTCAAACTCATGCTGGTAGCTTCGAGAACACTATCCAACCATCTCGTCCTCTGTCGTCCCCTTCTCCTTGTGCCCTCCATCTTTCCCAACATCAGGGTCTTTTCCAGGGAGTCTTCTCTTCTCATGAGGTGGCCAAAGTCTTGGAGCCTCAGCTTCAGGATCTGTCCTTCCAGTGAGCACTCAGGGCTGATTTCCTTCAGAATGGAGAGGTTGGATCTTCTTGCAGTCCATGGGACTCTCAAGAGTCTCCTCCAGCACCAGAATTCAAAAGCATCAATCCCTTCCAGTTAAGATTGTATGATTCTTTTTAATGTTTAAGGAATAACTCTGCCCCCAAACACTTGGTAGATGTATGTGGTGTCGTCGAAGGACATTTGTAACACCCTCCATTAAAATTAGATGTGTCTATTTTTAGAACTGCTCTGGCTGCCATCTTGTCGTTCGGCGGGGAGAGAGAAAGAGAGAGAAAATTATGACATCAGAAGTGTGTGAGTCAACGGTACGAATGAGCAAATGTTTCCGTTGTGGCCCGGTTCTAAGGCAATAACCATCACAATTCAAACTCCATATTTCAAAAGGGCCGATTTAATAATTCAGGGTGTTGATGGCAGGGCAGCAGCCGAAAACTCTCTTACTTCATTTTTTCGCAACATCTGTCTGGGAGGAGTGCCAAACAGACAATACAGTGGTACCTCGGGTTAAGAACTTAAATCGTTCTGGAGGTCCGTTCTTAACCTGAAACAGTTCTTAACCTGAAGCACCACTTTAGCTAATGGGGCCTGCTGCTGCTGCCGCGCCGCCGGAGCACGATTTCTGTTCTCATCCTGAAGCAAAGTTCTTAACCCGAGGTAATATTTCTGGGTTAGCGGAGTCTGTAACCTGAAGTGGATGTAACCCGAGGTACCACTGTATATGTGGGTTGTATCCATCTAACTCAGCCTCAGAATTGAGCCCTGTCCATGGATTCCACAGGGTGAATTTGGGCAACTGGATCTAGCCAGCGACAGTCCCAGATTTACAGAAGCTGTCCTGGTTTCCGATTTGATCTTGGAATGTCCCGCTTTCCCTTAAAGGTAAAGGTAAAGAGACCCCTGACCATTAGGTCCAGTCGTGACCGACTCTGGGGTTGCGGCGCTCATCTCGCTTTACTGGCCGAGGGAGCCGGCGTTCAGCTTCCGGGTCATGTGGCCAGCAGGACTAAGCCGCTTCTGGCGAACCAGAGCAGCGCACGGAAATGCCGTTTACCTTCCCGCCGGAGTGGTACCTATTTATCTACTTGCACTTTGACGTGCTTTCGAACTGCTAGGTTGGCAGGAGCAGGGACCGAGCAACGGGAGCTCACCCCGTCACGAGGATTCAAACCACCAACCTTCTGATCGGCAAGTCCTAGGCTCTGTGGTTTAACCCACAGCGCCACCCGCGACCCCTTTCCCTTAGCACGTCCCTATTTTCATCACATAAATGTTGGAGGGCATAGAGAGGTACCAGAACTGAGTTCTGATGACTTCCAGTTGAAAAAAAGCCCTGAATTATGCAACCCCCAAGCCAAGGAGATAAATAACTATAAGTAACCTGTAAAATACACCTGAAGGCAGCCAGGTACAGAGAAGTATTTTTAATGCTTTATGTTTCATTATATTTTTATCTATGTTGGAAGCTGCCCAGAGTGGCTGGGCGAACCCAGTCAGATGGGTGGGGTATAATATTAATATCAATATATCAATATATTAATATTGGTATATTGATATACTGATTTATTAATATATTAATAGAATAGGATGTCCCTATTTTCATTGGAGAAATGTTGGATGGTATGAAACAGGTGAAGACACATGCTCAGTAAATGGGGACTCAGCAATACAGCAGCCAGTAAAATGTTTTAAATGCGATGTGCAATATACAAATTTGGCACTAGATGGCGGCAATGAGCTACGCAAAATTTGATGTATTTTTCAGAAATTCTTTTTTTAAAAAAAAAAATTCACACTGTTTTTTTCAATAGGCATGTAGATTCCACCTGGGTCATCCGGGAGCCACCGAAGAGCAACAAAGCTCGGATCCGAACCTTGACCTGCGATTCGGCTGGGCAGCGGCCGGAATTCCTTTGCCACATTCTGGCACAGGCTGGGCTTTCGCACATCTATCTCTGCTTTCAGAGCAGCAAGGCCTATTTTGGAAAGTTAACCCCACACACAGAGAGAGAGAGAGAAATAAAGAAAGCACACGTGAGCGAGTTGCTGACATTTACAAGGTGATGAAGCGATAGGCCTGGTAGCTGGAGAAGGAGGGTGATGGGTGAGAGGCAGCCAGGCCACATGCTTGTTCCATCCGGCTTCCACTTCAGCAAAGCCGAGCGCTTATCTCCCAACGCCGGCCAGAAAGGAGGGGGCAGCTGTGGAGGGTTTGACTCACGAATGAGGAGGGGAATGGGCCAGCGTCCGTTTCTTGGACAAAAGTGCTTTCCGTCACGCCTCTGTTGGTAACTGTTATAGGAATTCTAAGGTCTTCTTATACGATACAATACGAGACGATATCTTTATTGTCATTGTCCCAACTACAACAATGAAACTGAAATTTATATATATATATATAAATGTTCCTAAATGTACAAGGCAAACACATTGTTGTTGAGTTGTTTAGTTGTGTCCGCCTCTTTGTGACCCCCTGGACCAGAGCACGCCAGGCACTCCTCTCCTCCACTGCCTCCTGCAGTTTGGTCAAACTCATGCTGGTAGCTTTGAGAACACTGTCCAACCGTCTCGTCCTCTGTCGTGCCCTTCTCCTTGTGCCCTCCATCTTTCCCAACATCAGGGTCATTCCCAGGGAGTCTTCTCTTCTCATGAGGTGGCCAAAGTCTTGGAGCCTCAGCTTCAGGGTGTGTCCTTCCAGTGAGCACTCAGGGCTGATTTCCTTCAGAATGGATCGGTTTGATCTTCTTGCAGTCCATGGGACTCTCAAGAGTCTCCTCCAGCACCAGAATTCAGAAGCATCCATTCTTCAGCGATCAGCCTTCTTTATGGTCCAGCTCTCACTTCCATACATCACTACTGGGAAAACCAGAGCTTTTACTATACGGACCTTTGTTGGCAAGGTGGTCTCTACTCTTTTTTTTTTTTAATATTATATAAAAAATAAATGTTCCTTAATGTACAAGGCAAACACATACATAAGTATATAAACCACATGTCTGAAATAGCACAGTAGGGCAATCCTGAAGCCATTTTGACTCTCTCAAATGGACCTCAAATGTTTCTCTGCAAGGAGGAAGGAAATGTGGAGAGCTTTCCAATGGTCTTTAGACTGTAGGGGCTTACACCACCCTTTGCAAATACAGCCTGGCAAGTATCTGTTAAGCTGAGCAAAGTTATCAATATGGGTAAGAGACTCAGGAACTAACGCAATGCATTTTGTATGCTATTTTCAGAAATGCACAGGTTTTTTTATGCATGCAAAATTTATTTGCATTTTTTTCTGCATTTGTCCACTCACTGTTTGGCTGGATAACTGCGCTGCAAGAGAAGGGCATGTTTCTGTGTTTCAGTATGTACGCTGTTTCAGAAAGCACAGGGTAAAGGTAAAGAGACCCCTGACCGTTAGGTCCAGTCGTAGCCGACTCTGGGGTTGCGGTGCTCATCTCGCTTTATTGGCCGAGAGAGCCGGCGTACAGCTTCCGGGTCATGTGGCCAGCAGGACTAAGCCGCTTCTGGCGAACCAGAGCAGTGCACAGAAACGCCGTTTACCTTCGCGCCGGAGTGGTACCTATTTATCAACTGGCACTTTGACGTGCTTTAGAACTGCTAGGTTGGCTGGAGCAGGGACCGAGCAACGGGAGCTCACCCCGTCATCGCGGGGATTCGAACCGCCGACCTTCTGATCGGCAAGCCCAAGGCTCTGTGGTTTAACCCGCAGCGCCACCCGCGTCCCTAAAAAGCGCAGGTTAGGCAGTTTTAAATGCAGCTTTCACCAATTCCCCACCGCCACTATCCCTGGTCCCCAGGGGATAAAGACAAAGAGACAAAACGCAGGGTATAAATAATAAAACCATTATTATTATTATTATTATTATTATTATTATTATTATTATTATGTGAATTTAGGGGATGGAGTGATCTCACCTGTTTTGAATCTGATTGAGAAATGCTGCCCTCTAGGGGTGTGTTTCAGTAGCATCCCTAACATTTAAAGCAGTCTCGTCCCACAACTGGGCTGGGCTGAGATCCCTGCATTGCAGGGGGTTGGGCTAGATGACCCTTGGGGGTCCCTCTACAATTCTATGATTCTATGATCTCGTAAGTGAACTGGTCCCAGGTTGTTAAGGGCTTTATAAACCACAGAACTGGTCCAGCAGTAAATCGGCAAGCAGTGAAGATCTCTGAGCACAGGCATTGCATTCTAACAAGGCCTCACTTCTGTCAGCAATTGTGCTGCAGCATTCTGCCAGTTCTGGGTCAACGGCGAGGGAAGCCCCACATGAAGGGCATTGCAGTAGTCTATCCGTAAAGCAAGCAACACATGAACGACTGTGTCAAGGCTTTATGGGAACTGCTTCTGGGTTTTTCCAGAGGTTTTTGAACTTACCGAGTGAAATTTGTTAAACAGAATTAGTTTTCTGCCTCTGCATCTCAGCCGTGCCTGAATCCTGACTCAACCGAGATAAGAACTTTAATAATAATCCGCACCCTGCTTTCCTTTCTAAACTGGACATTGTCCTAGAAGGCGAGTTACTGATCTTCTAAGCACAAAAAATGTAAGCTGGAGGTGGTCTGCATCAGATAAAACCCGAACATATGAGACACCCAGTCTAAAATCCAAAGCAATAAATTCCGATAATATCCCAAAAATCAAACGCAGAAGGCAGCAGCGTAAAAACATTAAAATTAAAACAGCTAATTAATATCAGCTCCAGACACGGAGGATGAACACAGCTGGCTCCATATTTCAGCTCCTTTATTTCGCTTGCAGCTTCCTGTCCCTGCTGCTGAGTCCGCACTGAAAAATTGCTGCCAGAGGGTAGACTCGAACCAGTGCCTTCAAAGTCCTGGAACGAAGAATGCGGGGAGAACCAACCAAACCAGCTGGGAACTTGGGGATGAGTGGTGTGGTTTGTACTTGTTGAGCCAGAAGAGAGGGGAGATCAATGCATGTTGTTGTTGTTGTTAAGTCCTTTAGTCGTGTCTGACTCTTCGTGACCCCCTGGACCAGAGCACGCCAGGCCCTCCTGTCTTCCACTGCCTCCCGCAGTTTGGCCAAACTCATGCTGGTAGCTTCAAGAACACTGTCCCACCATCTCGTCCTCTGTCGTCCCCTTCTCCTTGTGCCCTCCATCTTTCCCAACATCAGGGTCTTTTCCAGAGAGTCTTCTCTTCTCATGAGGTGGCCAAAGTCTTGGAGCCTCAGCTTCAGGATCTGTCCTTCCAGTGAGCACTCAGGGCTGATTTCCTTCAGAATGGAGAGGTTTGATCTTCTTGCAGTCCATGGGACTCTCAAGAGTCTCCTCCAGCACCAGAATTCAATTATCAATGCGTAGCTGTCAACTTTTCCCTTTTCTTGCGAGGAATCCTATTCGGAGTAAGGGAATTTCCCTTTAAAAAAGGGAAATGTTGGCAGCTATGGACCAATGGCGGCCACGATGGCTCAGGCGGGGAGGCCGAGGATAGAGTAAGCAAGCGAGCAGAAGCAGGCTTTTAAGACTGTAAACATCTTGAGGAATGAATGAGTCCTAAGTGTGGGAAAAGAAGCGAAGGCTGTTTCAGCAGCAGAGGTGGAAAGGACCACGGAAGAGGAGATTTTGTAGGCTGTTCCAAAGAGGGGAAAGCCCTTAAGTGCATTCTAGGGAAGCAGGAATTGCAAAGCCAGGCCTGGCTAAGGAAGAAGGATGGATCTGGCAAAGAGTTGACATGACAAGGGAATAACAGCTCCCAGAGGACCAGCTGGGATGTTGTACAGCAAAAACCCCTGGCCCCTGGGAAGGCAGAGTTGATGGACTGTTGCACAAGCAATGTGGACAGGAACCTCTTCCTCAGAGGTCCAAAAGGCATGTTTCTGTTCAGAGTGTCAGCCGGCCATGTCCTCCAGCCAGAGTACTCCATTCCGTCTCTCCCCTGGTTTCCCATTCCCTGTTATGTACTGAAGTTCTCACCCTGGGCCAGCAGGGGGATACTGTAGATAGTTATGCAAATAAGGGATCGAAAGTGACGTTCAGTGATTGGACAGTTTTAGAAAATTGTTACAGTTACGTTGTACTGGAGCTCTATATAAGCAGGCTGACTGAACCCTTTAGTTCAGTTTTGTTCTGGCCTGTGAATAAACAAGAACTGTTTGAAGAATCGCTGTGTCGTCTGATATGTTCACCCACAACATAACATTCCCCCCTCCTCTCCTACTACCTTGGTTCTCAAACGCCTTGGTACTCAAACAACTTGGAACCCAAACTGCTGAATAGTGGAAAAGATGGACAAAGGACTGACTGCAACCTAGATGGCTGCTTTATATAATACTAAGTACCGTGAAACAGTAACAACTCACAACTAGCTAACCAATCAGGAGCGACAGTTGTCAATCCTTCATTTACATACTGGTGGCCCTGAGTGAGAACTGCTACTAATCTTAATACATAACACAAACACTGCAAACCCGGAAGTAAGTGTTCCGGTTTGCAAACATTTTTCGGAAGCCGAATGTGCTCCGTTTTGAGTGTTACGCTGTTAAGTCTGTCTGTTTTCGCTATTTATTTTGCCTTTTTGTTTCTGCGGCTCCTTTTCGTTTCCTTTTTGTGACTGCGTGGAACCCAGTTCAGCTACTGGTTGATTGATTGTGTGACTGCAGTACAGTGGTACCTCTGGTTACATACTTAATTCGTTCTGGAGGTCTGTTCTTAACCTGAAACTGTTCTTAACCTGAGGCACCACTTTAGCTAATGGGGCCTCCTGCTGCTGCCGCCGCACCGCAATTTCTGTTCTCATCCTGAAGCAAAGTTCTTAACCTGAAGCACTATTTCTGGGTTAGCGGAGTCTGTAACCTGAAGCGTCTGTAACCTGAAGCATCTGTAACCCGAGGTACCACAGTACATTGTTTATTGCTTTCATTTCATGGATCAACGGTCTAGTTTAGATAGTAAAATTCATGTTAGGGGTTGTTTTTAAAAAGTCTGGAACGGATTAATCCATTTTGCATTGCTTTCTATGGGAAAGCGCGCCTTGGTTTTGGAACGCTTTGGTTTTGGAACGGACTTCTGGAACGGATTAAGTTTGAGAACCAAGGTACTACTGAACACGCAGATTTCTCATTGGGTTGCTGTCTGTGGGCACAGGCTCTTTTAGGCTTCCCTGGGTTTTGCACGCACCCCGGGATCTGATCCCCCTGCCCTTTCGGCTCCATCCAAACCCCACGGCATTTTCGTCCTTGGATGCAGGAGGAGGAAGCCGGGAGCCGGGGTGTGCAAATGCTTGGTAGAAGCTGGGTATGCTGGGACTGGGAGTAACCCCAGAACCACGGTCCAGGTCTAGTCCAGAATCCATAGGTTCATGCAAAATTAATGAATGTTAGAACGATGTCAGAATGAAGTTAACTGGTTTAAGCAGTAATGTTTTAAAGGTGTATGAAAAACGGATTAATAACAGGTGAGAACTCAAAGTTATATTATATTAAGTTAAAGGATTAAGATAAAAATAAAGAGGGAAAGAAACTGCTGAATTAACTACCGTATTTTTTGCACCATAACACTCACTTTTTTCCTCCTAGAAAGTAAGGGGAAATGTCTGTGCGTGTTATGGAGGAAATGCCTACGGGTGGCATGCCTACGGATTTTCCTCCTCTAAAAACTATGTGTGTGTTATGGTCGGGTGCGTGTTATAGAGCGAAAAATACGGTAACTGAACTTGGAATACAAAAAAGGGAGGTGTGAGGAGGTCAGGGAAGCAAGGATATGAATATATGATATGGAAAGATTGATGTGTTTTTTGTTTTTTTTAAATGTTCTTTATCTTTTTTCTGTATTTTGTATTTTTCTTTTTCTTTTTTTCCTCTCTTTTCATTTTATTTTTATTGTTGTTTTTCCATCTAATTTTTTTACTTATGTGACTTTTTTCCTTTGAAAACTTAATAAATATCATTTTAAAAAAAAACCCAGAATCCATAGGTTCAGCTAGGAGTCAGTCCAACAGGGTCAAGGCAGGTCATGAGGCAGGAAACCAGGCAAGGACAGGTACAGGATCTCAGGCAGGGTCTGGCATACAGCAATGTTGTTCCCGCAACCTGGGATGGGGTCCGACAGCCTTTTATCTTTGTGGGGGTAACGGCCGGTCCTGATCTCCCGGCGACTCACCTCCCTGTCTTGCCCGAAGGCAAGCACTCCTCCTGCGAGAACTCAGGTCTCTCCTTCTCTCAGACCTTAGTCTCTGCAGCTTGGGAGACGTCGTAGGTCACTAGACCCAGGGGCCGCCTCAGCCTCCCCTGACCCAACCGGTAGTGGAGCAGCTGTAAGCAATGGCCCAGCTGAAGGCAACGAGGGAATCCCCACATCTGGAGCCAGGGCAGGCTCAGACCCCTGACTCGGCCCAGCTGGTGCTTGTTGCAAGGGAACCTGTGCAGACTGGGACTCTTCAGGATCAGGCCCAAGACTTGGTTCAGATGACGCCTGAGGCAAAGGATCCGGTGCAGACCGAGACTCCTCTGGTTCCAAGTCCGAACCTGAGTCCCAGGCCATCACACTGGGTTGGACGACGAGGCAATTCACTGGGAAATGCCTGGTAACTTTCTGATGACCCCCAAAGATTCATAGAATCATATTGGGTTCATTGAGCTGGAAGGGGACTTATATGTTGTCTAGCCTAGACCCTGCTTACCGTAGGAAAATGACAACCTTCTTCCTCCTCTCCTTCCTCTTCTTCTTTTTTGGTGATCACTCATAGCTGAGTAAGATTGTCTTCCATAAACACGATCTTAACAGTGAGTCCGTAAGTGACTGTGGAGGCCAATTCTGGATCCACACGTCCTTCCACAGTGGGAACATAGGTTTCTGAGCAGGAGATTATCATGGGGAGGGTTTGCCAAGCGTGCCTTCCTCTTAGCGCATTTCTTATAAACGCCACCTCCAACTCCTCGAAAGATTCCATCAACGGCGTCTCCGAAAAATTCTACACATCACCTGGGAAGACAGGCGAACTCATGCCAGTGTACTGGAAGAAGCAAAGATGTTGGAGCAATGATCCGTCAACATCAACTTTGTTGGACTGGTCATGTTGTGCAGATGTCTGATGATCGTCTTCCAAAGCAATTACTCTATTCCGAACTTAAAAATGGAAAGCATTATGCTGGTGGCCAACAAAAGAAGTTCAAAGACTCTCTCAAGGCAAATCTTAAAAAATGTAGTGTAAACACTAACAACCGGGAAACACTGGCTTGCGAGCACTCCAATTGGCAACCACAGTATCCATAAGGATGTAAGGAAGACTTGCAGGATCAGGCCAAGGACCCATCTAGTCTAGCGTCCTGTTCTTGATCTAAGGTGGCAGCTGAAACGGCTTGTTCCCTGCACTTTTTTGTTTTGTTTCCTAAGTTAAACACAGTTATTGCTTCGATAGCCTTGGCCTTAAGGCGGTTTGTGCGTGTGATTTTCTGACAGGCAAAGGCAAAAGAGAGCCATTTGTTAAAACAAATTGGGCAAACCGAGCCTAATAGTTGCATAAACTACGCAGGGCTCTTGTTCAAGGGCAAAGCCGAAAGGGGATTAAGAGGCCATCGCTAATGAGGCTTTCCTGCTCCTTGAAATTATATCCCTCCCGCCATGTGCTAAAGGCTGGGGGTCCAAGCCCCAATTTGCTTCAAAAGATCTGGGCCCCTGAACACACACAAGCAAAGGGAGTAACTGATATTCTTAACATATATCCTACACTTGAAGCCATGTCCACATAATAATCCCCCTTCCTTGCCCATATGGAGAGCTCTCAACGACACAAAACGAAAAAACCTTTTAGCACGGGAGAGATTTGCTGTCCGAGCTGGTTTTCTAAGTGTTCCCATCCTTCAGAAGTGAGGAAAGTTTTCAGTCCAGAGGATATTTCCAATGGAACAACATTCCCGGGGGGCTGTTTGCCCAGTGGTGGGTGGGACCAGGGGGGGAAGGTGGGGAGGAAGAGAGTCAAAAGTACGGGGAGCAAAAGACATAGTTATTGCCTTTGTGCAAACCCCTACATTCCAGTTGTTGCAAAAATCAGGTGCTTCGATATCCCACACATCCCTTGATCCATGGGTGTGTTGTTGTTGTTCTTTGGTCGTTTAGTTGTGTCCGACTGTTCGTGACCCCCTGGACCAGAGCACGCCAGGCACTCCTGTCTTCCACTGCCTCCCGCAGTTTGGTCAAACTCATGTCAGTAGCTTCAAGAACACTGTCCCACCATCTCGCCCTCTGTCGTCCCCTTCTCCTTGTGCCCTCCATCTTTCCCAACATCAGGGTCTTTTCCAGGGAGTCTTCTCTTCTCGTGAGGTGGCCAAAGTCTTGGAGCCTCAGCTTCAGGATCTGTCCTTCCAGTGAGCACTCAGGGCTGATTTCCTTCAGAATGGAGAGGTTTGATCTTCTTGCAGTCCATGGGACTCTCAAGAGTCTCCTCCAGCACCAGAATTCAAAAGCATCAATTCTTTGGTGATCAGCCTTCTTTATGGTCCAGCTCTCACTTCCATACATCACTACTGGGAAAACCATAGCGTTGACTATACAGGTCTTTGTCGGCTAGGTGATGTCTCTGCTTTTTAAGATGCTGTCCAGGATTTTTGTTCTTTTTATTGTTGTTGTTAATGCATAGGAACTCCCTATTTTCATCAGGGAAATGTTGGAGGGGATGGAATAGGACGTCCCTATTTTCATGGAAGAAATGTTGGAGGGCATGGAAGAGGATGTCCCTTTTTTCATCAGGGAAATGTTGGAGGGTTATTTGCAGATGTATAGCTGAGTTCTTCAGGAACCCCTGGAACAAAATTGATTATTTTTTGTTTGTTTTTAAGAGTGCAATTTTATTCCAAATGCAGAAATCTGAATTTCCTTGAGGCAGGATTTGCAGGGACCGAGGACGTTTGCATAGATTGCAGCTGGTACTTTGGACGTGGGAGACATCACACAGACTTATGTAAGGATCCGGTTAGTTAGACGATGGATCAGAAGGCTGCAAAAATCCCATCCATCTCTTTCCCCAAACTAAGCATAGGAACAGAAAAGGCATGTGCTGCCCTCTTCAGGTAGTGACACCAAACTGCATGCAAGCAATTTTTTTAAGGACATAATTTTCATTTATATTCAACTCTTTTTTTTCTCCACAGAGCTTTGCACAAGTTTTAAGTCGAGCCTTTAGCCTATCCCATTACGGCTTTGACATTTTGTACCTTTTAAAATCATGGCCACTGGGCCTATCACCTCCTGGCAAATAGAAGGGGAAGAAATGGAGGCAGTGAGAGATTTTACTTTCTTGGGCTCCATGATCACTGCAGATGGTGACAGCAGCCACGAAATTAAAAGACGCCTGCTTCTTGGGAGAAAAGCAATGACAAACCAGGACAGCATCTTCAAAAGCAGAGATGTCACCTTGCCGACAAAGGTCCGTATAGTTCAAGCTATGGTTTTCCCAGTAGTGATGTATGGAAGTGAGAGCTGGACCATAAAGAAGGCTGATCGCCGAAGAACGGATGCTTTTGAATTCTGGTGCTGGAGGAGACTCTTGGGAGTCCCATGGACTGCAAGAAGATCAAACCTCTCCATTCTGAAGGAAATCAGCTCACTGGAAGGACAGATCCTGAAGCTGAGGCTCCAAGACTTTGGCCACCTCATGAGAAGAGAAGACTCCCTGGAAAAGACCCTGATGCTGGGAAAGATGGAGGGCGCAAGGAGAAGGGGACAACAGAGGATGAGATGGTGGGACAGTGTTCTTGAAGCTACGAACATGAGTCTGACCAAACTGCGGGAGGCAGTGGAAGACAGGAGTGCCTGGCGTGCTCTGGTCCAGGGGGTCACGAAGAGGCGGACACGACTAAACAACTAAACAACAACAACCTTTTAAAATTGCTGCTGCAACATTTTGCTAGTGGTAGTCTTATTGAGGTTTTTTAAATGAATGAGTGAGTGAATGAATGAATGAATGAATAAATAAAATAAAATAAAATAAAATAAAATAAAATAAAGTTTTATTGAATTTTGTTTTTTTTAATCTTTTTCCATAAATCACATCGAGGTTTGCTGCTTCCCAAACACAAAATCAATGCCATTTTTATTCTTTCTCCCGTCTATAATAATAATAATAATAATAATAATAATTTATTTATACCCCGCCCAATTCCAATTAAGCCCCGCCCTCCGAGGCCCCGCCCACCCGCTTCCCCCCAATCCCCACCCGCCTTTTCCCCTAAGCCCCGCCTCTCCCTCCTCCCCAACCTTCTTTCCCTCGCAAGGTAAAAAAACAGGGGCCGGGAGCTCAGACGGAAACCTCCGGCAGGGGCGATAGAATCCTTCGCCCTTCTTCCTCCTGGGTCTGCGTCGCTCTAGGAACCTCGGCCTCCGCGCTGCAGGGAGAGGAAGCGGAAGCGGCCGGGGAGCTTCCGGTTTGGGACCGGAAGCGGTGAAAGCCACGCTGTGCGGCTGCAGGGGGGTCGCGCTCCCGGTCTGAGTTGCTCGTCAGGCGGAGGGTGGGGGCCTGGGGGGGGCTGTGGGGGTGCGGCCCTCGCCCCCGCCCCAATGGAGGCTGCTGGGGTGGCCCCTATCAGAGCCCAGTGAGTATTAGGGTGCCCCCCTCCGCACCCCAAACCTTCCCTAGACCCCCCCTCCTTCCTTCCCTGCCCAGGTTCTGGACCCCAAGGAACATAGTATCTCCTGCACTGACAGGCAGCGTCTCCCCTGGGATTCGGGGTGGGGGGCGTGTGACCTTGGAATGCTAATTATAATTATAATTTATTTTCTATACCCTGCCCATCTGAATATTACCATGGGCCTGCCCAGTCCTAGGCTGATGCCCAAATTATTATTATTATTATTATTATTATTATTTTATACCCCGCCCATCTGGCTGGGTTTCCCCAGCTACTCTGCGCAGCTCCCATAGAATATTACCATGGGCCTGTCCAGTCCTAGGCTGATGCCCAAATAATAATAATAATTTATTTATACCCTGCCCATCTGGCTGGGTTTCCCCAGCCACTCTGCGCAGCTCCCATAGAATATTACCATGGGCCTGTCCAGTCCTAGGCTGATGCCCAAATAATAATAATAATTTATTTATACCCTGCCCATCTGGCTGGGTTTCCCCAGCCATTCTGGGCAGCTCCCAGCAGAATATTACCTTGGGCCTGCCCAGTCCTAGGCTGATGCCCAAATAATAATAATAATAATAATTTATTTATACTCTGCCCATCTGGCTGGGTTTCCCCAGCCACTCTGGGGAGCTCCCATTAGAATATTACCATGCGCCTGCCCAGTCCTAGGCTGATGCCCAAATTATTATTATTATTATTATTATTATTATTATTATTTTATACCACACCCATCTGGCTGGGTTTCCCCAGCTGCTCTGCGCAGCTCCCATTAGAATATTGCCACGGACCTGCCCAGTCCTTGGCTGATGCCCAAATAATAATAATAATAATAGATTATTTATACCCTGCCCATCTGGCTGGGTTTCCCCAGCCACTCTGGTCAGCTCCCATTAGAATATTACCTTGGGCCCACCCAGTTCTAGGCTGATGCCATAATAATAATAATTTATTATTTATACCCCACCCATCTGGCTGGGTTTCTCCAGCCACGCTTGGTGCCTCCCAGCAGAATATTATACACACGGTAAATACATCAAACATTAAAAACTTCCCTAAACAGGGCTGCCTTCAGATGTCATCTAAAAGTCAGATAGTTGTTTATTTCCTTGACATCTGAGAGATTGAAGATTGTGATCAATGGTTGCAAAGCAAATGGTATCTCGGTAGCTTTGCAAGATGGGCAGCAGGGCTTCCTTTGCAGGAGGATCCCAACTCCTAGGAATGCCTCTGTTTGAATGTTTCCTAAGCCCATAACCTTCGTTCATGACACAAAATCTCTGATGGGTCATTTTCTCTCTTAAAAAGACAAAGCTTCCCAAACATGTATGCACGGAGCTTCTTGGAGCATGTGGGGGGGTTTCATTTTTATTTGAGAGCCCACAGCATGGTGTAGTGACTAGAGTATTAAACTAGGACCTGGGAGATAAAGGTAAAGGGGCCCCTGACCATTAGGTCCAGTCGTGACCGACTCTGGGGTTGCGGTGCTCATCTCGCTTTATTGGCCGAGGGATCCGGCGTACAGCTTCCGGGTCATGTGGCCAGCATGACTAAGCCGCTTCTGGCGAACCAGAGCAGTGCACAGAAACGCCGTTTACCTTCCCGCCAGAGTGGTACCTATTTATCTACTTGCACTTTGACGTGCTTTCGAACTGCTAGTTTGGCAGGAGCAGGGACCGAGCAATGGGAGCTCACCCTGTCATGGGGATTCGAACCGCCGACCTTCTCATCGGCACGTCCTAGGCTCTGTGGTTTAACCCACAGCACCACCCGCGTCCCTAGGACCTGGGAGACCTGGGTTCAAATCCCCTCTCAGCCATGAAGCTCAGTGGGTGACCTTGGAGTCAGTCACAGTCTCTCAGCCTTCACAGGATTGTGGGAAGGATAAAATGGGGAGGCGGCAGACGATCATGTATGCAATCCTGAGACCACTGGAGAAAAGATGGAAAATAAATGCAATAATGAATAAACTATAAAAAAGTTCTTGGGGGTTGGGGTGCAGATTCTTCTGATGGGAAGTATTTTTGTCACCGTGTGGTAAAATAGAACCTTTATACGGTGAACTTAATCCGTTCTGGGAGTCCGGTTGACTCCCAAAACTGTTCAGAAACCAAGGCATGGCTTCCGATTGGCTGCAGGAGCCTCCTGCACTCAATCGGAAGCCGCGTCAGACGTTTGGCTTCCGAAAAACGTTCACAAACAGGAAAACTTAGTTCCAAGTTTGCAGCGTTCAGGAGCCAATTTGTTCGAGAACTAAGCCGTTTGGGAACCAAGGTACCACTGTATTTAAGTTCTGAGTTAAAAACCGGTAAATCACAAAAATGTAGCCCTCTAGTGACTCTATGAAGCATCACTTGTAGGTGATGTGGTGTGGACACGGAGCTTCACAACTCTTCTCCCCTATAGGTACCTCTCTACAAAAGAAAAGTTCCACACGTACCTTGATCGGGAAGGGGAGGTGACGAATGAGAAAGATGGCGAAGTGCTAGATGCAGAGGACAGTGCAGAGAGTAATACCGGTGGAGACCTGAATGAGCCTCCTGCCAAACTGCAGAGGCTGGGGAAAGATGGAAGCAATGCAGAAGAAAAGAGCCTGCCGGAAGAGGAAAACAGAAGTGCGAAGGAGCCTCAGGGCCAAAAGAGGGCCCGGGGGCAGAATAAGGGCCGCCCTTGCATGAAGCCGACTCACTATGAGAAGAACCGCCTCTGCCCTTCAGTCGTCCAGGTAAACTATGTGTGAGGATGATTAGGACTTGATGAACAGATTGACAAAATTTGAGAGCTCCTAGCCCTGTTAATGGCATGGGGATGCGGGTGGCGCTGTGGTCTAAACCTTGCCGATCGGAAGGTTGGTGGTTCGAATCCCCGCGACGGGGCGAGCTCCCATTGCTCGGTCCCAGCTTCTGCCAACCTAGCAGTTTGAAAGCTCGCCAGCGCAAGTAGATAAATAGGTACCACTCCGGCAGGAAGGTAAACTACGTTTCAGTGCGCTCTGTTTTCCGTCACGGAAAGCCAGAGATCAGGCATATATAAGAAAGTAAGAGGGATGAAGAAAAATTGAAAAGGTGAAAATAAAGATTCTTACTGGGAATATATGTATATAACAACATCGATGATGGTTTGTATTTCTTAAAAATCGAATGTTCTTGATAAGATTTTTGTTTTAACTCCATTCTTTCTTTTCTTCTTTATCTTTTTCCTTTTCTTTTCTATTTCTTTGGTGTAGATCTTTTCATTATAACAGAACATTGTATTTTCATTATGTGTAATTTTAAATGTGTAAATAAAGATATATTTCTTTAAGGTTTTTGCCACAGGTCACTTGTTGGGCGTGATGGGATTAAGGGACACGGGTGGCGCTGTGTTGTAAACCACAGAGCCTAGGACTTGCCGATCAGAAGGTTGGCGGTTTGAATCCCCGCGACGGGGTGAGCTCCCGTTGCTTGGTCCCTGCTCCTGCCAACCTAGCAGTTCGAAAGCACCCCAAAAAGTACAAGTAGATAAATAGGTACCGTTCTGGCAGGAAGGTAAACGGTGTTTCCGTGTGCTGCTCCAGAAGCGGCTTCGTCCTGCTGGCCACATGACCCGGAAGCTGTACGTCGGCTCCCTCGGCCAATAAAGCGACATGAGCGCCGCAACCCCAGAGTCGGTCACGACTGGACCTAGTGGTCAGGGGTCCCTTTACCTTTTAAAGAGGAGGTTGCTGAAGTGTAGGGTGTAAGATGACCAGGGCGTGACCTGCAACTTCATACTGTATATATATTTAAAAACCTATGCTACCCTCCTTTAAAGCAGCCTCTTTCTCTTGTTGAAGGAACGGGCCGATAAGTGCTTCTTTGGCTCACGCTGCCGTTTCCTACACAGCGTCAAAGAATATATGGCCACCAAGCCGCCGGACCTGGGAGACACCTGCATACTCTTCAAGATGTTTGGCAGGTGCATGTATGGGGTCACCTGCCGGTTTGCTGCAGCCCACCTAGGCGAGGACTACGAGAATGTCATCGATGAAGGCCTCTTGAAGCAGCGGGAGGGGAAGCCGCCAGCCGTGAAGAACAGCCTGGGCAAAGACCTCCAGCAGCAGCTGCGCAAAAAGAAGTTTCCTTTCGACAAGTCCAACCAGTACCTCTGCCGCTTAGCTAAGCCCAACCACGCGAAGGGGGCTGGGAGCCAAGCGGCGGTCCCACATCCCACCGCAGGGAGAGAGGCCACGGACTCCTCCGCCTCCCCAGGAAGTGTGGATCTCAGAGCTCCAGGAGAAGAGGCGGCAAAGTTTGCTCCTTCTTCGCCAAAAGAAGGTCCCACGGTGGAGGAACCGGAGAGTCCAAGTCAGCCGCTGGCCGCAGTGGAATCCGCACTCAAAACGTCTGGGGTTGTGACAGATGAAGATCTTGTGAAACTTCGACCGTGTGAGAAGAGAAAGGTAAGGGCTGTTTGTGTTACCATATGCAGTCATACCTTGGGTTACAGACGCTTCAGGTTGCGTTTTTGTGGGTTACGGACACGCCAAAACCCGGAAGTACCGGAACGGGTTACCTCCGGGTTTCAGCTGTCGCACATGCGCAGAAGCACTCACTAAATCGTGCTTTGCGCAGAAGTGCCGAATGGCAACCCATGCGTACGCAGATGCGACACTGCAGGTTGCGGACGTGCCTCCCGCATGGAACACGTTCGCAACCTGAGCGTCCACTGTATATATATTTTTAGTTATTCAGAGCGATGCAGAGGTTTCACCCTCAAACCTCAGGGATGAATTAGATGAATTAGACTCCACACACAAGACTTGAAGATGAATCTTTACAGTGGTACCTCGGGTTACATACGCTTCAGGTTACATACACTTCAGGTTACATACTCCGCTAACCCAGAAATAGTGCTTCAGGTGAAGAACTTTGCTTCAGGATTGCCAATGCAATTCTGGGCCGCATCAATAGGAGTATAGCATCTAGATCAAGGGAAGTAATAGTGCCACTGTATTCTGCTCTGGTCAGACCTCACCTGGAGTACTGTGTCCAGTTCTGGGCACCACAGTTCAAGAAGGAGACTGACAAACTGGACCGTGTCCAGAGGAGGGCAACCACAATGGTCAAAGGCCTGGAAACGATGCCTTATGAGGAACGGCTAAGGGAGCTGGGCATGTTTAGCCTGGAGAAGAGGAGGTTAAGGGGTGATATGATAGCCATGTTCAAATATATAAAAGGATGTCACATAGAGGAGGGAGAAAGGTTGTTTTCTGCTGCTCCAGAGAAGCGGACACGGAGCAATGGATCCAAACTACAAGAAAGAAGATTCCACCTAAACATTAGGAAGAACTTCCTGACAGTAAGAGCTGTTTGACAGTGGAATTTGCTGCCAAGGAGTGTGGTGGAGTCTCCTCCTTTGGAGGTCTTTAAGCAGAGGCTTGACAACCATATGTCAGGAGTGCTCTGATGGTGTTTCCTGCTTGGCAGGGGGTTGGACTCCATGGCCCTTGTGGTCTCTTCCAACTCTATGATTCTATGATAGGATGAGAACAGAAATCGTGCTCTGGCGGTGCGGCAGCAGCAGGAGGCCCCATTAGCTAAAGTGGTGCTTCAGGTTGAGAACAGTTTCAGGTTAAGAACGGACCTCCGGAACAAATTAAGTACTTAACCTGAGGTACCACTGTACTTGTCAGGATGGCAACAATTGAGCAGTTTGCCTTATTCATATATATTAAGTCCAGTGCAATGCATTCCTCGCCCTTGCGCCCAAGAGAGGGCTTAGTCCTTTTGCTTTCAAAACTCATTCATGTTGTTGTTTAGTCGTGTCCGCCTCTTTGTGACCCCCTGGACCAGAGCACGCCAGGCCCTCCTGTCTTCCACTGCCTCCCGCAGTTTGGTCAAACTCATGCTGGTAGCTTCAGGAACGCTGTCCCACCATCTCGTCCTCTGTCGTCCCCTTCTCCTTGTGCCCTCCATCTTTCCCAACATCAGGGTCTTTTCCAGGCAGTCTTCTCTTCTCATGAGGTGGCCAAAGTAACATTCGTAGCAGTGCATAAATTATTAGCCCACACCTTACGCTTCCTGACACGTGACTTGCATTTTCATGATTTTGTCTTACAGCTAGATCTCCGCGAGAAGCTTTATTTAGCTCCTTTAACAACGGTAGGTAGATGTTTGTTTGTTTGTTTGTTTGTTTGTTTGTTTGTTTTATAGATCTTCCTTCATTGTAGGGATAATCGCGGAGTGGGCAGTGGGGTCCGGAGGGAGCACACTCCCCACCAGCAGGCAGCCACAGTCTGCCTGCACGCGTGACCCTGGGGTGCAGGGCACATCCCCCCCCCCAGACAAGCCACAGCTGTCTGAACAAGAGAGATCTCTCTTGAAAGATCACGCTGATTGGGGCAGTGGGGAGAAGCGTTTTAGGGGTAGTTTTTCAACAGCCAGGAACGGATTAATCCGTTTTGCATTACTTCCTATGGGAAAGCGTGCCTTGGTTTTGGAACGCTTTGGTTTTGGAACAGACTTCCGGAACGGATTAAGTTCGAGAACCACGGTACCGCTGTATCGGAACATCTGGTTAGGAACAGGTGAAAAGCTGGAATTGTGAATTGGTTGAAATGGATGGAAAGAGGCGTGGCACTTAGCTGCAGCGCCAGCAGCTATTCCCATTCAGCCCTCACATGCTTCATGTTGTGAGATTGGGCCGTGTCTTTGTTTAGACGTGGTGTCTTGCTTGTGCTGGCCCGAGGCAACCGTAACACTCCATTCTCCTGATTTCTTCCGGGGATTTCAGTGCGGCAACCTTCCTTTCCGAAGAATATGCAAGCGGTTTGGGGCGGACGTCACCTGCGGCGAGATGGCCGTTTGCACGAACCTGCTCCAGGGGCAGTCGTCCGAGTGGGCATTGCTGAAGAGACACAACACGGAGGATCTCTTTGGCGTTCAGGTAGATTGAAGGCAGACTCGCAATACTGGGGGGGCGGGGGAGAGAGAACAGGAGTAAGCCGCTTCTGAGGCTAATGGAGATGGCTTTGCTGGTCTTTTCCTGGCTGCCGTCTTCTGCCTGGCTGCCATGATGCTCAGAAAGTGGTCCCAGTTCCCCATGGCTGGTGGCAGAGGCCGGACTGTTCTCCCTTTCACCTCTGCCTTCCCACAGCCGCTGGAGGTTGGAGAAGAGAGTTCTTCCTGTTGGGAGGAGAGGGAGTGAGAAAACTCTCTGCAGCTCCTGAAGGAGCGTCTCCACCCCCATCGTTCTGCCCGGACACTGAGGTCCAGCTCAGAGGACCTTCTGGCAGTTCCCTCACTGCAAGAAGCAAAGTTGCAGGGAACCCGGCAGAGGGCCTTCTCAGTGGTGGCGCCCGCCCTGTGGAACGCCCTCCCATCAGATGTCAAGGAAATAAACTACACTCTGACTTTTAGAAGACATCCGAAGGCAGCCCTGTTTAAGAAAGCTTTTAATATTTGATGAATTATTGTATTTTAGTATTCTGCTGGAATGTGGCAGGGGAAACCCAGCCATATGGGCGGGGTATAAATATACCGAATTTTTCGCCCTATAGGACGCACTTTTCCCCCTCCAAAAATGAAGGGGAAATCTGTGTGCGTCCTGTGGGGCGAATGCAGGCTTTCGCTGAAGCTTGGAGAGGGAGAGGGGTCGGTGCACACCGACCCCTCTCGCTCTCCAGGCTTCAGGAAGCTATCAGCAAGCCTGGGGAGCCCGCGGGAGTTTCTGCGGGGGTTCCCCACGTTGCGGATAGCAGCCTGACGCGCAGGGTGCCCTGAAGCAGAGCGCCCAGCGTGCCACGCGGACATCGGCCAGCCCCACAAACTCGGGGGACAGCGGGGAGGCGCAGCGCCGCCATCCCGCTGTTCCTCGACTTGGTTTGGGGGGGGATTTCCTTTATTTGCCCCCCCAAAAAAAAATTAGGTGCGTCCTATGGGACGGAGCGTCCTATGGGATGAAAAGTACGGTATTATTAATTATTATTATTATTATTATTATTATTCCTCTGGCTGATAGATGCTCCCGCATGGGAAGCTAATAGGTCTCGATAACCCTCCCCTCCAGGAATTCCCTTTTAAGGCCATCTTTAACCAAAATCCATTGCCAGCTTCATCGGTAGTTAGCAGAAGTAAAGGTGGAAGATGATATACTTTTGTTGAGGGTTGTTTTGTTTTTAATACTGTCTCCTTGTTCTGGGTATTATAAACCCTCTTTTGGAGTTGCCTTGTTCTCCTAAACGATGGTTGACACTGGCCATAGTTGGTTGTGTTTAGACATAGCAGGCTGGGGCCGAGGCAGGAGCTCCCAAACTCCTTGCAGCACTGGAGGGAGGAGTGGTGGAGATCAGCCATGATGCTCATGCGATTTGCACTAAACCATAGTCTTAAGTCTGCCATGCCTGTCTTTTCACTATATTCTATTGATACGCTTTCTTTTGATTTATGTAATTCATGCTGAGTTTAGTGCAGACCTCAAAAAGGCGGGTTGGGGAATTCTTGCAGATAAATAGTTTGGCACACGTGCAATGCCTATAAGCTGCTCTCGTGAGTTGGGGCACCCCTTTGACCCTCTTTCACCCTACGCCTCTGCAGTTGGAAGGAGCATTCCCAGACACCATGACCAAGTGTGCAGAGCTTCTCAACCGGACCATCGAAGTGGATTTTGTGGACATCAATGTGGGCTGCCCTATTGACCTCATCTATAACAAGGTAGCCCATTGAGCCCTTTCAAGCGCTAAAAAGGTAAAGGACCCCTGACAGTTCAGTCCATCCGCGGATTACTCGGGTTGCAGCGCTCATCTCGCTTTACAGGCCGAGGGAGCCGGCATTTGTCCACAGTTTTTCCGGGTCATGTGGCCAGCATGACTAAGCCGCTTCTGGCGAAACCAGAGCGGCGCACGGAGACGCCGTTTACCGTCCCACCGGAGCAGTACCTATTTATCTACTTGCACTTTGACGTGCTTTCGAACTGCTAGGTTGGCAGGAGCAGG
Source organism: Podarcis liolepis (assembly GCF_965112155.1). Classification (NCBI taxonomy): domain Eukaryota; kingdom Metazoa; phylum Chordata; class Lepidosauria; order Squamata; family Lacertidae; genus Podarcis; species Podarcis liolepis. The sequence goes on along the minus strand of NC_139572.1, from coordinate 5,490,957 downwards.
GACCGGGCAACGGGAGCTCACCCCATCATTGCGGGGATTCGAACCGCCAACCTTCTGATCGGCAAGTCCTAGGCTCTGTGGTTTAGACCAGTGTTTCCCAAACTTTTTTGGGCAACGGCACACCTGTTTACTGAAAAAAAATCTCGCGGCACACCACCATTAAAGCCCCGCCCCGTGACGTCAGCGCGCAGCGTCACGCCGGGAGGGATGCACGAAAGTGAAAGTTTTTTCCCTCCCCCTTGCCGGGGAACCTCCAAGCTTTGGGGGTGGGAGGAGGCAGCAGAGCGAGGGACTGAGGGACGGCGGCAACTGAGGCGGCGGCGGCGGCTGTTGTGGTGGTGGCGGGCGGAGGAGGGGGCGGCGGCAGGGCTTGAGGAGCCGTCGCCGGGAGTTGCTGCTGCTGTTGTTGCTGCTGCTGCCCGGACATGCTGGCCTCCTCCTCCTCCGCTGTCTCGCGCTCCTCCCTTTTGCACGCGCTGCCCCGCCGCTCGGCACCACCACCGCGGAGCCGCCCCCGGCTCGACGCGGATCCTCGCCGCCGCCGCCTCTCACCGCCCAACTCGCCCGCCTCCCTCCCACGGCACACCAGCCAATGTCTCACGGCACAGTAGTGTGCCGCGGAACACCGGTTGGGAAACACTGGTTTAGACCATAGCACCACCCGTGTCCCTAAGGGAAAATTAGGGGGAGGGACTAATCCGAGGGGACTCAGGGGAATTCATTTCAAGTGTGGCACCCTCAGAAACAAATCAGAAGGGAAAGGCTTGGAGTCACGTGTTTGGGAATCAACCTACATGTTTCTAGTTTTCTTCTCCTTGACGTGCTTAAGCTTCCAGGTCATGCTGGCCACGTGACCTGGAAAAACTGTCTGCGGACAAACGCCGGCTCCCTCGGCCTGTAAAGTGGGATGAGCACCGCAACCCCAGAGTCGTTTGCGACGGGACTTAACTGTCAGGGGTCCTTTACCTTTACCTTTAAGTTTCCCTTCACAATTCAACTCAGCCTGTTACTTAGCTTGGAAGCGATGGGGAGCCTCAAAGGAACTTCTCCAAGTCTTACAAAATTGCAGCCCACCTTTTTTTTTCTTTTTAAGTAAAAGTTCTGCCAAGTTGACACCTCTCCCTCCTTCAAGCTGATGGACCTGTGGCTAAACCTACGGGAAGCCCAGACCATCAAGGACCGAAATCAGTTCTGAGATTATGACCTTCACCCTCCCGCCCCACAGTGATCTTTCAAAACGCGCTTCACTCTCCTCTCCTTTCTCTTCCCAGGGGGGAGGATGTGGCTTAATGAGCCGTCCCAACAAGTTTGAGCAGATTGTCCGAGGCATGAACTACGTAAGTTGGTGTGTGTGTTTTTCCCTTGGCTGGCTCCTAGCAGTCCTGGATTTCATTCGTGCTTCTGTTCCCCCGCGTTGCTCCTTCTTGCAACCACAGTCATCCTCTTCGTATCAGCTTTGCACAGCGTCACATAATCCGCAAGCTTTGACCCGTTTATTGGCCCCTGCTTTGTGGCGAATGTGTCCAGGGCAGACCAGCAAGATGGGTGGGGTATTATAATCATAATCATCGCAAGATTATGATTACAAGGCCCTTGTGGTGGGGCATGGGGTTCTTCGATACGATACGATAATCGATACGATACGATAATCTTTATTGTCATTGAAAAAATCTACATAAGACATTCAAAAGCCAACAAGCCTGCTATCCCAGCTATCCCAGCCTGGTTAGCCCCCTAAATACGGTGGTATCCCATAATACAATATACTCCCATAGAGACTACCTTACACTGCATTTAAAACCAAAATCACATTTTAACAGAAACTGTTTCTCAGGCAGCTGGTCCTAGTCTTTAATCCCTGTACCTTCTTCCAGAAGGCAGAAGCTGAAAGAGATCATTTCCGGGGTGCGCACTGTCCTGCACTATCTCTGCAGCTTTCTTATGGCACCTGGAAGCGTAGATTTGATCCATGGTGGGAAGAGTGCACCCAATTATTCTCTCCGCAGTCTTTACAACACTGGACAGCATTGTTTTTTCCCCTGACCATGCAGCTCCCAAGCCACTCTCAGTCGTGGGGGGCTGGCTTTTGAGTTTCCCACCTGGTACAGAAGTCGCTGGTCTCAAAAAGGGATTACTCTACTCTGTGGCCCCCTCTGTGCATTCTCGGAGCAGCTGTTGGTGAAAGCTTTCGGCAAAGGAATCTCCAGAGTCCAGCTTCGTCGCTCTCAGCTTCCGAGGCACACTTCGCTTGGCTCATCGTTCCTCTTTTCGTCGGCAGGTGCTAGATGTTCCCTTAACCGTGAAGATCCGGACCGGGGTGCAGGAGAAAACCAACCTGGCTCACAAGCTAATTCCCAGCATCCGGGAGTGGGGTGCCTCTATGGTCACGGTACGGTAGCCTTCCTTAAGCCACATTCAGATGAGCAGTAACTTCATTTTTAAAAAAATAAATGCACACACCCTACTAGATCAGACTAAAGTTACACCATCTAGCCCAGGGGTTGTCAACCTGGTCCCTACCGCCCATTTGTGGGCATTTCAGGATTCTAGGTGGGTGGTAGGGAGTTCTATTGCACAAACCGAATCCTCCTTCCATTGAGCCCTGGTAAGGAAATTTTATCAAGAAAGATGCATTGGTGGGTGGTAGGTATAAAAAGGTTGACTACCCCTGATCTGAGGGACACAGGTGGCACTGTGGGGGTTGCTAGACCACATCTCTGTTCTTACCTAAACATTTCAAAAAGCGGTGTGTCAACTGTCCCTTCTCTGACCCCTTTAGCTTCATGGCCGGTCGAGGGAGCAGCGGTACACAAAGGCGGCAAACTGGGAGTACATTGCAGAGTGCGCAAAAATTGCCAGTCCGATGCCTCTTTTCGGTAGGTAGTTCTGTTCTTTCCGCGTGCTGGTTTTGCTTCCTTTTTTGTTGAATCCGGCACTGCAACATATTTGGGGCTTGGAGGTAATGCTTTGCTGCAGTTTTTGGGGTCGGATTTCTTTGGCTGGGTTTGCCTCCCTCTCCATCAAGCCGCCTTTTCCTCCTCCTGCTTCTGAATGAATGAATTTTATTATTACGGTCACAGACCAGTTCCGGCTCACTTACAATATCAGGAAAATCATAAAACACAACAGGAATACATAGAATTGCAATTGGGTATAACAGAGACAATTCAGATATAGCGGCAGTTAAAAATATATATTAAATCTTGATCATTAAAATATAACCTAAAATTGCCATTTAAAACCTCAGTCATTTTGGTAGTACAGCTTGTTCCCTGAGTTTTATGGCAGTCGCACAGAATTCTGCTTCTTTGGAAAACCCACACTACCACCCTGCCCCACCTTCCCACAGAGCAAGAGCTCAATGAAGTAAGTTCAGGACAGGCAAAAGACCCCTAACTTGTGGGATGAATTAAGATGATCAGAAATGTCTATGGAGGAGGAAGAGAGGTCTGCCAGCTATGACCACTAAAACAGAACCTCTGTATTCAGATGCCTTCTACCCCAGTTCCAGTTGCTTGATGATTGGTGGAGGGGGAGGGGCAACAGCAGAGAAGGATTGCTGTCTTCAGTCGCTTCATGGAAGCATCTGGCTGGCTACTGGTCAGAAACAAGATGCTGGTCAATATAGACCTTCCTTAGTCTGGCCCATCAGGACTCTTCTTTGTATATCAGTGGTCAGCAGCCGAACTGGCCTGTGGGCTGGCACAAAGAACGTCATGAGGGTCAGGGAGCAATTCATATCTCTCCTCCTCTCTGAAATCTCTAGATTGGGACTCTTGGAGGTGAGTGAAGACTACAGGAGACGTGTGGCTCATCGTTGCCCGGTCATTCTGAACAGTTTCTCTCTTTTCTTGAAGACATCAATAAATGCTTTGGATTTGAGAAGCTCTTTTTAGTGCCATCAGGGATGCGGGTGGCGCTGTGGGTTAAACCACAGAGCCTAGGGCTTGCCGATCAGAAGGTTCGAATCCCCGTGACGGGGTGAGCTCCCGTTGCTCGGTCCCTGCTCCTGCCAACCTAGCAGTTCAAAAGCACGTCAAGTGCAAGTAGATAAATAGGTACTGCCCTGGCAGGAAGGTAAACAGCGTTTCCGTGCGCTGCTCTGGTTCGCCAGAAGCGGCTTAGTCATGCTGGCCACATGACCCGGAAGCTGTACGCCGGCTCCCTCGGCCAGTAAAGCGTGATGAGCGCTGCAACCCCAGAGTCGGTCACGACTGGACCTAATGGTCAGGGGTCCCTTTACCCTTTACTGCCATCAAGTAGCGGCAGGCCTGGACCAGAAGCTGCCTGCTGGTTCTCCCTTCACCGGTCCTGTTTCTTAGATAGTAAACTTCCTGGGCAGCACTCTGCATGCTGCCGCCGCAAAATAAGCAGGAAGGAGGAGGTGTCTTGGATGTTAGCGGTTTTTTTGTGTAACCTCAACCTCATTTACAGACAGGGCTGTTTCAAATCCATTTACAGTCGTAGCTTGGTTTTCAAACGCCTTGGGAGTCAAATGTTTTCGCTCCCAGAGATCGCAAAGCACAAATGATTGTTCCGGTTTTGAAAAGTTCTTTGGGACTCAAATGTCCAACATGACTTCCACGGCTTCCAGTTGGCTGCAGGAGCTTCCTGCAACCAACTAGAAGCCGCGCCTTGGTTCCCGAATGTTTTGGAAGTCGAACGGACTTCCGGAACGGATTCAGTTTGACTTCCAAGGTAACACTGTACTTGCAAAAGGCATCGCTGTGGCCAGGGGCAGTTGAAAGAGCCATAAATAAGTGCTTGGAATTATTAAGAGAAACAGTGAATAATAATAATAATAATAATAATAATAATAATAATAATAATAATAATAATAATAATAATAATAATAATGTTATTTATATACCCCGCCCATCTGGCTGGGTTTCCTCAGCTGCTCTGGGTGGCTCCCAACAGAATATTAAAAATCCGTTAAAACGTCAAACATTAAAAACTTCCCTAAACAGGGCTGCCTTCAGGTGTCTTCTAAAAGTCAGATAGTTGTTTATTTCCTTGACATCAGATGGGAGGGCGTTCCACAGAGAGGGCGCCACCACTGAGAAGGCCCTCTGCCTGGCAAAACAGCATCTGAAGCATTGGGGGTTGCTTGGGTGACCCCTGAATTATTGTTTTTTTTTTCCTTTTGGCGCAGGGAACGGAGATATCTTGTCTTTCGAAGATGCAAATAAAGCCATGCAGAGTGGAGTTTCGGGAATTATGATTGCTCGGCAAGTGTCTTCCCTTCGTTTTGGGTGGTCTGGAGGAGAAAGCACCTTTCGTTACCCTCGTGGGTTTTTTTCCAAGCAGAAGGTTCCGGTTCAGTCTCTGGCTTCTCCAGCTATGGCTGGCAAAAACCCGGGCCTAAAACCCTGGAAAGCCAGTCATTGGCTGGGTTCAGACACAACTCTTGGATCAGCCTTTAGTCTGTGTGTGATCTCTATGCTAGTGCATGCAGCTCACGTTCTCCTGCTTCGCAAGGAAACAAGCGGCAGAGCAGTTGGCTTACAGTTGTGTAGCTTTCTTTACTCCAAACTGCAGCACACGTTAGCATGCAGCTCATGCGCAGACGTAAGGTGCTTTGTGGCTTAGAAGAGTTTGGATTTGATATCCCGTTTTATCACTACCCTAAGGAGTCTCAAAGGGGCTAACATTCTCCTTTCCCTTCCTCCCCCACAACAAACACTCTGTGAGGTGAGTGGGGCTGAGAGACTTCAGAGAAGTGTGACTGGCCCAAGGTCACCCAGCAGCTGCATGTGGAGGAGCTGGGAAGCGAACCCGGTTCCCCAGATTACGAGTCTATCGCTCTTAACCACTACGCCACACTGGCTTAGGGGTTGTGTTAAAGCTCAGCCATTGAAGACAGTACAGTCGTACCTTGGTTTTCAAACAGCTTAGCTCCCAAATGTTTTGGCTCCTGAATACCGCAAACCTGGAAGTGACGGTTCGGTTTGCAAACTATTTTTGGAAGTCAAATGTCCGACGGAGGTTCTTCAGCCAATCAGAAGCCACGCTTGGGTTTGCGACCATTTTGGAACGGACTTCCAGAACAGATTCCGGTCGACTTCCAAGGTACGACTGTAGTAACTTAGATGGTCTGGCACAGAGCTCACTGGGCAGTTCGCATCACTCAGTTCCAAGGCTAGAAACGTACCAGCGTATGAAGGCAGGTTCACAACTTCATTTCCCAGCCCCAAAGGACTAAGGTTAAGATTGCCATTACAAAATCATTGCCAGCTGTAGTAGCAGAAGCAGGCGTGGCTGTCACAGAAGACAGAGGAGGCGTGGATCCTCATTTCGAAATAATACATGGAGCTAAACAGAAAGAAAAGAGAATAATCCTGGGCCTTGCTGAACATAACACTATACAGTAATGGTCAGGGGGTGAGGAGGGGGAGGAGAGACTTGCTTAAGATCCACGTAGTCGATCATACAGTAGTCTAAGACGACATTATAGCCATATCTTTCTAAAGGGCACGGGCCAGATATCTGCCATAGCCGCTGTTACTACCCCTGCACACAATTGCTGGTTCTGGCTCCATCTTTTGCTATGGCTTAGTGGTCATATATCTGTTTGCAAGGAGAAGGTTCCAGTTCGGTCCCCGGCATCTGGGAAAAGGCTCTGAGGGGATCACCGACTGGCAAATTGTCCTCTCCCGTTCCCTTAGATTTTGCCGGTGGTGGGGCTGTTTGACCATGGAATCGCCTGGGGGTATAGAATCATAATGATGTATTACTTTTGAATCCCAATAGTTGCCCTAGTGGGTTCTCGCTGTGCAATCTAGGTGGCAAAAATATTCGGTGACGTTCTTGTGTTTCTCCTCGCACACTTACGTTCTGCCAGGGCGGCAGGCATACCGCTCGGGGACTTGGCTCTAGAACCTGAGCATTTCTGTGCATGTGAACGCGTAGATTCTGTTCATGGTTTTCTCACGGCGGTCGTTCTTCCGGGTCACAGGGGGGCGCTGATCAAGCCCTGGATCTTCACTGAAATCAAAGAGCAGCGGCACTGGGACATCTCGTCGGGAGAGAGGCTCGACATCCTCAAGGACTTCACCAACTACGGCTTGGAGCATTGGGGATCAGACACGCAGGGAGTGGAGAAGACCAGGAAGTTTCTGCTGGAGTGGCTCTCCTTTCTCTGCAGGTAGAAGCTCCTCCTCAGCCCTTACTAAGTCATTGCATTTCGCCTTTCCCTCCAGGTATTAATAACAGCTGGCCTTGGGTTCTTGTAAGGAACTTATGGCAGTTCAGGTGCGAAACTTTTTTTTGTAACAGATAGGTAGCCGTGTTGGTCTGCCATAGTCAAAATAAAAAAAATCCTTCCAGTAGCACCTTAAAGACCAACTAAGTTAGTTCTTGGTATGAGCTTTCGTGTGCATGCACACTTCTTCAGATACACTGAAACAGAAGTTGCCAGATCCTTCTATATAGTGAGAAGGTGGGGAGGGGTATTACTCAGAAGGGTGGTGGGAATGGGAGATTGGCAGATAGCTGAGATGAGCCTGTTGACGACTCTTAACGACTGCAATAGGTCTTACAGGAAAAGGCAAGGGGTGAGAAGGTGAAAAATGGCTTAGTCATGTGTAATGAGATAAGAATCCAATGTCTTTGTTCAGACCAGGTCTCTCCATGGTTTTAAGTTTGGTAATGAGTTGCAATTCAGCAGCTTCTCTTTCCAGTCTATTTCTGAAATTCCTTTGTAGTAAAACAGCTACTTTGAGATCTTGTATAGAATGTCCTGAGAGATTGAAGAGTTCTCCTACTGGTTTCTCTGTTTTGTGATTCTTGATGTCAGATTTATGTCCGTTTATTCTTTGGCGTAAGGTTTGGCCTGTTTGTCCAATATAGAGAGCTGAAGGACACTGTTGGCATTTGATGGCATTTTTTTTGGTAAGGTAGGCAAGACTGGATCCTGCAACAAACATCTTAACACACCACTAAGTTTCTGCTGTGTGTGACACGCTGCAGGGACATCCTACCAATCAGCTGCTTCTTAGGCTTTGGAGATTTTGAGAAACAAGTCCATGTACTTTAAAAGCCTAGCTTGACACCAGGGAAAGCTGGAAGCTTGCTGCTAACGACGACCAGATACGGTGGATTTTTTTAAAGCACTGTATATATGCCTGCTAAGTGTGAGTTCATAATATCACTGCAATTAAAATTGGGGCAGCATCAAGAGAGATAGCTGCTGCCGCTTCTTCTTTCTTTATTCCTCAGTGGTGTTTTCTCCTCCCACTTACTCAAAAAGGCAGGGCTTCGCAGCAGCCTTGTATTGATTCTGCCCTGTATCTCCCATGCATATAGCAGCAGCTGGGTTTGAATAAGCCTAACTTCTGGGGTGACTGGGAAGAGCAACCAAGATGAGGCTGTTCTCCTACTATCATGGAAAATGAGTCTTCCTTTCTTTCTTCTTTGGCACTTTGGCAGCCTGGAATGCGGGTGGCGCTGTGGTCTAAACCAGTGAATCTCTTGGGCTTGCCGATTAGAAGGTCGGCAGTTCGAATCCGCACAACGGGGCGAGCTCCTGTTGCTCTGTCCCAGCTCCTGCCAACCTAGCAGTTCCAAAGCACACCAGTGCAAGTAGATAAATAGGTACCGCTGCGGCGGGAAGGTAAATGGCATTTCCGTGCGCTCTGGTTTCTGTCATGGTGTCCCGTTGCGCCAGAAGTGGTTGAGTCCTGCTGGCCACATGACCTGGAAAGCTGTCTGTGGACAAACGCCGGCTCCCTCGGCCTGAAAGCAAGATGAGCACCGCAACCCCATAGTCGCCTTTCTCTGGACTTAACCGTCCAGGGCTCCTTACCTTTACTTTTTTACTTTGGCAGGTACATTCCAGCCGGCTTACTGGAACGCCTGCCTCAGAGGATTAACGAAAGACCCCCTTACTACATGGGCCGGGACTATTTGGAGACCTTAATGGCAAGCCAGAACGTGGGTGACTGGATTAAGATCAGGTAAAAAGGGTTTGAACTTCTGCCAAACAGTTGACAGTTTTCTGTGCATGTTAAGCACACAACTGCATTATGTAGAAGTGAGGAGGAAGAGAGGGGGAAATAAGATTATTTCAGCTGCTCCGAAGGCTGATGTAGAACCAGGCCAGAAATGTGGGTTTTGGCCCTTGAAGGGAGTGACTAGTTAAAGCTAGAACTGGACCCTATTGCATCTGATGCAACACAGGCCATGGGGCTTCCTATCTCCCAAATCCATAAGACGGCCGGTGGGAAGGGAACAACTTTTGCGTCCCAAACCAGGACAAAACTCTTCTAGCCCAGCTGAGAAAGCTCAGATCACTCGGCTGTGAATCTCACTCCGATGACCTTGGGCTAGTCCTGATCTCCCAGCCTAACTTGCCTCACGAGCTTGTTGCGAGGCGCAAATCTCACTCCAAGGAACAAGGAGAAGTACAAAAAGGGCAATGCAAATTCTCTCCCAACATCCCAGCTGAATTCCCTTCCTCTCTGTCATTCTTTTCATAGTTCCTTATAGAAATTGGGGGAATGGCGTGCAGCTGTCTAAAAAGTTCGCCTCTGAGATTTCTGTCACGGCATTTTTGCGCCCTATGGGGTTTTCATCTCATAATAAGAGTTCAGTAGCCTGTCGCTACAGTGGGTTAAACCACAGAGCCTAGGACTTGCCGATCAGAAGGTCGGCGGATCGAATCCCCACGACGGGTTGAGCTCCCGTTGCTCAGTCCCTGCTCCTGCCAACCTCGCAGTTCGAAAGCTCGTCAAAGTGCAAGTAGATAAATAGGTACCGCTCTGGCGGGAAGGTAAACGGCGTTTCCGTGCGCTGCTCTGGTTCGCCAGAAGCGGCTTAGTCCTGCTGACATGACCCGGAAGCTGTACGCCGGCTCCCTTGGCCAATAAAGCGAGATGAGCGCCTCAACCCCAGACTTGGTCACAACTGGACCTAATGGTCAGGTGTCCCTTTACCTTTACCTTTTTAGCCTGTCATGCACAAAGTATCATAGCAGGTGTGTGTGGTGTTGGAAGAATCTAGAGAGGTGTCTGCAGTTTTCCCAATTTTTCCTCCTTGCAGTGAGATGCTTCTGGGTCCGGTTCCTGCCAGCTTCACTTTCCTTCCAAAACACAAGGCAAATTCTTACAAATAGGAGGACCATCGTCGTTGGGGGAAGCGCTGTCTCCAGTGCACATCTTGCATATCTCTTGGTTTTGAATAATAATAAAAAAAGTTCTATTTTTGATTTGGCTGCTGTGTGATTTCCCCTGACAACCTCTCCTGGACCTTTCAAGACGGCACCGATCCAGTATACATGCATTTCATTGTCTGATCCAGGGCAAAGGGGAGCGTTTAGCTGTTAAATAGCACATATGGAGTCCAGAGGGGAAAGTCTTAACAATGGTTTCAACTGGGGAAAGGGACAAAGAGGTTTTGCCCTGCCTTATGCATTGCAGGAAGACGTTCAGCGAAACATACAGGAGGAAAACTCCCGCAGAATCGCACAGCCAATTAGAGGAGGTTTAACCTCAGCATCATGCCACTCTCAACACCCCCCACTCCTTTAGGTGGAGAATGGTTAACCCCTTAAGTTATAAAACTCTTGGGGGCCAGTCGCCACCTCTTGTCAGCTGAACCTACTTACAGGGTGGTGGTTGTGGATAAAATGGGAAGGATAAATATGCCCATCTTGAGCAGCTCAGAGGAAAAGGTGGGTAGCAGAAATAATATTATTGCAGCATAGTATTATTTAGACCTTCCAAGTGTCCTTATTTTCCAGGGACAGTCCTGGATTTACAGAAGCCGTCCCGGTTTCTGATTTAATCCTGGGATATCTTGCTTTTTCTTAGAACACATCTATTTTCATGGCAGAAATGTTGGAGGGGATGGAGTTATCTGACCCCCAAGTCACTATAAACAGGGGTGCCCAAACTTTTTTCAAAGAAGGCCAGATTTGATGAAGTGAACATGCCGACCAAAGTTGTTGAGCTTTTTTTATGATTTTATCCCAAAGTTCTGGAGTCTTTTTAGGATTGAAGTTGTTGAGCTTTTTTTGTAGTATTTGACCCCAAGAAATAAACTACCCCAGAGGCCGAATAAAACCGGATTAGGCCCCCAAAACAAACTTTGGACATGCTTGCTATAAAACCTTTGGAAGATACCTGAAGGCAGCCCTGGGTAGGGAAGTTTTTAAATGTTTAATGTTTCATTATCGCTTTTAAAGTCAAACCTCGGCTCCCGAATGCCTCCGTTACCGTATGTTTCAGCTACCAGATACCGAAAACCCAGAAGTGTTCCAGTTTGTGAATGTTTTTCGGAAGCCAAACGTCCGACACGGCTTCCGATTGAGTGCAGAAAGCTCCTGCAGCCATTGGAAGCCGCACCTCGGTTGTCAAACATTTCAGAAGCCAAACAGGCTTCCAGAACACATTAAGTTCAGCAACCGAGGTTTGATTGTATATATGTTGGAAGCTGCTCAGAGTGGCTGGGGCAAACCAATAAATAATAAAATTGAAATGTCGGCTGGTATGTATCATTGCAGGCAAATGCTTTCTCTGTACGCTTGCTTAAAAAAAAACCCTCACTCCTGCTTAGACAGCTCTAGAAAGTTGGGGTGGTTTTAATCTGTTTTATACCCTTTTGACTTTTCTTATTAAAGTATGGCTGCGGTTATTGTTATTATTATTTGGTCTTTTCATATACCTCTTTGAAGGTTTGTTTTCAATATTCAATTGATATATATATACAGTGGTAGCTCGGGTTAAGTACTTAATTCGTTCCGGAGGTCCGTTCTTAACCTGAAACTGTTCTTAACCTGAAGCACCACTTTAGCGAATGGGGCCTCCTGCTGCTGCCGCGCCGCCGGAGCACGATTTCTGTTCTCATCCTGAAGCAAAGTTCTTAACCTGAAGCACTATTTCTGGGTTAGCAGTCTGTAACCTGAAGCGTATGTAACCTGAAGCGTATGTAACCTGAGGTACACACGCACACACATATATAATAATAATAACATAGCAAATTAATATATAATAATAAATGAATGACTATAATAAATTAAAATTAAATATAATATATATTAAATAATAAATATATTAAACATATTTAATAATAAATATATATTAAACATATTTAATAATAAAAATATATTAAATATATTAAATAATAAATATATATTAAATATGTTAAATAATAAATATATGTTAAATAATAAATATATATTAAATAATAAATATTACATATATTAAATAATATATATTAAATATTTTAAAAATAAATATATATTAAATAATAAATATATATTAAATATGTTAAATAACAAAAACATATTAAATAATAAATATATATTAAATATGTTAAATAATATATATATTAAATATGTTAAATAATATATATATTAAATAATAAATATATATTAAATATGTTAAATAATATATATATTAAATATGTTAAATAATAAATATATATTAAATATATTAAGTAATAAATATATAAATAATAATAAATGAATGAAAATAAAATAACACAAATCAATGAAGATAAAGGCTAAGGAACTCCCCATTCCTCGCGTCCCTCAAGCGGCGCTCGAGCGCCTCCTCCATGAGGACTAGCGCCCCGCCTCGCCCGCCTCCCTTCCCAGCGTCCGTTACAGGGCAACGGCTCGCGCTCTCCCTCCGCGCGGTCTCCTCGGCGACGCGACACCCGCCTCCCCCTCGCCTCCCCATTGGTCCGCACCTCCTCCCCCCCTCCTCCCGCCATCGGCATCTCTCCATTGGCCCAGGCCACCCCGCGCCGCCATTGGCCGAGGCGGCTGCCCGTTCCCGGAGCAGCGGTGAGGGGAGGGGTTTCCGGTTCCGGCGTGGCGGCGGCGGCGGCGGCGGTTGTAGCGCAGGAGGGAAAGGAAAAGGAGACTGTGGCTGGCTGGCGGGCGGGCGGGCGGGGGGAGGGCAGGGCGAGAGCGCTGAGGCGGGAGAGGCGCAGCAGGCCCCGAACCATGAGGCGGCGGCGGCGGCCTGAGGCGGAGGCGGAGCAGCAGCCGAAACAGCAGCCCTGAGGGGAAGCCAGGCTAGGCCCGAAAGCCCAGCAGGACGGGAAGAGAAAGAGGCGGGCGGGCAGGCCGGGCCCAGCCATGGACAATCAGGTGAGGCGAGGGGGGGAGGGGCCGCTCTCGCCCCGCCCTCCCGCTCCCCAAGAAGGGGGCGTGGCTTGGCTGCATTGGCTGCCCTCGCAGGCCCCGCCCCCCGCCTGGTGGAAAGGGGCGGGGCTTTGGCGGCCCAGAGGGGGCGTGGCGGTGCCGCAGAGCCCTGGCTCCTCCCCGTGGTGGGCGGGGCCTTTTTTACCTGCTGGCCTTTTTCACCCTCGTCGCTACGCCCCTCCCATCACACGGAAGGGGGCGTGGCTCTGCCTCGTGGGTGGGCTGCCAAAGGGGCGTGGCTTGTCACCCTTGGGTTTGTGGAGTTGGGAAGGGGACCACCGGGGTCATCTAGTCTGACCCCCCTTCTCGCGATGCAGGGATTATTATTATTATTTCTGTACGCTTCCAAGCACAATTAGTATGGACTGTCTCGCCAGAACGGTGCATGCTCTGGTTATCTCCCGCTTGGACTACTGCAATGCGCTCTACGTGGGGCTACCTCTGAAGGTGACCCGGAAACTACAACTAATCCAGAACGCGGCAGCTAGACTGGGGACTGGGGGCGGCCGCCGAGACCATATAGCTCCAGTCCTGAAAGACCTATATTGACTCTCAGGATGTTTCCGAGCACAATTCAAAGTGTTGGTGCTGACCTTTAAAGCCCTAAACGGCCTCGGACCAGTAGACCTGAAGGAGCGTCTCCACCCCCATCATTCTGAGGTCCAGCGCCGAGGGCCTTCTGGCGGTTCCCTCATTGTGAGAAGCCAAGTTACAGGGAACCAGGCAGAGGGCCTTCTTGGTAGTGGCGCCCTCCCTGTGGAACGCCCTCCCACCAGATGTAAAAGAGAAAAATAACTACCAAACTTTTAGAAGACATCTGAAGGCAGCCCTGTTTAGGGAAGTTTTTAATGTTTAATAGGTTATTGTATTTTAGTGTTTTGATGGAAGCCGCCCAGAGTATGGAAGGAGGAGCTGCCACAATCCAGGAAGGGGGTGTGGCTTTGCTCCATCCAAAGGCTGGGACCCCCCCCCCAAAAAAAGAGTAAGGACTGGAATGCTTGGGGGAGATGAGTGGCTCCTCCTCCATCCCAGCCCATATCTGAGGGAGTGGAGTTTGTTTTTTGCTGCCCAAAGGCACAGTTGTGTTTTGTGGAGCTCCATTGTTCTGTTCTTTGCTCACCCCTCCATTCTGTTAGCTGGGAAAAGAGGTGTTTCCACTCTTGGAAGTGGATGTGTCTCCCTGAGAAGGGGAGGAGCTTGCGACTCAAAATTAGGGTAAGTGAGAGAGACTTGGGGGAGTTTTGAGTTCTTGGAGCCCGACCCTTTCTCAGCGGGGGTGGAGGATGCTTGGAGAAGGAGGGCGGACAGCTGCCCCCTCCCCTTTCATGTACAGACGCTTTGGGTTGCGCGATTTCGGGTTGCGCACCGCACCGAACCCGGAAGTACCGGAACGGGTTAATTCTGGGTTTCAGCGCTTGCGTAAGTGCCGAAGCGCTAAATCGCACTTCGCGCATGCGCAGAAGTACCGAATCGCAACCCGCGCGTGCACAGACGTGGCGCTGCAGGTTGCGAACGTGCTTCCTGCACGGATCACGTTCACAACCCGAGCGTCCACTGTACATGTAAGTATATCTCTGTGTGTATATACACTAGCATGTATATCTGTACGTACACCCCAAAAATGGGATGAGGAAAGAGAGTTTTGCTTGCACGTATTGTCTTGTTGCAGCAGCTTCGTACAGTAGACCAACTAGTATTGGTTTCATACTTCTCACGGTTGCCCAAGGCATGGCAGGCCTAACCCTACCTCTTTTTGAGTTCATGGCAGAAGGCAGTGTTCAAACAAGGAGCTTCACAGCTTTTACTCATAGCATTCCTACTAGGCCTGCATGCCCATGTTGCACAGATAGGCCTTTGCTGACCTCCTGTCTATATAGCTGATTATATACTGGATCACCATTACTGTGTATCAGTATATACCTGGCTATAATAACAGCTTTGTGTATTTGAAATGCAGTTATTTAGATAGCAACTACTGTATGTGTCATATATGTATATATTGAGCAAGAATGGGCACGTGTGTCTGTATACACACTTTATATTTTATGTTTTTTGAATATCTTTAAATTTTCAAATCAGCAAACGCAGGCTACATGGGCAGCACATTCCACACACATGCTGAAATATGCATTATATTGAATACACATTATATAAACACACAAGCACATACAACTGGCGACATGTGAATACTTCTGTGTTCATGTAAGCCTGTATCTAATTTATCTAAAACATTTTGTAGCATGTAGCAAGGGGTACGTGATGTTTATATAAATGTATATTTGATACAGTTTGCATATTGGATGTAATATAAGGAGGCAGACTTACTCTTCTTGGTTATCAATGAACTGGTTCCCACATGGCTGTTCCACCACTTGATATCTTAACTGTGAAGTAGTCATTACAGGTCTAACACCAGAGGCCCATTTTTCATATCTCCTCGAAGGCTGTGTGTGTCAGCAGTTCCCAGACATAGAGGTCTAATTCATTCTTGATTTCTTGCGTCCTGAATCACTGGTAGCTGAAAGGTGAATAGACTCCACTACAAAGCCCTGTGTTTTGAGGGGATGCGAGGAATTCTCCTTGCAATGTTTTATCTGCAATAGCCCATCCACACATGCAAGTTACTTGTGGAAATTGCAGTTACCAAACAATAACCATGTCTGCGTCACCTAGAGCGGTTCTCAAACTCTGGTCTGCGGCCCACAGATTTCATTCATGTGGTCTGTGGCATTTCTGCAATAAATCATATTGATTTTAGCTGCAGTTTTATTGCTTATATTGTATTCTATTGCACTACCGTTTGTATTTTGTAGAATTCAACTCGTAATACCATAAAAGAAAAAGAAATAAAAGAAACAATTAGAAATACGATTAAAAATCATGCAGCACATTGTAATTGCTACAGTAGGAAAGAAAAACATTAAGTGATTTGCCAAGACCCCCAGCAGTTTTCAAGTGGTCCATGGCGAGTAAAGGTTTGGAAACCACTGCCGTAAAGGCAACCAGGACCTCCCCGTTTGCACTCTTCAAATAATGTTCATATTTATGTGACCTCTCTAAAATGCACACTGATGTTCTGGATGCATCACTGCATATATACAGTGGTGCCCCGCAAGACGAATGCCTCGCAAGACGGAAAACTCGCTAGACGAAAGAGTTTTTCGTTTTGGGGGTGCTTCGCAAAACGAATTTCCTATGGGCTTGCTTCGCAAGACGACAATGCCTTGCGAGTTCCTGCGGGTTTTTTCCCCTCCCCCCCTTTTCCTAAGCCGCTTATCAGCTGATCCGATCAGCAGATAAGCCGCTAATAGCGCTAATCCGTCAATGGGCTTGCTTCGCAAGACGAAAAAACCGCTAGACGAAGAGAATCACAGAACGGATTCTTTTCGCCTTGCGAGGCACCACTGTACAAGGATCCACTGGTAAATACATTTTTTGTTCTGGCACAAGCACGAAAGGAGAGTCTCTGCCTTTCTTGTGTTCCTGGAGAAACATGAGGACTCTCTGTGATGCCAGGCCCACTTCAGAAGCATGGAAGATGGAAGTAATGCAAGGACTGTCCCTGGTGTTGTGTTGAACATGGAAGATGCTTGGGAGAGCCGTGAGAAAGCTCCTGCTGAATATATGAAGCTTAGCTGCCTTGGGGGTTAGTTCCCATTCCTATCCTCGGCTGTGGAGGAAGGCAAGGGGCTCACACACACACACCTGGGCTCGCCCTTGAACTCATATCATGTCAGAAGACTCTTATCCCCTTTAAGGGGAGCATTTTGACAAGAGCAGGTTACCAAGGGGAGCCCAGATTTGTTGACACCTGCACAAATATTAGCCCTTTCATTCTCAGGGACTGTATTTCAACAGTACAATTAAAGGGAAGACCAACCTTTGCCCGCCCTTCTTACATATTTTTGGGGATTTCCTTACTAGGAAGTGACCCAGGTTCACTTCCCTGCTCTGCCACAGACCTTGCTGGGTGCTTCTGTTTCGGTTAAGGGTGCTCAGCATGACTGATACGGAAGCAGGACAACACTCAAGCACAATAGGATGTTGAGTGAGAGGTCTGCACTATGAAGCCAGTAACAGGAGAGAGGAAGTCTTCTGAAAGTAAAATAAATATGTTTTGCCATCATGTGTGTCCACCGTAATGCCCCCAAAGTATCTGTGCACTGCAAGATGCGCGTGTTTCAGGTGCATGTCCATAGCTACCAGCCTTCCCTTTTTTTGTGGGAAATTCCCTTATTCCAGCGCTGCTTCCCGCTGCTATCCCGGATTGTTAGATATCGTGTAGACTGTCCCCGGGACAGGTGAGGCTGCTGATCCCTTATTTTCGAAGCTGCCGATCCCTTATTTTCAAATCTGAAAGTTGACGGCTATGTGCATGTTCAGCATGTGCCCCTGTCCAATGCTGCTCTTTTGACTACAGTGGTGCCCCGCAAGACGAATGCCTCGCAAGACGGAAAACTCGCTAGACGAAAGAGTTTTCCGTTTTGGAGGTGCTTCGCAAAACGAATTTCCTATGGGCTTGCTTTGCAAGACGGAAATGTCTTGCGAGCTCCTGCTGTTTTTTTTTCCTTTGCCCCCTTTTTCTAAGCCGCTAAGCCGCTTATCAGCTGATCCGATAAGCTGATAAGCCGCTAATAGCGCTAATCCGTCAATGGGCTTGCTTCGCAAGACGAAAAAACCGCTAGACGAAGAGAATCACAGAACGGATTCTTTTCGTCTTGCGAGGCACCACTGTACTTGCAGTGGGAGCTCAAGGGATGCGTTCTTTTTGGGGAGAGAGGAGATGCTATCTAGTTCCAAACATTCACCACCTTTGGATATGCACCTTATCCATATCTGCATTCAATCATAGAATTGGTGGGTGACTTTCAGACCATCTAATTCAGGCGTAGGACAGCCTTGGTCCTCAGGATGTTGCTAAACTATAACGTCTGTCAGCCCCAGCCGCCTTAACCAATAGTCAGGGATGACAGAAGTGGCAACATACAGAGGGTCAAAGGTTTTGCAGACATGACCAAGCCCGGCCTCTTGCATCCCCCAAAGGTGCAGCTTCCACTGGAAGACCTCCATTAAGGCCAATGGTCCTGTTGTCAAACTCTTCCATCAAGAAGCTCCCACTGTTCAGCAGAACTCTGTTCTCCTGTAACTTCCATCCATAGTCCTGTGCTCCGAGGCAGCATTCAACCTTTCACCATGAGGCATACCGTATCAGGGGTACCGCATTTCTTCTTGTCGCTGCTGCGCCGACTTTGACATTCCTAGATGTTGCCTGACTCCTTCCTCATTCCGTAACTCCCTTTTGCCTCCCTAGTGCACGGTCCAGGTGAAGTTGGAGCTGGGGCACCGCGCCCAGCTACGGAAGAAGCCCACCACCGAGGGGTTCACCCACGACTGGATGGTGTTTGTGCGTGGCCCAGAACAATTCGAAATCCAGCACTTTGTGGAGAGGGTGGTCTTCCGGTTGCATCAGAGCTTCCCTAAACCGAAACGTGGTGAGTTCATGTGTGTGTGCCATATTTTTCGCTCTATAAGACGCACCTAGTTTTTGGAGGAGGAAAACAAGAAAAAGAAATATTCTGAATCTCAGAAGCCAGAACAGCAAGAGGGATCGCTGCGCAGCGAAAGCAGCGATCCCTCTTGCTGTTCTGGCTTCTGGGATAGCTGCGCAGCCTGCATTCGCTCCATAAGACGCACACACGTTTCCCCTTACTTTTTAGGAGGGGAAAAGTGCGTCTTACAGAGCGAAAAATACGGTAGCTTTCTCTGTAGGTGTGTTCTGCCCTACTTCAAAGCACACAAGCGCTCCCATTGGGGACAGAGTACACATGCAAGCCCTGCCCTCATCCCCCCCAATCCCCCGCTGCTAACACCAAGATATGCTCAGTCCCTGAAAACCTCCATGTTGAATGGAATCTGCCAGGGGCTTCTCCTTGTGTCTGCTTGAACACAACCAAAATGCCTCTTGTGTTTGGGGAATCCTCAGCCACAGAACAGTGAAGGGTACCCTGCTCTTCATCAGTAGAAACCCCCTGTAGACCTTCCCCAGTCAGCACGGGGCTTGTTGCCGGCTGTTCATGGGAGTGCTTTGGGGTGCGTGGCTTGCTTGAGAATTCCTGCACCACCCATCCACATATGCAGGGTCGGATCCAGCGCTGGTCGTACTCAGAGTAAGTCTATTGAAAGGATGTACATGGCCTGTTTGGGTCCATTCATTTCAGTGACTGTGCTCCGAGTAGGATTTAGCTAGATTTAGCAGCCCACAGAATTTGACAAATGCCTGAACTCTCGGCGAGCTAGAAGTACCTGCAGGCCAGAAGCGAATGGCTCCTTTCTCACCTGCAGTCCTGCTCCTCGAGAGAGAACAATTGTTGGCCTAACACGTGGGTAGGCAAACTAAGGCCCGGGGGCTGGATCCGGCCCAATCACCTTCTAAATCCAGCCCACGGACGGTCCAGGAATCAGCATATTTTTACAAGGACAGAATGTGTGCTTTTATTGAAAATGCATCTCTGGGTTATTTGTGGGCCATAGGAATTCGTTCATTTATTTTTTCAAAATATAGTCCAGCCCCCCCACAAGGTCTGAGGGACAGTGGACCGACCCCCTCCTGAAAAAGTTTGCTGGCCCCTAGCCTAACACAAGGACGCTGCTATGCTTGATGCGTTATCATCATCTCCATATTGGACTGTGAGAGACCCCTGTCTGAAACCCTGGAGAGCTGCTGCTGGCCCGTGTAGACAGTACTGAACTAGGTGAACCAGAGGTCCAACAAGATACCAAGGTCTAAGGCAGTTCCTGTAATAGGTTATTGTTTTCAATAGTGTATCACAAACATGATCTTGTAATCCTTGCAACAGACCTGTAATTGCTATCTGTATTGCTATCCCCATTCTCTAGGTAGGTGTGGAGATGCTCAGATTGGCAAAGAAAGAGAAGCTTGCCTAAGGCTACATAGCATAGAAGCTAGCCAACCTGTATGTTTCTTCTGCGATCCAACAGCCCTGAAGTTTTAATACTTAATTTCTGCTTTTCTTCCCAGTTTGCAAAGAACCTCCTTATAAGGTGGAGGAGTCTGGCTATGCTGGCTTCATTATGCCCATTGAAGTCCACTTCAAAAACAAGGTATCCTTTCAATCTCTCCTCCTTGCCGCCCCCGGGCTCCCTTCTTGCGTTCCCTTAAAACACGGGGCAAGCTCAGCGGGCTGGCCAGCCCCTACAGCAATGTAGCTGAACCGCACTGGCCCAACCCAAGTTTTTATCCAGGTCCAGTTATCATTTAACCTGCTCGTTTTGAAGCAATGAGGCGGTCTGTGCATTTCATGCACATTTTCATGCGTTGATCTATCATGGGATCTCCAGATAAGCAAATGACCTCCCTGATCTGCCTCTTTTCTCCTTGTCTTTCACATCTCTGCATCTCTTTGTGGGGAGGTCTCCAGTGCGCTGCTCGCGGGCGTGACAGCAGCTTCAGACACCTCCCAAGACCCCCTGTCCCTCCCAAATTCTTTTTTTTAAAAAAATTAAATTAGTTTTTGTTGATGGGAGTGTTCGGTTTTTTCTGTTTGTTTCGTTTGTTAAGCAAATGTGTCGATCACTTTGCAGCATAGAGCCACTGAAGCAATGTTCCATGTAACATAAGTGTTGGTATTTTGACTTTGTGGGGGCTGGTTCTGAGCATTGCCAGTTTTTCTTTTGCTAAATAGATATTCTGCGGTGCCCGCAACAGATTATTAGAATTCCAAATGTGTCCTGGGCTCAAAAAAGTTGGGATCCCTGCTTTGGTATTCAGATTTTAAAACAGGCATCCCCAGACTCAGCCTTCCAGATGTTTTGGGACTACAACTCCCATCATCCCTAGCTAACAGGACCAGTGGTCAGGGATGATGGGAATTGTAGTCCCAAAACATCTGGAGGGCTGAGTTTGGGGGTGCCTGTTTTAAAAGCAGGTAGAACAGTGAATAGATTGTGTTGGCCCCAAACCAGCACCCTAGAATATGTAACCTTCCTCTGACTTTGGTTGGTACCTGATCTTTGCACCGTTATCCATGATGAGATAAAAGTCCAGGCCCGATTGCTGTGAGGGCTGCCCCTATTACCCATCTGGGAAACCTTTCGGCTCAGAGTACTGCAGTCAGGCTGCAAACTGGAACCTGCAGAATGGAGCTGTGTTCTTGCCAGTCCTCCAGGATCCGCCCTGCCCACCACTGTGCCTGGAAGGTACACTTCAGAGTGCACATTTTGACCTACGCAGCCAAAAGCTTTTGGGCCCGGGGTAGGCTGTTCCCATACAAGCCTTACTGTGTTTGAAGTTTCAGCTGGGTTGCCCTCTATGTCTGCTGTGTTTTGTTCTGCGTTTGTTGCCTATCTTCCTAGTGTGTTTCAGGATTGTTCTAAGCCATCGCAGGGACCGGGACGAAAAGAGAGCCAAGTCTGAATGTCGGTATAGCAATAAGTAACCAAACCAACCCCTTTGTTGCAAAGAGAACGTCAGCAATGTCTAGGCAACACGATGACCATGTACATACACAATAGACAATCTTTATAGAATTCCTTCAAACCATAACAAGTACAAAATAATCTTTAGTCTCAAAGTCTCTGAAAATCTTTACATGAAGTGAGGCACCAGACTTTGCACGGTGAAAGACAAGCTGTGAAGCTTTGCGTGTTCAGCAAATATGATGTCCAACAGTAAGCACTACATTATTACACGAGCACTGTTCCACAGCATTTGATATTTTCATTTACATACATTCATTCAAAATAAGATGGGTTTATGAAGCAATTCTATATCTTCCCACCACGGTGACAAAGAATTCTACGAAACAGTAGTCAGTATCCAGAATCACTGTTCAGTGTTGGACATCATATTTGCTGAATACACAAAGCTTCACAGCTTGTCTTTCATCGTACAAAGTTTGGTAAAAGGTAAAGGGACCCCTGACCATTAGGTCCAGTCGTGGCCGACTCTGGGGTTGCGGCGCTCATCTCGCTTTATTGGCCGAGGGAGCCGGCGCTTGTTCGCAGACAGCTTCCGGGTCATGTGGCCAGCAGGACTAAGCCGCTTCTGGCGAACCAGAGCAGCACATGGAAACACCGTTTACCTTCCCGCCGGAGCGGTACCTATTTATCTACTTGCACTTTGTGCTTTTGAACTGCTAGGTTGGCAGGAGCTGGGACCGAACAATGGGAGCTCACCCCGTCGCAGGGATTCGAACTGCCAACCTTCTGATCGGCAAGGCCTAGGCTCTGTGGTTTAACCCACAGCGCCACCTGCGTCCCACAAAGTTTGGTACCTCACTTCATTTAAAGATTTTCAGAGACTTAGAGACTAACGATTATTTTGTACTTGTTATGGTTTGAAGGGATTCTATAAAGATGTGGTCTGTTGCGTATGTACATGGTCATCGTGTTGCCTAGACATTGCTGAATGTCTGTATAGGCAACCCTGAGCTAGAAGTGCCAAAAGCCTGACTCAATATAAGGCATCTCCCTGCGTTGGTGTATATATAGTTGTTAAAACCCCTTCATGAGGCTTTTCCTCCTTTGCTTTCAGGAGGAACCGAAGAAAGTTTGCTTCACCTACGATCTCTTCTTGAACCTGGAGGGGAATCCGCCCGTCAACCACCTGCGCTGTGAGAAGCTGACCTTCAACAACCCCACCAAGGAATTCCGCCGGAAACTAATCAGGGCTGGTGGGGTGAGTAGCCAAGACAGATGCACCCTGGTCTTTGCACGCTCAGTGTAATGACTGTTTGCTGTTCTTTGGATCGCTCTAGCCAAAAGCTCATAGCCGAATGGGTTTTGCGAAGTGCTGTTACGCTCTTCATTTCTAGGCTGGGAAACAGGGTGACGGGTGATAGAGGTTTGTTGTGTGGTGCAGAGAAAATGACTGGATAATATGATAAAATGACTGGAAAATACGAAGAACAGAGATTCTGACGAACGGATTATTAAAAACGTGTGAGGTAAACGGTGGAAGTCTTTTTTTAAAAAAAACTATTTAAGGTAGGTAAGGACAAGATGAAATTATACAATTGAATATAAATATAGATGGGAAACGGCTATGTATTGTGAGTACTTATCTACTTTTAAAAATTTTCACTTACGATCTTTTTCCTTTTACTTCTTTATTCTTTCTTTGTTCTTTTTTCTGATATCTTATCTTTCATTTCACTGCTTTATTGTGAATAGCATTTTATAGAGGTATAAATAACTGTAAATATGATAAGAGACAAAATATTCTCTAATTCTTTTTCCTTGGTTAGATGTATTTTCTTTTTATTTTGTATTTTATTTTGTTCTGAATATGTATGTTTTCTAAGTTGTACTTAATAAAAATATTATTTTTTTAAAAAAAGAAAATGACCGGATAGGGGATTTCTGGAATTTGCTGGCACAAAGGTGTGGAACAGCATTAATATCCAAGTTGTCTCTCCTTAGGTGGTGGTCATGCCAGAAGGTGCCGAAACAGTGTCCAGGCCAAGTCCTGACTACCCCATGTTACCCACAATACCGCTCTCTGCCTTCTCTGATCCGAAAAAGACCAAACCGCCCCATGGGTCAAAGGTGAGTCGCTTGGGAAGAGTGTGGGAATGTCCTTCCAAAATGATGAGGTCTAGAATCTTTCGTCGTTCCCATTCTGCAGAGACACTAAAGCCCTCCGAAGAGGCATAGAATTATGTGCACACTATATATACTGTATTTTTTGCTCTATAAGACTCACTTTTTCCCTCCTAAAAAGTAAGGGGAAATGTGTGTGCGTCTTATGGAGCGAATACAGGCTGCGCAGCTATCCCAGAAGCCAGAACAGCAAGAGGGATTGCTGCTTTCGCTGCACAGCGATCCCTCTTGCTGTTCTGGCTTCTGAGATTCAGAATCCCCCCCCCCTTGTTTTCCTCCTCCAAAAACTAGGTGCGCCTTGTGGTCTGGTGTGTCTTACAGAGCGAAAAATACGGTATTCCCTTTGGCTTCAGTATTGTATTATGGTTGAGTTGAACTAATGGCTGGAAATCACAGAGAATTGGGTCTCAGGTAAACTAAGCAAACCTCCACTAGTCAAGGCCATTCAAGAGTGGGCCAGGCTTCTTTAGGAGGTAGTGGGCTCTCCCATCACTGGAGGCGTTGAAGTAAAGACTGGGCAGTCATCTGTCAGGGATGCAGTAGTAGCTGGTTGGACCTAAGACTTCTAATTATTTGATACGTTGCATCTGTAGCAGAGAACAGAAGTAGGGGAAAGATACCCTAGGCCAGAGAGCCTAGGTAATCCTGCACTTGCAATCGTTATTGCAGAATCCTCAGTCTTTGCATTAGTATAAATTGGAAAGAATGTGAAGAGTCTGCTTTAGAATCATAGAATCATAGAGTTGGAAGAGACCACAAGGGCCATCGAGTCCAATCCCCTGCCAAGCAGGAAACACCATCAGAGCACTCCTGACATGGTTGTCAAGCCTCTGCTTAAAGACCTCCAAAGTAGGAGACTCCACCACACTCCTTGGCAGCAAATTCCACTGTCAAACAGCTCTTACTGTCAGGAAGTTCTTCCTAATGTTTAGGTGGAATCTTCTTTCTTGTAGTTTGGATCCATTGCTCCGTGTCCGCTTCTCTGGAGCAGCAGAAAACAACCTTTCTCCCTCCTTTATGTGACATCCTTTTATATATTTGAACATGGCTATCATATCACCCGTTAACCTCCTCTTCTCCAGGCTTGCAAATACACAAGGGGCGGGTAACTGACCTGTATTAATTATTCTTGAATAACTGTTTGAGGCTGTCCTGAAGCAAGCAGAGCACAAGTCAGGGATTGGAAAACTCTGCCTTGCCTGTGAGACTTAAGCTTGCTTCGTTAACGTCCTATACAATCAAGGCTACAGCACCTTTGACGCACATTTCTTGGTCTGTGGTCCAGTGAAGCCGCAGAGATGATTTCTGAGAACGTGTAGTGAAAAGGGGGATCCTGCTGGAACTTGTGAGTTGCCCAACTAGGAAAATGTGGGGTGCAAGTACTGTTTTGGACCAGTGTAAATCTATGGAGGAAGGAGGGGCCTTCCTGGATGAATGGGTGTTGCAGCCCCTTTTATTCCTTTATTCCTTTGTTCCATTGTTTTATTTTCTGCTAGTTTCTGTCTGTTTACCATTTTGCTTTCTTCTGAATTTGAAAGAACACGGCCACAGTGAGATACGACTTACCGTATTTTCCGCTTTATAAGACGCACTTTTCCCCTCCTAAAAAGTAAGGGGAAATGTGTGTGCGTCTTATGGAGCGAATTGCAGGCTGCGCAGCTATCCCAGAAGCCAGAACAGCAAGAGGGAGAGCTGCGCAGCGAAAGCAGCGATCCCTCTTGCTGTTCTGACTTCTGGGACAGCCGCGCGAAGCCTCTTCAGGGCAACAGGAGGAACGCTTCGCTTCACTGGAGAGGCGCTGCGCAGAGAGGGAAAGCTGCACAGCGCCCCTTCAGCGAAGCGGGAGGAGAAATGGAGCCCCTTCCGTTTCTCCTTCCGCTTTGCTGGAGAAGCGCTGCACAGATTCAGAATATTTTTTTTCTTGTTTTCCTCTAAAACTAGGTGCGTCTTATGGTCAGGTGCGTCTTATAGAGCGAACAATACGGTAGCTGATTATCTGAATGCTTCCTGCATGGTGGCTTTCCCTTTGGAGGAAGATTCCATTTTCTCCGCAGAACCCAGTGCTTTCTTACAGGACGGGATAATTAAACTTTGCTGGTCTTTTCATTTCTCCACCGGTGCTTAGGAGGCCAACAAAGATGGCAGCAAAGCTTCCAAGCCACACAAGGTCACCCGAGAGCATCGCGAGAGGCCCAGGAAAGACTCGGAGAGCAAAAACTCCTCCAGAGACCTTGAAAGGGAGCCGGGTAAACCTGTGAAGGACTCCTCCAGGAAACCCACTGAGAACAAGGTGCCCAAAGAGGAGAAGACCCTCCCGAAAGCTGCTTTCAAGGAGCCCAAGCTGGCTCTCAAGGAGCCCAAGTTGGAGAACACGTCGCCAAAGGGTGGTCCTCCACCGCCGGACATGAAGCCTTCCAGCAAAAGGCCCTCTACGGTGGAGTCTCCAAAACCCAGCGCTAAGAAGCCGAAGAAGAGCAGCTCCAAAGGAGCCAAGACCGTCCCGGCAACGTCCCCTCGGACTTCGTCTTACGCCGAGAAGAAGCCAGCCAAGGAGAAGCCGAGCGCCAAAGTGGAGAAGATGAAAACGGAGACGGAAACGAAGGCGATCAAAAAACCCATGGAGGTGGCGGTGGCAGAGGACTCCAATTCCGAGGATGAAGCTTCCCTGAAGTCAGAGGTGAGGGGCCTGTTCTCTTCCCTGCAAGGCCAGGCAGGGCTGCACTGTATGGTGTCTACTGAGTGTAGGCAATTGCTGTATTTTTTGCTTTATAAGAGTCACTTTTTCCCTCCTAAAAAGTCAGGGGAAATGTGTGTGCGTCTTATGGAGGCTGCGCAGCTATCCCAGAAGCCAGAACAGTAAGAGGGATTGCTGCTTTCACTGCGTAGTGATCCCTCTTGCTGTTCTGGCTTCTGAGATTCAGAATATTTGTTTTCTTGTTTTCCTCCTCCAAAAACCAGGTGCGTCTTGTGGTCTGGTGCGTCTTATAGAGCGAAAAACATGGTAAATACAATCCATGCTAAAGACGGACCTGTTTGGACCTGGAGCTCTTGTTGAGTTTCAGTCCTGCACCTTCCTTCTCTGCCCTCTAGGTCCTGCTGATATTTATTCTTAGGATTCGTAAAGGCTTTTCAGAATGCAGGGAAACCCTAGAGGTGAGGTACAATGCTGGTTTCCCTCACTACCATCCTAAAATACTTAAGAAATGGCCAGTTTCCCCCCTCTAAGATTCCAGCCTGAGAGGGCTCCTGGGGAGCTGAATGGTTTTTCAAATCTTTTTCTTTAACCGTATTTAAAAACAAAAATGGTTAAGCCACTCTTTTCTCCAACATGCTCGGGACATGCATAAATAAATAAATATTTTTATTATTCCTGTGCAGACCATCTGACTGCTTGCCCCAGCCGCTCGACAAATATTAAAAATGCAATGAAACTTAGGACATTAAAAACTTAATTGCAGCCACTGCATTGGTTGTCCCAGGCAACCCAAGCACTGACTAGACCAGAGGTCGGCAAGGTTTGCCTCCCCTGGGCCGGTTCACTCCAGCGGAGAGCCCTCGGTGGACCACGATTTCTGGCGTCCTAGTCTGTGCAGACGCGATTTCCAGGACTGTAGAAGCGAGCCCCTGTGGCGCACTGCACCGGTTTAGCGCAGCGGGCGGGGACTTGCCGAGCGGGCAGCTCAGTTGGGGGGTGGCTCGTGGGCTGGTTAAACGACCCCCGTGGGCCACTTTTGGCCCATGGGCCTTAGGTTGCCGACCCTTGGGCTAGACCCTGGTCACTTTAGCTTGTAACCTGCCCTGGGACCTCAGGGTGAAGGCTGGGTAATAAATTGTGATTGTTAGTAGTGGTCCATAGTGCCACCCCGTACTCTCCATCATTCTTACCACATGTTCCAGAACTGGGTCAAGGAAGAAGGTCTGGCGTTCCACCCTGGGAAACCTTGACTCCAGTCAAGCCACCCACACACCACCCTCAGGCTCAGGGTGGATTAGATTTAAATTACAGTGGTACCTCTGGTTACGTTCTTAATTCATTCTGGAGGTCCGTTCTTAACCTGAAACTGTTCTTAACATGAAGCATCACTTTAGCTAATGGGGCCTCCTGCTGCTGCCACGCCGCCGGAGCATGATTTCTGTTCTCATCCTGAAGCAAAGTTCTTAACCCGAGGTAATATTTCTGGGTTAGCGGAGTCTGTAACCTGAAGCGTATGTAACCCCAGGTACCGCTGTACCACTCTGTTCTCCCTTTATCTACTTGCACTTTGACATGCTTTTGAACTGCTAGGTTGGCAGGAGCAGGGACCGAGCGACAGGAGCTCACCCCGTCACGGGGATTCGAACCACCGACCTTCTGATCGGCAGGTCCTAGGCCCTGTGGTTTAACTCACAGCGCCTATTACAGCTGTGCCCCCCCCCAACAACATGAGGATCCAGCTTATCCCTATCTTTCTTAAGTCCTGAGAAGAAGCTTGACCAGACTTCCAAGTCTGTGATGTAATCCTCTTGGTTACTAAAGGACAAAACTGAAGAACCTTCCATAGGAAATAAAAGAAATTGGGCTGGGGCTGCCATCTCTCTCTCTGCCATTCTGCTATACGGACCAAAGGGTTGAAATTAATTCTCTCTCTTCCTTCTTCCTTTCTCTGTGCCGACTGAAGTCCGCCCCATCCAGCCCTTCCAACTCCAGCTCCAGCTCCGACTCCAGCTCCGACTCTGATTTCGAGCCATCTCAGAACCACAGCCAAGGTGCGTTGCTGTTTGGAAATCTCACGTGAGTCTTGGTGTCAATTAAGCCTACGATGCCTCCCCCCCAAGTGTGAGGTTTTTGCTTGTCATACTGGCCCAATAATAGCCACCGGTTCATAAAACCCGGCACTCAACATCGTGCTTCCTGAATGTTTGAAAGCACTTAGCTAAAGGCACAGAAAAGCTTGACAAGGGCTGATGTAAGTCAAGTGACTGGAAAATTGGAAGCGTCCAGTTTAGGCCCCCTTAGGTGGTCCAGTGGACCATAAAGAAGGCTGATCGCCGAAGAATTTATGCTTTTGACTTCTGGTGCTGGAGGAGACTCTTGAGAGTTCCATGGACTGCAAGAAGATCAAACCTCTCCATTCGGAAGGAAATCAGCCCTGAGTGCTCACGGGAAGGACAGATCCTGAAGCTGAGGCTCCAATATTTTGGCCACCTCATGATAAGAGAAGACTCCCTGGAAAAGACCCTGATGTTGGGAAAGATGGAGGGCGCAAGGAGAAGGGGACGACAGAGGATGAGATGGTGGGACATTGTTCTCGAAGCTACCAGCATGAGTTTGACCAAACTGCGGGAGGCAGTGGAAGACAGAAGTGCGTGGTGTGCTCTGGTCCAGGGGGTCGCGAAGAGTTGGACACGACCAAACAACAACAGGTGGTCCAGGGCAAGTCATACTCTCTCAGCCTCAACTGGTGCTGAACTAAATCCACCTACACCAGCCATCTTTTAGCACGACCCTGTGAGGTAGTTCAGCACCAACTGAGGCTGAGAGAGAGTCCCTTGCCCTTGGCCACCTAAGGGGGACTAAGCTGAGTGCTTCCAGTTTTCCAGGTCAATCTCTTAGAATAGAAGCATAGAATCATAGAATCCTAGAGTTGGAAGAGACCACAAGGGCCATCGAGTCCAACCCCCTGCCAAGCAGGAAACACCATCAGAGCACCCCTGACATATGGTTGTCAAGCCTCCGCTTAAAGACCTCCAAAGGAGGAGACTCCACCACACTCCTTGGCAGCAAATTCCACTGTCAAACAGCTCTTACTGTCAGGAAGTTCTTCCTAAGGTTTAGGTGGAATCTTCTTTCTTGTACTTTGGATCCATTGCTCCGTGTCCGCTTCTCTGGAGCAGCAGAAAACAACCTTTCTCCCTCCTCTAGGTGACATCCTTTTATATATTTGAACATGGCTATCATATCACCCCTTAACCTCCTCTTCTCCAGGCTAAACATGCCCAGCTCCCTTAGCCGTTCCTCATAAGGCATCGTTTCCAGGCCTTTGACCATTTTGGTTGCCCTCCTCTGGACACGTTCCAGTTTGTCAGTGTCCTTCTTGAACTGTGGTGCCCAGAACTGGACACAGTACTCCAGGTGAGGTCTGACCAGAGCAGAATACAGTGGCACTATTACTTCCCTTGATCTCCACTACTATGTCTTGACTTACATCAGCCCTTGTCAAGGTTTTCCTGTGCCTTCAGTGAAGTAGCTTCCTTTTTTAAAATACCACTGCTGTAGAAAGTCGAGCCACTTGGCTAGACATAAACGCGGCAGCCTCACCAGTTCCCCGAAAACCCCAGACAGCTGCTGTGTCTGCCAGCAGAGACCAGCCTCCTCCAACCCTTTAGGCTCCTGGTGTTTCAGTCAGCATGGCCGGTCATCGAAGAGTTGCAAAAATAACTGCTCGCCTGAGGGAATCTTTAGAAAAGTTGCTGCTTTTTCCACCTCCCTTCGCAAAAAAGGCCATGTTAGGCTAGCAAAAGATTGCCAGGGCAGGAGGTGTGCTTGACTCGCTTCACCTATATCCTTTCCACCTGGCACAATTTCACCACAATTAGGTGCAGTAATACGGCGGGGGGGGGGGAGAGAATATTCTGCTTTGGCCAGATGTTGCAGGTGTCGAGGTCCTCAAATTGTTCATCTCAGGTTACTTGGGAAGCAGATAGTTGCGTGTTCACCCCACCCCTGGTGGGAGCCATAACATGGCTGCTCTTCTGGGTGGGGGGGTTATCAACAAACGGAAGCAAATGTGGGTCTACATCAGAAGCAGCAGTGGTGATAAGTGATAAGCTTCTAGCCTTTGAGGCTGTCAAGGTGATAGTCCTGACTGATAAAAACAAATCGTTAGTATTAATTCTGCCATTTTTTGGTACTAAACAATAATACTTAGTATTTGTCAGGTGCTTCTCTAAAGTGTTTTACATTATCTTGTTGTAATCCCTACAACAAGGTAGGTCAGTGTGATCCCCGGATGGTTTGACGGGTGGGGTTTGAGTCCGAGAGAAAAGGTCTTGCCTAAGTCTGCCTTTGCCACCAGTCTGTGGCAGATGCAAGATTTGAAATGAGGACTTCCTGAATCACAGCGCCATCTCTCCACTGCTATGTCAAATCACCTCTCTGACATATGTGCTTGCCTCTTGCCTCTTCTTCTCTCTCCCACCCCCTTAAAAATGAATTCAGGACACAAGCTGACGGATGGGTTAACTGGCGTGCAGGTGGGGGCACCCAAGGGAGAAGGTAGAGCCATGTGATCACCAGTCTTGGAGCGGACAGCTTCAAATAGTCAAATGTTTGCAACCTTCTCTCTTCCTGGAATCCTGAAGACAGTCTTCCAAGCTTCTACTGCTTGGGTGGGAGACCTTTGGCTCTCCACATGACTCTAAACTGGGACGTGGGTGGCGCTGTGGGTTAAACCACAGACCCTAGGGCTTGCCGATCAGAAGGTCGGCGGTTCGAATCCCCGCGACGGGGTGAGCTCCCGTTGCTCAGTCACTCCTCCTGCCCACCTAGCAGTTCGAAAGCACGTCCAAGTAGATAAATAGGTACCGCTCCAGCGGGAAGGTAAACGGTGTTTCCTTGCGCTGCTCTGGTTCGCCAGAAGTGGCTTAGTCCTGCTGGCCATATGACCTGTACACCGGCTCCCTCGGCCAATAAAGCGAGATGAGCGCCGCAACCCCAGAGTCGGCCACGACTGGACCTAATGGTCAGGGGTCCTTTACCTTTATGTCTCTAAACTACAGCTCCCACCAGTCATCTCTGGCCATTGTCCATTCTTGCTAGGACTTGCGGGGGTTGTAGTTGAGTGTCTGGAGAGCTAAAGATTCCCCACTCCTGCTATACTCGGCTCCTTGTATCACACTTAACTACCACCACCATTGCAGGTGCAACAAACAGAGCAACTGTCCACACGTAAAAGTGCCTCCACAGATGTAAACAAGGTTTATTTATTACAGGCTTCCCAATGGTGTTTAAAACTCTGTGGACAAGTATTTTGGAGGCAGGGAACTTGTTGTTACAGTGGAACCTCGGTTTTCGAGCGTCTCGGAAGCCAGACTTTTCAGTTCCCGAACCCCGAAAACCCGGAAGTAATTGCTTCCATTTTCGAACGCGCCTTGGAAGTCAAATGGCTTCCGAAGCGCGTTTCTCCATTTTCTCCATTGAAATTGCCTACCGTCCATTGCGCCTGAATGTTTCAGAAGCTGAAGGATCTTCCGGAACGGATTACGTTCAACAACCGAGGTTCCACAGTAGAAGGTTTCTAAACCCGTTTCTTTTTGTTCCGAAATGCCTGATGGTAACACCGTGATTTTGCTGTCAAACCGGAGAGATGGGAGGGGGACTTGGGAGAGTCGCAAAACGTCTGCTTGCCTGTGGGGCAGACCCAAACCACCTGTGGCCCTCCATGCTGTATGTGTGTTCTGCATTGTGTTCTGTGGCTCAACAGCCACCCTGTTTACTGTTCTAGACAGGTAGAACAACAAACTAAACAGGCCTTGTGGTGGGCCACTCTTCCTGTCTTCGGTTAGGCTGTGTTTGGCTTGGGGAGCCCTCAAACTGTGCCACCCTGTGGCACAGTGGGAACTGAAAAGAGCCCAAATGGACAGTGCCTGGTAAGCAGCCCAGCACAACTCCGCTTAGCGTTGAACCTTAGTTTCCCTGTCCTGTGCCCATTTTTAAACTGGCTTTCCTGGCTTCTGAACCCCAGGGCCTCTACGCTCCATGGTCGAGGACTTGCAGTCAGAAGAGTCTGACGACGATGACAGTTCTTCGGGGGAAGAGCCGGCGGTCAAGGCAGCTCCCATCAGCAGGGATGCGAGGTGAGAGCAGCCCGGGTTTATTTATGTGCTGTTTTTGCCTGTGTTTAAGGCAATCATGGTCTCCCAAAGCAGCTCACTCCGGCTTACAGAAACACAGAATGAAAGGCGGGGGAAATGGAAATGGAAACTGAGAAACTGAGAGATGCCCACAAAAGAAGAATGGAGGATGAAACTGATGGAATACGCAGAAATGGGCAGATTGACGGGGAGAATTAGGAACCAACGTGACCAGAGATTCTCCGAGGACTGGAAGAAATTTACAGAGTATATCAGAGTATATCAAAAATTTCTGTGATGAGCAAATAACGTTCGTCGGCTTTCAAGAAGCTCTGTGAAATTACTGTTAGAAATATTGTGTTTAAGAGTATTTGAGTGCAATATAATATTGGGAAATGTGAGACGAGGATAAAAAATAAATGGAAAATTATCAGACAAGCTGAGGGAAGTTCTGGAAAAAAGGGTTTAAGTTAAAAATGGATGTATAATTTTGTAAAAAAAATTTTTTTTAATGGAAAATCTAATAAAAAATATTTATTTAAAAAAAAGAATGAAAGGCGGGGGGACAGGTAGAGAAGGGAGTTTAATCAAGGCCAGAACTGTTGGGGCCACCTGACCTTCCAGTGATTTTGTTTGAACAGCAGTTAGCTCTTGTACATTTGGCTGATGAATGGGGTCAGGGTGGCCTTTCCCCCTCCCTCCTGCAGCCCCTGTTGGCACACATTACTCTCTCTGGCAAGGAGGGAGTCAGGGGAGTCTCTTCCCTGCAGCCTTCTTCTTTTCTGGTTGGTGGTTGGGGCTAGGGTGGCCTTCCAGGCAAGCAGGGGGAGCAGCCCCTGGCAGTTTGGTTCGCTTAGCCGGTGGCAGAAGCCAGAGTTCACTGCCCTTCTTTTCTGCCTTTCCAGCACAACAGTCGGATGCAATTGGCTGTCTTTTGTGTAGCTATTGCCTAAAGCAAACAAAAGACATGGGGGTCAAGCTTTCGTGACTTATTTGACCTGAACAGATTGTTCAGGGTTTTCATAAGAGTGGGTCATGGGGCATGTCGAGTTTTAGCCAGTTCTAGTTCTACTCAGAAATGAACGAATATGATGAAATTGGGCCCATTAATATCTGGGAGTGCTCTGAGTAGAACCGGCAGTGAATGCAACCCTTTGCTGCCTGTGGAGGGGATGGAAGAGAAGCAGCAGAGGAGGCAGCCTTTTGCCGTCACCCCATCAAGCTCCGGATTGTGTGCACCCGGCATTAGCCAACGTGGTGCCCTCCAGACGACGTCAGCCCCTTCCAGCTCCCATCAGCCACAGCCAGCATGGCCCAGTGGTCAGAGGTGATGGCAACTTTTGTCCAGTAGCTTCCGGAGGCTGCCACAATGACTAACCTCAGCTCTGCACTGACTGGTGCTGCATTCTGGGCATTCATCCTCAAGCTGCTTGCTTACAAAGCATTGGCTGCAGCCACTGAGCTACTGGAGGCAGAGAGGGACCTGTCCAGAACGTGGGAGCGGAGCTTCCTGCTGAACCTTGCAGCCTTCCAGGACAAGTGTGGGAAACCTGTAGCCCTCCAGGTGATACTGAACTACAGCTCCCAGCAGCCCCAGCAAGCGCTGCCAGTGGCTACGGATGAGGATTAAAATTACATCTCAGCAACATCTGGAGGGGCAAAGGTTCCCCCGTACCTGTCCTGGAAGGCTTCTCCCATCGTCCACTCCAGACACTGAGGTCCAGCTCCGAGGGTCTTCTGGCGGTTCCCTCCCTGCGAGAAGTGAGGTTACAGGGAACCAGACACAGGGCCTTCTCGGTGGTGGCGCCCGCCCTGCGGAACAGCCTCCCATTAGATGTCAAGGAAATTAAGAACTATGTTTGACTTGCTTGAATGGCATTGGAAAGACGAGGAGGTTAAGTCTGCTATGATTCACTGGGCCAAAGATTTTGGGTATAATATACACCTGAGCGATTGGGTAAAATTATGGAAAGAAGGTTTAAAATTTACTGCATGCAATGCCCTAAAAGAAAATGTGGTGAAAATGATGTATAGATGGTATATAACACCTGTTAAGTTAGCGAAAATTGGGAAGTTTTTTATGTTTGTTGTGTTATTGTGTTTTTAATATTTTGTTGGGAGCTGCCAACCCAGTCAGATGGGCATTGTTGTACAGTGGTGCCTCGCAAGACGAAAAGAATCCGTTCTGTGATTCTCTTCGTCTAGCGGGTTTTTTCGTCTTGCGAAGCAAGCCCATTGAAGGATTAGCGGATTAGCGCTATTAGCGGCTTCTAGCTGCTTTTAGCGGCTTATCTGCTGATCGGATCAGCTGATAAGCGGCTTAGCGGCTTAGAAAAAGGGGGGGAAAGGGGAAAAAACCAGCAGGAACTCGCAAGACATTGTCGTCTTGCGAAGCAAGCCCATAGGAGATTCGTGTTGCGAAGCACCTCCAAAACGGAAAACTCTTTCGTCTAGCGAGTTTTCCATCTTGCGAGGCATTCGTATTGCGGGGCACCACTGTATTATTATTATTATTATTATTATTATTATTATTATTATTACCTCTTCAGGCTCAGCCACAGCGATAGCGACAGTGACAACAGTGAGGACTCCTGCCTTCCAAGTCGGGAGCCTCCGCCCAACCAGAAATTACCCCCTTCTAACAATAAGGTAATTGTGCAGCAACGGCAGTTTGGCTTCCTACTCACCCCAGCTGTCTGGAATTTGGCCCAGGTATACTAAAGGAGCGCAAGGCTGGGGTGCAGGGGCGGGGAACACAGTTGTAGGAGTGGCTGTTTTTGTTTCGTAAGCAGTGGAGAAAATTGAGCAGAGGAAACAGAAGGAGAAAGGACCGAAGGGAGAAAGGCTACAGATAGTAATAGCAAGGGAAGATTGGAAGAAGTTCATTTATCGGAGGAAGCAGGGAAGGAATTGGAGCTGTTTGGTCCTGTCCTGTCGAGGGGACTAAGAACACCTGTGAGGGTAGGCATAGGCAAACTCAGCCCTCCAGATGTTTTGGGACTACAATTCCCATCATAGAATCATAGAGTTGGAAGAGACCACAAGGGCCATCGAGTCCAACCCCCTGCCAAGCAGGAAACACCATCAGAGCACTCCTGACATATGGTTGTCAAGCCTCTGCTTAAAGACCTCCAAAGTAGGAGACTCCACCACACTCCTTGGCAGCAAATTCCACTGTCAAACAGCTCTTACGGTCAGGAAGTTCTTCCTAATGTTTAGGTGGAATCTTCTTTCTTGTAGTTTGGATCCATAGCTCCGTGTCCGCTTCTCTGGAGCAGCAGAAAACAACCTTTCTCCCTCCTCTATGTGACATCCTTTTATATATTTGAACATGGCTATCATATCGCCCCTTAACCTCCTCTTCTCCAGGCTAAACATGCCCAGCTCCCTTAGCCGTTCCTCATAAGGCATCGTTTCCAGGCCTTGGACCATTTTGGTTGCCCTCCTCTGGACACGTTCCAGTTTGTCACATTCCAGTTTGTCATCATCCCTGACCACTGATCCTGTTAACTAGGGATGGTGGGAGTTGTAGTCCCAAAACATCTGGAGGGTCGAGTTTGCCTATGCCTGTGTAAGGGTGTTGAAACAAGGCAGGAACAGAAATCAGGGTGCGTTGCGAGCTTGTTTCAACAAATCGTTTAACTAACCGCAGTTCGGGTTCAGGCATAAGCTGCTGTTAGTTTTAAGGCAGGCAGAGGATGTTCCAAATACCTTCCTTGCAGCCACCCACAAGCCAAAGGCTTGGTCACATAGGTCAGTGCTATGTTTTGGTGGCAGGGTTTGTAAATAGGGGCGCAGGACACCCAAACAACTGATGACTTCCCCTCTCGGCAGAGACAGAGTACAGAGCCCTGTAGGAGAAACCACTATCCCCATTTTGCCGCCTTCTCCAAACTGGTGTCCTCCAGGAATTACTCGACTGCAACTCCCATCATCCCTGCCCAGCGGCCGTTCTGGATGCAGCTCTTGGGATTGAAATCCATGGAGGATACTGGGTTCAAGAAGGCTGCTGGTTGGCATGAGGGCATCTGTTGAGATCATATCTGAGTAGAGATTTGAATGAGGACCTTGTTTCCTGCTCCTTGCCCCTACTCCCACGCTGAATCGATCTCGTTTGGGGAGCTCTGGCTGGTGGTGGGGAAATTCCTCATGGGGGTGGGGGGCAGAATTGACTCCTCGTTTGTTATAAGAAGGGGAGAGAACCTGTTTTTGTGCCTGGTTTCCAGTTTGAAGGAGCACAGCCTTTGCAGCTTATCGTGGCTCTGCTGCAGCGGTTGCCTTTTGTCCCCTCTGAGCTGGCTTGTGAGCGCGTTCCCCTTCTTTAACTGCTTTCAGGTAACTGGGAGGAAGAGTCCAGAGTCCTGCAGCAAGCCAGAAAAGATTCTGAAGAAAGGGACCTATGACAAGGTACCTCCATGGAGAGGGGCATTTAAATTGTGGGAGGGAGGGAGGGAAAGAAGGAGAAGCCATCTGTTGGCAGAGGGAGCCCTTTGCCGCTCAGGACAAACCAAGCCAGCCCTAACAAGGCTCAAACCACCTCTATTGAAATGTGCAAAGCTGTCTTCTGCAGAGCTAGGCCAATAGTTCATACCCAATATTGTCTCCTCTGGCAGGCAGCAGCTCCCTGACTGCCTTTCCTAGCCCTGCTAGATTTGAGAGCTACCAATTCTTTCTCCTCCCACACCCAAGCTTCTCCCTGGGCAGCAGGAAGGGGATATACTGATTCTTTTTTACTTGATTTCGGAGGGGGCCCATTTATTGCCTTTCTGTCATCAGGTGTGGCCAACTCCCAAGAGACTGTGATCAGAGAGTTTAAAACTGGCAGTGATCTACCCCACTTTGGGGGGTTCAGGTCAAAGTTGTTGAGCTTCTTTGCGAGTCAGTGATCTACCACCAGTAGATCACAATCTAGATCTACCTGTTGGACGTGCCTGATCTAGATGGTGGGTACGGGAAATCAGGTTCCTTTTTATTTTTCTCCTTTGAAACGAAAGGAGAGGATCTGGTCTTTTTATAAGGAAACTTCATACAGAGTAGGTGCGTTGCTGCTGCTTTTGTTGTTGCTGCTGTTGTTGCTGGAGCAAAGCTTCAAATAGCCCTGTTGTTCAGCCCTAGCAGCAACACGGGCTCTGCTACCAGAGACGCTTTAATACAGTTGCGGCCCTCCAGACATTTGTTGTTGTTGAGTCGTTTAGTCGTGTCCGACTCTTCGTGACCCCCTGGACCAGAGCACGCCAGGCACTTCTGTCTTCCACTGCCTCCCGCAGTTCAGTCAGACTCATGTTTGTAGCTTCGAGAACACTGTCCCACCATCTCGTCCTCTGTCCTCCCCTTCTCCTTGTGCCCTCCATCTTTCCCAGCATCAGGGTCTTTTCCAGGGAGTTCTCTTCTCATGAGGTGGCCTCCAGACATTGCTGAACAACTCCCATCATCCCTGGTCATTGGCCATGTTTGCTGGGACCAGTGGGAGCTGTAGTTCTGCAGCATCTGAAGCCCCAAAGGTCCCCCCATACCTCCTTTAATGGATGCCAGAGCTTATACCTGCACTGCTTGCATGCATACAAGACTTGCCTTCCCATTTTCTTTTCAGCTGGTTTTTGCGTTTCCGTTTCCCCTCCAACCCCCAACCCTTTGTACACAATGTGCTCATGTGTAATACAGGAGTTCTAATTCACTGGGCATCACTCCTAACCCACCCACCCAACCCACTGAGTCCATTTTTTTGCAAAGGAGGACAAAATCCTTCCCCACTGTCCACCCGAACTGGCAGCAGCGTATTTGCCCTTTAGGCTATAGGAGGGGGGGAGTGAGCATTAATCAGCTTTTTGTTGAACACCTCAAGATTCAGAGTTCTCCTTGCTAATGTTCCTTCTTCCCTCTCCCAAGGCCTACACTGATGAGTTGGTGGAACTTCATCGGAGGCTGATGGCTTTACGGGAACGAAATGTGCTTCAGCAGGTAAGGACATGTTAGGTGGCTTTTTTGGTGTGGGATGCAAGTTGAAGCCAGAGTGGAATGTTAAACGGTCTCTTTTGCCACAGTGCAATGAGTGGTGCTGCTTTTGCTGTTTTCAGATTAGCTTCTTCAGGCACCTTATGCATATATCCAACAGTAACCTGTAGTTATTATTATAATTAGTAGTTTTGTGGCCTTGCAAATTCAGCAGAAGCTGTCCTGGGAGCACATATGGGTCTCAAAAGTTGGATAGGCTAGCAGTTTGAAAGCTAAATACAGTGGTGCCCCGCAAGACGAATGCCTCGCAAGACGGAAAACTCGCTAGACGAGTTTTCCGTTTTGGAGGTGCTTCGCAAAACGAATTTCCTATGGGCTTGCTTCGCAAGACGACAATGTCTTGCGAGTTCCTGCTGGTTTTTTCCCTCCCCCCCCCCTTTTTCTAAGCCGCTAAGCCACTTATCAGCTGATCCGACCAGCAGATAAGCCGCTAAAAGCCGCTAATAGCGCTAATCCGCTAATCCGTCAATGGGCTTGCTTCGCAAGACGAAAAAACCGCTAGACGAAGAGAATCACAGAACGGATTCTTTTCATCTTGCGAGGCACCACTGTACTGAAATGCACCCCCCCCCCAATAACTACATGGAGGCGAAGGACAGAGAGATTTCTAATGAAGTGATTCTGTGATTCCCCCCCCCCCCCCGAAGTCCTGCGAAGACTTTTTGTGAGTCTTCTTGTTCCTGCCCCCAGGCAGATGGTGGGGTCTTCCTTTGCCTTGCCATGGCTGTCTTCACACCTTTCAAATCAGCAATCCCGCTTGAATTACAGTGGTACCTCGGGTTACAGACGGTTCAGGTTACAGACTCCGCTAACCCAGAAATAGTACCTCGGGTTAAGAACTTTGCTTCAGGATGAATTCGTGCTCTGGCGGCGCGGCGGCAGCAGGAAGGCCCCATTAGCTAAAGTGGTGCTTCAGGTTAAGAACAGTTTCAGGTTAAGTATGGACCTCCGGAACGAATTAAGTACTTAACCCGA
Source organism: Podarcis liolepis (assembly GCF_965112155.1). NCBI lineage: Eukaryota > Metazoa > Chordata > Lepidosauria > Squamata > Lacertidae > Podarcis > Podarcis liolepis. Next base: position 5,451,365 of record NC_139572.1, on the reverse strand, counting down.
GGTACCACTGTACTATTAGCCTTGCCCACAAGTAATGTCTAATGGGGATAAATACATCTCTAGCCAGGAAAAGTGTTCTGCCAGCAAGACTTAGATAAGAATCTCCAGGCCTGCATCAGGTACCAGTCTTTGATGTCTCCCAATTTGCTATTGCCTTGTTGTTCTGCTGCAATACAGCCAAGGTAGTTTGTGTCCTATGCCACGAACCAGCCTTTCATGGAGACAAGAGGGTCAGACCAAGGAAGCGGGGGGGGGGGAGCACTGCACATGGCTTTTTAAAATGGCGCACAAAGTGTGAACGATTGGTCCCTGTCTGAATTTCCGCAGTGGGGCAGGCAGTGAGAGAGAGAGAGCGAGGGCAGAGAACAAACTCTCTGCTGCGTTGCGTTGGCACAGAATATTGGTGTCTCACAGACCTAACATATAGAATAAGAGAACAAGAAGAACATACGTTTAAAGAAGATTGGAAAACATTTATTGAATATATGGAGGGAAATTGTGCACATTTGAAAACGCTGGCAGCATTAAGATAAGTTCAACTGCGTAGATAAGTTTTGATGGATGTACTAATGGAATACCGAATGGTTTAGTTTATGTAAAATATGCAGGGATTTATGTTATGTGAAATGAACCGTGGGAAGAGAAGAAGGGAAGTCATTGATATTTTAAGGTGGTTTAAATGACTATTCTAAAATGTAAAACAGAAAATTTAATAAGGGGGGGGGGGAGAATATTTGTGTCTCACTCCGATCCTTTTCCTCCCCGGCCCAGATTGTAAATCTCATTGAGGAAACTGGACATTTCAATGTCACCAACACAACCTTCGACTTTGACTTGTTCTCCTTGGACGAAACGACCGTCCGCAAGCTGCAGAGCTACCTGGAGGCCGTGGCTACGTGACCCTTGGCTTCTGAAGTGGGACGCTTTTTTTTGAAACCAGAATCCCCGTCTCTTCGGTACCAGGAAATGGACTCGTGGACCTTGGCCGCCGCCTTATCCTCTCGATTCACCTGAAGCACTGCCTTAGGGATCAGCCACGCTCTAGGAACACGCTGTTGTTGCTGCTGCTGCCGCCGCCGCTTCTGCTGCCGCCACCAGCCACGCTCCTCCTCTTGGGCTTCAGCCGAGCGCTCGCCCTTGGCGGACCTGTCCTCCTTCGCTTCAGAAGCTTTGCTTGGAATTGGTAGAGTAAAAGCTGCGCTGGTCCTAGCTGCGACACCGCGCTCTCCTTGGTTGTTTGGTTGTTGCTGGTTTTTTAATTCCGGCTTTTTAAATTTTAGAACGAGATTCTCTTATGTGTGTGTGTTTTTTAAAAAAAAGAATGCACGTTGGAGGCATCCTCTTTTTAAGTTCGGGATAAAACTCGGCTGTCGTTTCTGCGCGGAACCTACGGACGTGAAAGCAACCTGGCCTGCAGGCGTCGCGAGGCTTGCCCCCCACCCCCCACCCCCCTTTGCCTCTTCCCGCTGCCTCTCACCCCAGGTCACATGGAGAGACGTTCCGATCAGATCAGGGCAGGCGTTGGTGCAGCCGACTTGCCCAGAGGACAGCCACCCTTGTTGGGGCCGGTGGAGTATTGTGGGGCGGGTTCTGTGTCCCGGGTGCAGCGGCGCCCCGGCCTGAACTTGCTCCTCTGCGCGTGGGACGATTTCCGAAACGTACTTGCGCCCGCTGACGGCGCCTGCCATCTCGCACTTGAGGCTTTCGATGTGGTGCTGGATCCGGTTCCCCAAACGAGAGCCTTGTTCCTTTTCCCCCTGTTTGATCTGCTTTAACTGTAAGGACTATGTTACTGTACGCTGTCCTGTCCTGTCATTCATATATATGTATATATGAATGACGTATACATATATATATATGTCATTTATATATATATATATAAGTGTAAGAAGGGCCTAGTTGGGTCTTAGGTCTCAAAAGGGGTTGTGTGGGGGTTTTGCGTGGGGGGGCATTGATATTTTGTTTCTGTTTCCGTTTCGTTTTTTAAAAGCAGTGGCAGATGGGGAGGGGGGGCGTAAAGTACAGCTTGACCTGTTTCTTCAACATACCTGTGGGCAGATATATATTTTTTTTGCATATGGAAACCAAGCAAATATCCTGAAGATCTCTCTCTTTTTTTTCTCCCTCCGTTCCCCAAAAGGGACCGATCTGTGTTGCTCTTTCTTCTTTTCCTTCTTTGCCATCAGTGTTCAAATAACCTTTTGCCAAAATGCGTTTACCGCCATTGCCCGTTTTGCGGAGAAGCGTTCCCCACCCACCCACACCCCCCGCTGGTTTCTGCGAAAGCAGTTGGCCCAGGGGTGGGGAAAGAGACGAACTAACTCTGAGAGTTTGTCTTTCTTTTAAAACACCTGCACGGTTTCGAAAACAAACTTTGGCAGGTGCTGGACAACACTAATTGGAATATCTGTCAGTATTCCTTGCTTGGCTAAGTTTTGGTGCAGGGGGTGTATCCGGTAGGGGGAGGACCCTGAAGTATGCAGAAACTCCCCACCCCCATATGCAAACACACACGGTTTTAGCATTTTGGAGGCGCAGCTTACCTTCCAAACCAGAGTCTTAAATCTTTTGCCAAATGTTACAGGACTACTGGTGGTGGTGGTGACGCTGTTTGTGTTGCGGCAGGTGGGATGGGGGGGTGGCCAGAAGATTTCGCTTTGAGCTCTCTTAGGAGTCCTAAAATGAGTGCTCGGGGGGGGGGGGCTTTGTGGCTTGTGTGTTGAGTCACGCTAGTTGTGTTGGGGAGGCGGTGTTTTTTAAACCTGCCAGTCTTAGTCTCTTCTGGGTTCCTTCCCCACTTCCCCCACCCCATGCAAAAGTTACAACTCTTATGTGGCAATAAGCTGATCTGCGTTAGGTCATGTTGACCCCGAATCCTGTTTTGAGCTTTCCTTTTTTAACTTCTTGTCCGCGTGGTCTTGTTTGTCTTTATAAAATGCCAACTTCCAGAGCTGCTCTGTTGCAATGACTCATCTGCTTCTCGTATCTGGCCAGTCGTTCTGAGCCTCAGAATCTGGGGAATTCCAGAGAAGACTCTGCTGTGCCAACAGAAAAGAAACTGAGAATAGTAGGAGAGCTTTCTGTGCATGTGGAGGTGCTTCCACTTTGGTGGGGGCGCTGCTAGTGGAGGGAGGGGGCTTGTGAGGCATGGGCGCCTAGTTCTTTCTCAAAATTCCCCAAGGGTTTCTGGGTGCCTAATGAATTGGGCTGAAAGGGGTTCCCAGTGTGGCAAAAATTTACTTCTACACCACTCTTTACCCAGGTGGGGGACCTACTCTTAAATAAAACACAGAACCAGTTCTTACCACATCTGGCAGGATGGAAGAGACTAAACAACTTTAAACGTAACCCTTACCTAGAGATGATTTGTGGTTAATGACTGGGGGACATATTTGAGGAAGCAAATTGACCTTGAGCAGTATCTGCTGGGGGGAAATGGAATTGGGGTTAAATGGAATTGAAGAGAGAATAATTTGGGATGGGATGCAATTTAACTGAATTAATTTATCTGGGGCTTGCCTCTAACTGGCTCGCCTCTAAATTTGTGTGTATACATATGTCTGAGCGTGTGTATGTATACGTATAGATATACACCCACACGCATTTGTGCCCCCGGTTTTGTTACAAGGGCCTTGCAGCACCCCTGGAGCTCAGCAACGCTGCCTTGCTGGGCTTGGGGTTAGCAGGCAACACGGATGCCGTGGATGAGGCCTGCTCCCAGCCGTGGGTACTGTGAGGCCTCCTCCTTTCCAAAGCAAAAACAGGCATTTGTGAACCCCCCGCACAGCTCTCTCCGGCTCCCGAAACACTCCGCTTTTGCCAGTATCCATTCATTCCAGATGTTGTTGTGTCTCTGCGTTTGGAAGTTGCCTTGAGAACAAAAGGAGCCCGAGGGGGGTGGCGGAGAAGCCTCTCCCCTCCGTGCTTCCTCCTAGATGTTGCCCCCCGCCAGGCAGCTGCGTTCTTGGGTGAGCGAGAAGAGGTGGGGGCTCTCTTTGGTCAGGGCAGCCTCGCCCGAAACTTAAGTATTAATCGCTCAGGGGGGGTGCGGAATGAACATTTGTAAGAAGCTGGGGAGGGTGTTTTCTTCCACTATTTAAAAATGTATTTTATAGGTTTTGTTTTTTAAAGAACGACCCCCACTTCCTCTCACCCCATTGGTGCCCCTTGTAGCTGTTTTGGTCACCAAAGGACTCCCTTGTGATCTGATTTCCCCCCCTTCCTTTTCTCCCCCAACCTCCTCTCCTACTCCTTTTTATTTCCAAAAGCCTTTGAGGCTTTACAGCTGGGACTGGAGCCCAAATGCCGGTTGCGCAGACTTGGGGTTTTATGATACTGGTGTTCCATCTTCCTCCTCCTCCTCCATTCCGTTGTAGATTCTTTCTCTTAGAATGGCTGCTGTGTTTGTGGGTCCATTGTGGTGTTCTTGTGTGTGTGTGTGTGTGTGTGTGTGTCTTGAGTGAGAGCGTCCATGGGTAGCTGTAACACAGATGGGGAGACTGGATGGTTTTACCTATCTCTGGCGTCTGAAAAATCGCCCCAAAGGGAAGCGTAGTGAGGAATGGGGGGGTCTTTCCAAAGGGGTGTCTTCTTTAGGATCTTTCTCTCTCTCCTCCCCCCCCCCCTCCTCTTTCGTTCCTTGAAACTGACAGCGCTTTAAGTCTGTTACCTGTCTTTCGGTTTTTGTATTAAAGGGCCTGTTTCGGGGAATGGTTAAAATGGATGGTGTTTTTGCTTGGGCAAACCCGATCTCTCTCTCTCTCCACCTAAATCTTCGTATTCCGCTTGTCCTCTTCATTTTGGCCCAATGGTGTTAAGTAGATGTGAGATGTTAGGAGTTTTAAAGCTGTGGGATGGGTGGGGAGGGGGAAGGAAGTGTTTTCAGTAGATGTGGAAATTTTAGAGACTTGAAATCTATTTCCCCCCTGTTTGTTTTGTTTTTAAGAGGAATTTGGGGGAAAGCAAAATATATGCAATGCTGCCACTTTAAAAAGAGTCTGGAATGAATTCTATACATCTCGGAGCACAAAACCCTACAGCTATAAGCATGGGCTCTTTCCGTTTTCCATTCAAATAATTATTATAGATACGTTTCAGTGTTAACAGCTGCACAGGACCTGATTCAGGCGTCTAAACGGCTCCTCCCCTGTGGCAGTGTTACAATCTGGAGGTTCTTAAGCCATCTGTGCGCTGCTAAGATTTAACGGGTAGGTCTGGGGCGATAAAGGGCTCTCTTTTAAAAGTAGAAATGCAACACTGTAGAGTGGCAACGTAAAGACTTGTTTCACGGGTCCACAAACCACTCTGAGGTTTTTACAATCCAGTGGTGTACACAGTTTTATGAAATAAATAAATACGCTTGGCAGCGCTGAGCACATGTATAATATTCTGACAAGTGTGGCACGGAAGAAAGCAGGCAGCCCCTACAGTCATGCGGAGCTTTGGAGGCGCTCAGATAATAGGAAATACCGTATTTTTTGCTCTATAGGATGCACCGGACAATAGGAGGGGAAGAACAGGGGGGGAAATTCTCCCCCTCTGCTCTGCGCCCCTTCAGCGAAGCGGTAGGAGAAACGGAGCCCCTTCCATTTCTCTTCCCGCTTCGCTGAAGGGGTGCTGCACAGAGAGGGAAAACTGTGCAGCGCCTCTCCAGCGAAGGCTGGAGAGCAAGAGGGAAGCACTTTGGGCTTCAGGCGGCTATCTGCAAGCCTTCAGAGCGCAGCGGGAACTCCTGCTGCGCTCCGAAGGCTTGTGGATAGCTGCCTGAAGCCCCCGGAGCGCAGCGGGAGTTCCCGCTGTGCTCCGGGGGCTTCAGGCGGCTTCAGCGAAAGCAACGCGAAGCCTCCGGAGCGCGGGGGGAGCTCTCCCTCTGCGCTTCGGAGACTTCGTGTTGCTATCACTGAAGCCAAGGAGTCTGCACTCGCTCCATAAGACGCACACACATTTCCCCTTAATTTTTGAAGGGGGAAAGTGTGCCTTATAGAGCGAAAAATACGGTAGATGAAGTTTGGCCTTTGAGACTCTCTGCCATGTCAGATGAGATCCCGGCCTTCTGTGATTTGAGGTGGGAGCAACCTGGCCTTATGTCGGGCCCCAGTAGCTGTGCCATTTCAGCTGGCTGCCTCCCAAGGCTAACTGATGAAATTGGTGGGCTGGTCTCGCAGCTTGGCTTCATCTACCAGAATGTTTTTTAAGCTTCTTTTTTGCCACTTAGCAAATAGGACTGAAAATGAAAATAGGAACAAACGGACGTTGCAATTCAGCCAGAGTGCAAGTTCTGCTTGAGCTGAGGAACGGTAGAAATGGAAGGAATGTTTTGTTTCTAGTGGGGAAAGCTCAGAGGGGGGACACCCTTTTTAACGCAACAAACGTTAATTTTAGCTACTGCTCAGAACAAATATTTCAAAAGTGTTTGGTTCCACCACCACCCCATTTCCCCCCAGACTTCCCCTTTTTAAATGTGCCAGGCAGAAGGAAAGATTTGTGCTCCAAATCCGTTTGGGTTTCCCCGCAGGCCTGGTGTCCATTCCTGGTACTCAGCAGAGATTTAGAGAGCTTCCATCTGCTGTACCCATGACTTACAGGAAGCATTTTAGCCACAAGAACCTTGGAACCAGCTGAGAGAGACGCAGCTGCTCCGTTACCCATTTCCGCTGCTCTGTCCTCTCCCCCCAGCTGTTGGGAAGAGATGAGGGTCTTGAGTTCATCGCTCAAAGTGGGACCCGTCTCCCAAAAAAAGTTCTGCCTTCCATGAAGTTTGCCCCCCCCACCCCCATGTTCTGTCCAAACAGCAAGCCAAAAGTCTGTTTCCACTTTGGTGATGTTTTTTGAAACACCGCTGCTACTTCGACAGGGGAGGTGCGCCCACCCATGGAAAGAAATAGGATTTTTAAAGTGTTTTTAATTATGGCCAGATCTGTGCTCCCCGAGCGCCATCGGAGGTGCTTCTGGTCTTCGAAGCATCCTAGGAAGATCTGTCCGTCGTGTTAAAAGTTGTGTGTCCACTGCCATTTCGTGCTAGAGCAGAACTGAGTTTGAAAGGTGCTGTCGGTTCCGGAATTAATCTTCCTGAGAATCTCAGGACTTTCCTTTTTTCCAAAAAAAGAGTTAAAATTGGCAAGATTCCAGTTTGTATTCTTACCAGTAGGTGGTGAGGGCTAGCTAAGGTTTCCTGTGGTTACGGGAGGGGCTTTTCATATCTCTTTGCCACTCCCCCTGATTAGCAATACCAGAAGAATATGCAAATTAATTAAGAAAAATTGCATATAATGTATACAGGTTGCAGTATTCAGATTCCCCCCTCCCTTTTTATTGTAAAGTACACATATCCCTAACCATGCTCCTTGAATAGTCATAACACATATCTAATTTTATTTGGCTGGGGGTGGGGGTGTCATGAGTGTGTAAAAGCCTTGAGAACAAACAAAAAAAAAAGATGTGGGAGTTTTGCACTCTTGAAGGAAGCGACGGAGTACTTGATCCTCTCGCTGGTGTGTAATTTTTTTAAGGCTGTCTTCTGCTGGAAGCAAAGGTATTAAATACCTGGTCTATGTACAGAGGATATTAAAAGTACTTTGGGGCTGGGGAGGGCGGGGAAGGGAATTTCTTTGGTCTGGTGTAATAAAGGAACCCTAGCCCATTATTCCGAAATGAAACCTGGAAAGGCGGGAGGGGTGGGGGTGGGGGAATGTTTGTAATAAGTTAAGGGATTGGGGGGTTTTTTTTGTCCTGACTTTTACGCCTTTTTTTTTGTTTTGTTAAATTTGTGAAATTTATGGAGGAGTTTTATAGGAAAAAGAAAACATGAAATAAAGGTGAGAGAGTCACAAGCGGCGGCATTTTTTGTGATGTTTCTCTTGATGGTCTCCATTTCCACCACCACCACCTAGAGCAGGGGTCAGCAAACTTTTTCAGCAGGGGGCCGGTCCACTGTCCCTCAGACCTTGTGGGGGGCCGGACTATATTTTGAAGGGGGGGAATGAACGAATTCCTATGCCCCACAAATAACCCAGAGATGCAAGCACACATTCTACTCATGTAAAAACACGCTGATTCCCGGACCGTCCGCGGGCCAGATTTAGAAGGCGATTGGGCCGGATCTGGCCCCCAGGCCTTAGTTTGCCTACCCGTGACCTAGAGCTTCAGCTGGAGCCTGTTTCCTTTGGACTCTACTTCCCCCCATCTCTTCCTGTGTGTTCCAAATTTCTTGGAGTACATTTTTCTTAGAAATGTTGTGAAGGTGGCCACCTCTGAAAAATCTGCCACCATCCTTTCTCTCTCCCACTCTCTACACAAACACACACGCAGCCCCGGAACAATGCTAGTAGGTCTGTCGCATTGTGGAGGATGCAAAACCTGAAAAGGGGTGGGGGGAACTGTGCTTCTCGCCTCTGCTAACAACATCCCATAACTTGGAACGGAAGGCAGCCATCTTGGTTGTGTGAGAAATGGGTCCTAAAGAGAGCCCAGGCAGAACGTACAGTAGCTGGCGCTCAAGAAGAGTTTGGATTTGATATCCCGCCTTTCACTCCCCTTCAGGAGTCTCAAAGCGGCTAACATTCTCCTTTCCCTTCCTCCCCCACAACAAACACTCTGTGAGGTGAGTGGGGCTGAGAGACTTCAGAGAAGTGTGACTGGCCCAAGGTCACCCAGCAGCTGCATGTGGAGGAGCGGAGACGTGAACCCGGTTCCCCAGATTACGAGACTACCGCTCTTAACCACTACACCACACTGGCTCTCTCAAGCAATGGTTTCTCGCCCACATAAAGGTAAAGGTACCCCTGCCCATACGGGCCAGTCGTGTCCAACTCTAGGGTTGTGCGCCCATCTCACTTAAGAGGCCGGGGGCCAGCGCTGTCCGGAGACACTTCCGGGTCACGTGGCCAGCGTGACGAAGCTGCTCTGGCGAGCCAGCAGCAGCGCAGCACACGGAAACGCCGTTTACCTTCCCGCTATAACACACACACAGAGAGAGATTGTGCCTTTTAAGTTATGAGCATGACAAACTCCATGAACAATCGGAGAACAATCGGGCGGCAGGATTCAATGGGGCAGCAGATTTTATTTATTTTTATTAAACTTGTATACCGCCCTATACTCGTAGATTTCAGGGCAGTTCACACACACAAAAATCACAGAAAAATCAAGTTGCAGAACAGTTTGTGGGAATATTCTCCCCAAATTTCCCAACTGTTTTTTTTTTTAATCGTGAGATACAATTGCCTTGAAGTTTCAAAATGAAGGTGGAAAATAAAATAAACCTCCAGCAAGTCTTAATGGTTTATAAACTGGTAACGTTCTGGCTAAATTTAGCCTTTCCTGAAAGGCTGTCCAAATATTACTCATAAATGATAAAATCCCAATCTCCCACCCACCCACCTGGTTGGGGCTTGAACAAACATCATCAATGTCATACATTTTTATTTTTTTTTTGTATTTTTATTTTTATTTTTCAAACGTTTTCACTATAATCTACACATTGTTCCACGAGTTGACTCCCCACCCCAACTTCCAAAGTGTTTCTGCTCAAACCTTTTCTCGTTTAATACACATTTAAAGCACACTGGGCTCCCCCCCCCCAAAGAATCTTGGCTATTTTAGTTTGCGGAAGATGCTGGGAATTGTAGCTCCGTGAGGGATAAACAGTTCTCGAGACGAGGACGAAAACCATGTTCTTTGAAACTGTTATATGTGCAATGTGGATGCAATTGCCCACAGCTGTGAGACCTGGGCCATAATAATAATAATAATAATTTTTATTTATACCCCGCCCTCCCCAGCCAAGGCCGGGCTCAGAGCGGCTTACAAGCAATAATAAAAACAAGTTGAATGATTACAACTTAAAAAACAAAATTAAAATACAACATTAAAATATTGAAATATTAAAATGTAGCCTCATCGCAGGAGGAGAAAGGAAAAGGAAAAAAGAAAGAGTGGGAGGGAATCAAATTGGCTCCAAGTCAAAGGCCAGGCGGAACAACTCTGTCTTACAGGCCCTGCGGAAAGAAATCAGATCCTGCAGGGCCCTGGTCTCATGAGACAGAGCGTTCCACCGGGCCAGAGCCAGTGTTGAAAAGACCCTGGCTCTGGTTGAAGCTAATTTGACTTCCTTAGGGCCCGGGACCACTAGGGTGTTGCTATTTATGGACCTTGAGGCTCTCCGTGGGGCATACCGGGAGAGGCGGTCCCGTAGGTACGAGGGTCCTAGGCCATGAAGGGCTTTAAAGGTCAAAACCAGCACCTTAAATCTGACCCTGTACTCCACTGGGAGCCAATGCAGCTTGAAAAGCACTGGGTGAATATGCTCCCATGGCAGAGACCCCGTGAGGAGCCTCGCCGCGGCATTCTGCACCCGCTGGAGTTTCTGGGACAGCTTCAAGGGCAGCCCCACATAGGGCGAATTACAGTAGTCAAGCCTGGAGGTGACCGTCGCATGGATCACAGAAGAGTTTGGACAGGAAGACCAAAACAATCAGCCAGGCAACCTTCAGTGGAGATTTCCTCATCTTCTACAGTCTGCTGGCGATTCCCAGAAGCCTGCCTGGCTAAGGCAATGAGCCACAAGGGGCTTTGTGGGTGTTTTGCTCTAACTAATCCACAAAGTAGCCTGTTAATAATGATAGCCAAAGTCTGTACTCTGCTCTTTAAAACAGCAACATTGTTAAATATTTTTAAATAACAATTGCAAAATGGTTTGGTGTTTTTTTTTAATAATAAACCATTTAGTAAGGGCTTTGTTTTTTAAGGGAGGCAGGTGGCGCTGTGGGTTAAACCACAGAGCCTAGGACTTGCCGATCAGAAGGTCAGCAGTTCGAATCCCCGTGACGGGGTGAGCTCCTGTTGTTCGGTTCCAGCTCCTGCCAACCTAGCAGTTCAAAAGCACGCCAAGTGCAAGTAGATAAATAGGTACCACTCCAGCGGGAAGGTAAACGACGTTTCCGTGCGCTGCTCTGGTTCGCCAGAAGCGGCTTCGTCATGCTGGCCACATGACCCGGAAGCTGTACGCCGGCTCCCTCGGCCAATAAAGCGAGATGAGCGCCGCAACCCCAGAGTCAGTCACGACTGGACCTAATGGTCAGGGGTCCCTTTACCTTTTACCTTTTTTAAAAAAGCAGCAGGTGATTAAATACAGTGCAATAAATGTTTCCGAGAGAAAACTCCCATCATATAATTATATTGCCCTTCACAACAGGATACAACCGGGACTCTTACCGTGCCCATAACAACATTATTTTTCTTGGGGGAGCGGTTTCCTATTACGATCATTTCACTGGAAGATAACGGGTATTTCTGCGGAAAATAATAATCATAACAGGTGCCGCCTCCCACCTTGAACAACCGTTTGAATACGGATATCATATAGTAAATGAGACCATGGGCATAGGCAGGAATTTTGTTGGCGGGGGGTGGGGGCAGAACCGACGTGACTGCTCAGTTAAGTACGTATTTAAATATTATTTTTATCGTTTTACTTTATCTAGCGGGGGCAGTCCCCCCCCCCCGGCAACGCCCATGGATGAGACCATTTAGCTTGGAGGGGCGGGTGGGGAGAATCTGCACTGCGCTTGGGGAGAAAATCAATAAAACTTCAGCTGCTACTGCTTTCGTTTGTTTTTTAGTTAGTTCCGGGCGTTTTGTGAAAGAGTCTTGCAATAATAATAAATAATAATATTTTTTTATTTGTACCCCCCCCCCTCAGGGCGGCTAACAACCAATAACAAAAACCAGTTGATTAAAATACAATTTAAAGAAAGACCTCACAAAATAAACAACTTGTAGCATACAGGGAAGCTTTTAACGTTTTATGCAGTATGTATTTTAATATTTTGTTGGAAGCCGCCCAGAGTGGCTGGGGAAGCCCAGCCAGATGGGCGGGGTATTAATTAATTTATTATTATTAAAATAAAAAATTCCTTCCAGTGGCACCTTAAAGACCAACTAAGTTAGTTCTTGGTATGAGCTTTCGTGTGCATGCACACTTCTTCAGATACACATTTATTATTTATTATTATTATCAGTGGCGTAGCGTGGGGGGTGCCAGGGGTGCCAGCCGCACCGGGCGCAACATCTGCGGGGGGCGCGAGTCCAGAGGGAAGGGACAAGTTCCTTCCTCGGCCGGGCTCCCCGCCGCCGCCACCGCCAGCCTTGCGCCCAAGCGCACGCGCCCCCCGCCGCCGCGGCGGCTGCGCTCCACTCACTGCTCGCAGGAGGAGCAGCCGCTGCAGCAGCGCCGCCGCCGCCGCCGCCACCGACGCCTGGCCGGGCACGGGCAGCCTCCGCACCCTGACGCCATCCCCTTCCCCCTTTTTTTTCCAGAGCTGGGGGAGGGGGAGGTTTTAAAAGGGGGTCTTGCATTGGCAATCCTGCAGCACTTTGGGCCGCACGACGCGAGCGCGCAGCACGGATCAGCCACGACCCCACCCCGTGCATTTCCCGGGGAAAAGTGCTCCGTGTGAGAGGCGCGTTTCCCCTTCATTCCCTCTCGTGCAAATCCTCCTTGGGTTCCCTCCCCCGTCTTTCCTCTCCCTACCTCACAAAAGCCTCACCTCGTCGCCTCCTCGCTGCCTCTCGCCTCCGCAGGAGCGTTTCCCTCCGCGGAAGAAGGAGCAGGGCGCTTCTGCAACTTTGGATTGCAACTTCTTGCTTCCCTGGGAAACAGAGCCCGGCCGGCTCAGTTGTCCAGCGGAGGGCCAGTTCCCCCCTCCCTCCCTCCCTCCCTCCCTCCCTCTCTCTCTCTCTCTCTCTCTCTCTCTCTGCAACCCTTGCGCCCCCCCCCTACTACTTGCAATGCAACTTCCACGCTCCATGCGCTTTCATAGAATCTGTCGAGCTGGAAGGGAGCCGAGGGTCATCTAGTCCCACCCGCTGCAATGCAGTAATACGCCGCTGCCCCCCTACAAGGGATCGAACCTGCAACCTTGGCCTTATCAGCGCCGTGCTCTTAAACTGAGCCATCCGGGCTCCCCTTTCCCCCACCTTCTTGCGTGCCTGAACCTGTCCGCATTTTGCATTCTAACACTTGCAAGCTCCATCCTCCAGCAGTTCCCTGACGCCGGCTGCGCTTCCTTTCAGGCCAATACTTGGCAGCCATAAACTCGCACCGTGTCCAATATCCTATAAAAAGCATTAATCGGAATACCTTGCAACATTTCATCAAAGAAAATTGAGACGCCCTATTCCATAATAATAATAATAGTAATAATTTTATTATTTATACCCTTCCCATCTGACTGGGCTGCCCCAGTCACCTTGGATAAAAATATAATAAAACATGAAACATTTAAAAAAACTTCCCTTCAGATGACTTCTGAAGTTGTAGTTACTTATCTCCTTGGCTTGGGGGGGTGTCTAATAAAAATAAAAATAAATTATTTATACCCTGCCCATCTGGCTGGGCTTCCCCAGCCACTCTGGGCGGCTTCCAAAAAAATATTAATACGTCAAACATTAAAAGCTTCCCTAAACAGGGCTGTCTTCGGATGTCTTCTAAAAGTCTGGTAGTTGTTCTTCTCTTTGACATCTGGTGGGAGGGCGTTCCACAGGGCAGGTGCCACTACTGAGAAGGCCCTCTGCCTGCTTCCCTGTAACCTCACTTCTTGCAGGGAGGGAACCGCCAGAAGGCCCTCGGCGCTGGACCTCAGTGTCCGGGTAGAATGATGGGGGTGGAGACGCTCCTTCAGGTCTACTGGGCCGAGGCCGTTTAGGGCTTTAAAGGTCAACACCAACACTTTGAATTGTGCTCAGAAACGTACAGGGAGCCAATGTAGGTCTTTCAATGTAACTTCATACATTATTATTGTTGTTGTTGTTGTTGTTTAGTCATTTAGTCGTATCTGACTCTTCGTGACCCCCTGGACCAGAGCACGCCAGGCACTCCTGTCTTCCACTGCTTCCCCCAGTTTGGTCAGACTCATGTTTGTGGCTTCCCCTCCCTATCCAGCTTGGTTTCCCTAGCCACTCGGAAACCCGAACCCTATGGAAATAGGGATGTCAAGGTTGCAGGTTTGATCCCCGCACGGGACAGCTGCGTGGTCCTGCATCTTTCCTCAGGGCCTGCAAGACAGAGCTGTTCCACCTGGCCTTTGGTTTGGACTCAGTGGGACCCTTATGTCTTCCCTCCCCTTACAGTTTTGATTTGTGGGCTACTTTTAAAATGAGGCTGCTTTTCAAATTGCATTTTAACCTGTATTTTAAATTGGTCCCTCCCCCCATTATGTTTCTATTGTAATTTTACCGGTGTTAGCCGCCCTGAGCCCGGCTCTGGCTGGGGAGGGCGGGGTATAAATAAAATGTATCATCATCATCACCACAGGGGGGTTGGACTAGATGACCATCGGGTCCCTACGATTCTATGATTCTATAAAGTCAAGTGTTACTGGAAAAATCCGAGGGTGCGCTCGGACTCGAGTGCTAAAATCCACGGGTTAGGGGGCGCAAATTACTTGCCTTGCCCCGGGTGCTGACAACCCACGCTACGCCACTGATTATTATTATTATTAGGCTTGCAGGAACTACTACCGCCGCATCACGCAGCCAGGAGTTCCGCGGGCCACTCGCCTTATACTTAAAACTGGTCTCCCGCCTCCGGTTTTCATCCCCCTTCATTCCCCCGCCCCCCCCCCTCGTCCAGGAGCCACAATCCAGAGACACGTGGCGGCGGGCTTCCCATTCATTCGCTGCCAGCCGCTCGCCCATTCATTCATTCACTCATTCATTCAGCTAACCGGGGAGGTCAATGACCGGGGGTTACTCGGCAGCGATACATAAAGAGGCGCTCGCGCGTGCGCAGAAGGAGGGCGTGGCCGCCGGCTGGTGAATGAGGCGCAGCTGAGCCTCTCGCCCGCTCCCAAGATGGCGCCGCCTGCCTCGCGCGCCCGCCCTCCAGCCAATGGCAAAGGCAGCGGCAGATGTGGAACTGGAGGCCACGCCCCCCGTTTCACAGGCCACGCCTCCAGCCTTTAAAAGGGGCCGCGCACGCCGCTTGTTCTGCGGCAGAAGCTATTCTCAACACGGCAGGTAAGAGAGGGAGGGAGATTTAGCTCAGTTTTTCCTCCTTTTTTGCGGGTGGGGGAGGTTTGTGGAGTGGAATGCGTACTTTTTGGAGCTGGGGACAATTTTGTGTGCTTCATTTGCCTCTATGGGAGGAGGGGTTAAAAATACAGACAAATTCAATGAATAATCATAAATGTTTGGGAGGAAATAAGACGGTAAAGAACAAATAAGAGACTAAATATTGATGTATGTAATTTTTATTTGGTAATCAGATTTACCAAATAAATCTGTATTGTTTTTTTGTAACATATTGTTACAGTATGTAACAATATGTTGCATATTGCATTGTTTTTTGTAACATAAAATCATTCAATAAACATTATTTGTAAAATAATAATCATAGTCATAACTATGAATGGTTGCAATTCAGCTTTATTGTACATTCCTTGATACTTGAGGAAGCTGCCCTGGGGTTTTATTGTAGGGAAAAGAGAGTTGTAAAACATGTCGTTCCCCCAGTGGCGTAGCGTGGGGGGTGCAGGGGGGGGCCGGCCGCACCGGGTGCAACATCTGGGGGTTAGGGTTAGGGGGTGCAAATCCACGGGTTAGGGGGCGCAAATTACTTGCCTTGCCCCGGGCGCTGACAACCCACGCTACGCCACTGGTTCCCCCCCCCCCACCTCTCAACTTTTGGTTAATTATAAACCGTTTTTAGAATATTGGCGTTTTAATATTAACCCGCCCTTGGAACTTAGGTGTGAAGGTATAGGAGTTAATGATATATAGGATGATATAGCTGCTTCTGGGAGTGGTAGTAAAAAATTAAAAGCACTTTGCATTTAAATGGGGTGCCTGTGAGGCTGGGGGGTCTTCCTTTTAAACTGGTTTCTGGGTGGGGAGGGGGGGCTGTGTACTGTGGTTTATAGCAACTTTTTTTCAAGAGCTCCAGGATTTGGCGGGGGGTGGCTTGAAAAACCCCTCATTGAGGAAACTGGCTGCGCCTGTACCTTAAGGGTCCCAAAGGGGGAAAGGGGTCCACGCAATTCTAGTGTTACTTTGGGTGGGTGGGGGTGAGTTGAAGCTTTGAGAGAAATGGGTGGGAAGGGGGGCGGCTGGGGGCAGATGTTCAGCCCTGATAGACATTTGTACCCTAAACGCATAAAGGGGGGAACAGCTGGAAATTGAACTGTAAGCAGCTGCAAGGCATTAAAATAATGCCCTGAAATGAGTTCAGGTTTGCAGGAGTTCAGCCCGCCCCCTGCTAAACCTCCCAATTTTATCAACCTGTGAGGTAGCCTTAGACATGTTTAGCCTGGAGAAGAGGAGGTTAAGGGGTGATATGATAGCCATGTTCAAATATATAAAAGGATGTCACATAGAGGAGGGAGAAAGGTTGTTTTCTGCTGCTCCAGAGAAGCGGACACGGAGCAATGGATCCAAACTACAAGAAAGAAGATTCCACCTAAACCTTAGGAAGAACTTCCTGACAGTAAGAGCTGTTTGACAGTGGAATTTGCTGCCAAGGAGTGTGGTGGAGTCTCCTACTTTGGAGGCCTTTAAGCAGAGGCTTGACAACCATATGTCAGGAGTGCTCTGATGGTGTTTCCTGCTTGGCAGGGGGTTGGACTCGATGGCCCTTGTGGTCTCTTCCAACTCTATGATTCTATGACAGATGGAGATTAGTTATCCCCTGAGCATTGTAGGATGGCAGAACTGTGCCTCCCCCCCCCCCACACACACCCATGTTATGAGACTCCATTTCCCAGCAGCCAACACGATCAATCGTCAAGGAACGATGGGCTCCATTTTATTTATTTTCCCTGTTCCTATATGCATTTTTCATCTGTCACACTAACCGTTTTTACTGTGTTCGTATTACCATTTATTTCAAGCGGGGGTGAGAGCTGTTGTTAAGTCACATTTGAAGGGTTCACAGGTTCCCACAACCCTCATACCGCGAGGGCAGGGTGAAAACTGAAATTCTGGGTTCCCGTTCTCCCCTGCCCCATCCACTGTCTCTTGCTATACAGTGGTACCTCGGGTTAAGTACTTAATTCGTTCCGGAGATCCGTTCTTAACCTGAAACTGTTCTTAACCTGAAGCACCACTTTAGCTAATGGGGCCTCCTGCTGCTGCCACTGCGCCGCCGGAGCACGATTTCTGTTCTCATCCTGAAGCAAAGTGCTTAACCTGAACCACTATTTCTGGGTTAGCGGAGCCTGTAACCTGAAGCGTATGTAACCCGAGGTACCACTGTATGTGTATTTTGTATGGAAGCCTATGTGTCTTTATCTCTCCCACGGAAAAGGATGCTCTTATCGTAAACCTCTGATCCTCCTTTTAAAAAGAAGGCTGCTGAGAGACGAGCTAGCCGTCTTATTTTGAGAAAGGAGGTCACTTTTTGCAAAGCGTTTTTCGTGCCCCTTTCCTCTGCGATGTCGTCCATTTTGGGGGGTGGGTCAGATTTGGGGGCTGAGGTCTCCCTTCAGCAGAATCAGCCAGGGTGTTTTGGGGAGAGGAAGAGGGACAGCCCAGAGTCGACGTACCAGACTTTGAAGCAATACTTGCTAAAGAAGGGGCCATTTAGGTGTGACATCCGGAATTTGAAAAATTACCTTTGCTTCAGCACATTTGCTGCGAGAGAGCAGGAAATGTTGTCATTTTTAACTCCGGGAGAGGTGTGTGGGTGTCTCCCTTCTGTCGCTGGCTTTAGTCTCTAAAGCAGAAGTCGCTGGTGTCGATGCAAAAATACAACTTGCCTTTTTCTCTTCCTCTCTTGGTAACTGGCTCTCTTGCAGACAAAAATGCAGATCTAGGGAAGCCTTCCTTTTTCTCAATTCATCTGCTAGTAAAAAGGTAAAGGGACCCCTGACTGTTAAGTCCAGTCGCAGACGACTCTGGGGTTGTGGCGCTCATCTCGCTTTACTGGCCAAGGGAGCCGGCGTTCGTCCGCAGACAGATTTTCCGGGTCATGTGGCCAGCAAGACTAAGCCACTTCTGGCGAAACCAGAGCAGCGCATGGAAACACTGTTTACCTTCCCACTGGAGTGGTACCTATTTATCTACTTGCACTGCGTGCTTTCGAACTGCTAGGTTGGCAGGAGCAGGGACTGAGCAACGGGATCTCACCCCATCACGGGGATTCAAACTGCCGACCTTCTGATCAGCAAGCCCTAGGCTCTGTGGTTTAGACCACAACGCCACCCACATCCTGTGCTCATCTGCTAGTAGTTCCTTGTTACTCGTTGGTTAGCATAAGAAGCTTCCCAGCAGCACATATAGTCCAGCATTCTGTTCTCACTACAGTGGTACCTCGGGTTAAGTACTTAATTCGTTCCGGAGGGCCGTTCTTAACCTGAAACTGTTCTTAACCTGAAGCACCACTTTAGCTAACTGGGCCTCCTGCTGCTGCCACTGCGCCGCCGGAGCACAATTTCTGTTCTCATTCTGAAGCAAAGTTCTTAACCCGAGGTATTATTTCGGGGTTAGCGGAGTCTGTATCCTGAAGCGTATGTAACCTGAGGTACCACTGTATGGCCAAGTAGATGCTTGTGGAAAGATTGTTTTGATCAGTGGTGCGTCTCCAACAAGGTGAACTCCAAATGCACAGCATATTCTTAAAAAAAAATATTAATCTGAAGGTTGGTGGGTGTTGACCAGGCTGTAACTCACCTTTTGTGCCCAGTGCCTGTAGCTTAATTTGCTCAGCGCAGCTGATTTCAGTTAACAGCTTTGTAACACTAAAAGGGGACGTGGGTGGCGCTGTGGGTTAAACCACAGAGCCTAGGACTTGCTGATCAGAAGGTTGGCGGTTCAAATCCCCGCGACGGGGTGAGCTCCCGTTGCTCGGTCCCTGCTCCTGCCAACCTAGCAGTTCGAAAGCACGTCAAAGTGCAAGCAGATAAATAGGTACCACTCTTTCTTTATGGTCCAGCTCTCACTTCCATACATCACTACTGGGAAAACCATAGCTTTAACTAGTGGAATGTATAAATTTGAAATGACCCCCTGGACCAGAGCACGCCAGGCACTCCTGTCTTCCACTGCCTCCTGCAGTTTGGTCAAACTCATGCTGGTAGCTTCGAGAACACTGTCCCACCATCTCGTCCTCCGTCGTCCCCTTCTCCTTGTGCCCTCCATCTTTCCCAACATCGGGGTCTTTTTCCAGGGAGTCTTCTCTTCTCATGAGGCGGCCAAAGTCTTGGAGCCTCAGCTTCAGGATCTGTCCTTCCAGTGAGCACTCAGGGCTGATTTCCTTCCGAATGGAGAGGTTGGATCTTCTTGCAGTCCATGGGACTCTCAAGAGTCTCCTCCAGCACCATAATTCAAAAGCATCCATTCTTTGGTGATCAGCCTTCTTTATGGTCCGGCTCTCACTTCCGCACATCACTACTGGGAAAACCATAGCTTTTACTATACAGACCTTCCGGTGAATAAGAAGAGCTTATTCATTGCATTTATCTCCTGCCTTTTCCTCCAAGAAGCCCCCCCCCCTCAGTTAATCCCTACAACGACCCTGTGAGGAAGGCGAAAAGGCTGCGACTGATTCCAAGGCTTCATGATGGAGTAGGGATTCAAACCCTGATCTCCCACGTCCTAGTCTGATGCTCTAACCCAGGGGCCAGCAAACTTTTTCAGCAGAGGGCCGGTCCACTGTCCCTCAGACCTTGTGGGGGGCCGGACTATATTTTTTTTTTTGGGGGGGGAATGAACTGATTTCTACGCCCCACAAATAACCCAGAGATGCATTTTCAATAAAAACACACTTTCTATTCGTGTAAAAACATCAGGCAGGCCCCATAAATAACCCGGAGATGCATTTTAAATAAAAGGACACATTCTACTCATGTAAAAACATGCTGATTCCCGGACCGTCCACAGGCCGCATTTAGATTGCAATTGGGCCAGATCCGGCCCCCAGGCCTTAGTTTGCCCACCCATGCTCTAACCACTACACCACCCTGTCCTTCTGCTACGCGGCATTTCTCTAAATCGAGTAGACAAGTATGGGAAAAGCAAAATGCCCCTTATAGAAGGATGTGAAGTATTTCACTGGAAGCTTTGACGTTTCAATGTGTTGTAAACCACTTGGATATTTTTCTTCTTTAAAATATAAAGCAGTATAGAAATGAGATTAATAATAAATTTTATTGGGGGGGGAAGACCCCCAAGCACCCTGTTGCGGTGACCATAACCTAAGTTTAAGGTGCCATTATCTTTCTGAGTTTCTAACGCTGATTGCTTGGCCTTGAGCAAGCTGTTCGGAACAATGGGAGGTTGCGGCGGTCTTGCTCCATGACACAAGATCTGTTATTTTAACCTGTTTGGCAAGGGCAGCGTGGACTCTTGTGTCCCCATACACTGCATTCCCCCCCCCCCAACTGCAGGTGAAAACTCTCCAAAACACCCTAGTGACCGACCGCAGTTGCGTAAGCCATCTCTGTTGACAAATTGCGGCATTGTTTGAGTATTTGCATAAGGAGGCGGAAACGCAGAAACTGGATCAATTCCCCCACCTCCCTTCTTAAAAAAGAAACCATAATTTGTTCTGGTTAAGAACATAATTTGTTCTGGTTAAGAACATAATTTGTTCTCGAGGTCAGTTCTAAACCTGAAACTGTTCTTAACTTGAAGCACCACTTTAGCTAATGGGGCCTCCTGCTGCTGCCACTGCGCCGCCGGAGCACGATTTCTGTTCTCATCCTGAAGCAAAGTTCTTAACCCAAGGGACTATTTCTGGGTTAGTGGAGTCTGTAACCTGAGGTACCACTCAGTGGTCAAGCATCTACATTGGCAGATGCAAAAATTTGCACCCTCCCCCCCCCCCAAGTTGGGCTGGCGAGGAGCAGAAACTGGGAGCGGCCGCCGAGACCACATAACACCGGTCTTGAAAGACCTACATTGGCTCCCAGTACGTTTCCAAGCACAATTCAAAGTGTTGGTGCTGACCTTTAAAGCCCCAAATGGCCTCGGTCCCGTATACCTGAAGGAGCATCTCCACCCCCATCGTCCAGCCTGGACACTGAGGTCCAGCTCTGAGGGCCTTCTGGCGGTTCCCTCCCTGCGAGAAGCCAAGTTACAGGGAACCAGGCAGAGGGCCTTAGCGGTGGTGGCACCCGCCCTGTGGAACACCCTCCCACTAGATGTCAAAAAGAACAACAACTACGAAACTTTTAGAAGACATCTGAAGGCAGCCCTGTTTAGGGGAGCTTTTAATGTTTAATAGGTTATTGTATTTTAGTGTTCTGTTGGAGGCCGCCCAGAGTGGCTGGGGAAACCCAGCTAGATGGGTGGAGTATAAATAATAAATTATTATATTATTATTACTCTGCCGCAAGGAGCATCCAATCTGGATTCCCTCCCTTGAGAGATGCATTAAATTATTGGCGTGTTTTATGGCACTGTAGGCGGGACGCGGGTGGTGCTGTGAGTTAAACCACAGAGCCTAGGACTTGCCGATCAGAAGGTCGGCAGTTCGAATCCCCGCCACGGGGTGAGCTCCCGTTGCTCGGTCCCTGCTCCTGCCAACCTAGCAGTTCGAAAGCACCTCAAAGTGCAAGTAGATAGGTACCGCTCCGGCGGGAAGGTAAATGGCGTTCCCGTGCGCTGCTCTGGTTCGCCAGAAGCGGCTTAGTCCTGCTGGCCACATGACCCGGAAGCTGGATGCCGGCTCCCTCGGCCAGTAAAGCGAGATGAGCGCCGCAACCCCAGAGTCGGCCATGACTGGACCTAATGGTCAGGGGTCCCTTTACCTTTACATGACACTGTAGACTTTTTGTTCATCACCTTTGGATTCCTCTGAGGAGCTCAGGGTGGCAAGCATCACCCGTCGCCTTCCTCTTCCCATTTTGCCCTCCCGGCACTGCCCTGCGAGGTATTTAAGGCCGAGGGGGGAAAGTAGCTAATTATTTAGAAGAAAGGCAGCCAGGATAACATGGGCTTAATCTAAATCCATTACACGGTAGCATGCGTTTAATGTACGATTTCAAAGCTTTCATCTCTGATGTGTCACTAGGTTACAACGAATTCCCTTGCCACCGCGTTAGTCACTGAAAGGGAGACGGAACATTCTGTTGGTTATTCCATGAAGTGGAGGATTATTGCTTCATTATGTTCTGTGTTTTTATGTTGTAAACTGCCCTGTGATCTCTGGATGAAAGGGTGGCATGTGAAGTTAATAGGTAAAGGGACCCATGACCATTAAGTCCAGTCGTGACCAACTCTGGGGTTGTGGCGCTCATCTCGCTTTATTGGCCAAGGGAGCCGGTGTACAGGTTCCAGGTCATGTGGCCAGCAGGACTAAGCCGCTTCTGGCGAACCAGAGCAGCGCACGGCTGTACGCCGGCTCCCTCCCTTTACCTTAAAATGTGGGAATGCACCTGCTTTAAGTGGTACCTCAGGTTAAGTACTTAATTCGTTCCGGAGGTCCGTTCTCAACTTGAAACTGTTCTTAAGCACCGCTTTAGCTAATGGGGCCTCGCACGGCCGCCACGCGATTTCTGTTCTCATCCTGAAGCAAAGCTCTTAACCCGAGGTACTATTTCTGGGTTAGCGGAGTCTGAAACCTGAAGCGTCTGCATCCCGAGGTACCACTGTATGTGTTTTGGAAGGTGCTATTTTGCATGCATGCGCCGAAACCGACAACAACTGCAGTACAAAGTGCAAAAATGAGTCAGATCTGCTGACTGTGGCTCAGGCCGGGGAGTCACGGCTGCTGTGCTCACCGCTGCTAGTAGGTGAATGCGCTGTAGTAACCCCGGCTTGCCGCTGCGTCTGGAGACCCGACTTCACATGACGGGAGCTGGGATGATGCGATGCAGCCCTCCCATTGGCTGAAACGGCTTGGATGATTTTGGCAGCTGTAGGGTGGCTGGAAGTGAGGCGGCAGCAGGTGCAGCGAAGTCTGTGTTGAGCAATGTGGTTCCCCACCCCCCACCCCCTCTCTTGTAGTGTCAGCTTAGGAAGGAAGGAGAGAGAAACTCTATATACTGCAGTTCATGTGGGAAAGAGCTTTGCATTTCCAGCCAGAATCTTCTCAACGGAAGATGGAGAAGCTAATAAATTGCGAATAAGCGGCCAGCTCTTTGTTTCCTCCTTTTTTATAATATTTTAAAATTACATTTTCAACAAAAGTAACAAAAATAAACAACAAAGGATACAAAAAATCCCAATATCAAATCCATAAAATGGGATATTCCAAATCCCGTGACTTCCCTCCCTTAAATTTCCTTTTTCATCTCCATATTTTTAACCTCAAGTTTCCTGGGCCGTTTCTAAAATTACAAGTGCTCTTAAAATCCTGCCAATGTTATTAACTACAGTGGTGCCTCGCAAGACGAAATTAATTCGTTCCGCAAGTTTCTTCTTCTTGCGAGTTTTTCGTCTTGCGATGCACGGTTTCCCATAGGAATGCATTGAAAATCAATTAATGCGTTCCTAGGGAAACCGACTTCAGACCAGGTCTGGGGACAGTCTGTCCCCTGACCTCTTCTGAAGGCTGGGGGGGGGGGGACAAGGGCTTTTCTTCCCACCCCCAGCATTTTAAAAAACCCTGGGACAGCGGAGGGCTTCTCCGCTGTCCGAGGCGATCTTAAAATGCTGGCGGGCGGCATTTTAAAATCGCCCCGGGACAGTGGAGGACTTCTCCGCTGTCCGGGGCGATTTAAAAGCCCCTGGGAAGGCAGGCAGGGGGGACAAAGACTTTTGCCCCCCGCCAGCCTTCAGAAGAGGTCCTGGACCTCTTCTGAAGGCTGGCGGGGGCGAAAGTCTTTGCTCCCCCCGCCTGCCTTCAAAAGCTGTCCGGCCAAGGCTTTGCGGACCTCTGCCGGCATGCCGAAGCCTGCGCGCGCTGACATCAGCGCGCCCAGGCTTCGCGGACCGCTCCGCCAGCAGCGGCAGCGCTGCCGCTGCTGGCGGAGACTTGCCCGCATGCCAAAGCCTGCACGCGCTGACATCAGCGCGCCCAGGCTTCGCGGACCTCTCCTGCCTTCAAAAGCCGTCCAGGATAGCGGGAAGCGCTTCCCTGCTATCCCGGACTGCTTTTAAAATGCTGGCGCTGGGGAGCAAAGCCTTTCGGCCCCCGCCAGCCTTCCTGGACCTCTTCTGAAGGCCGGAGGGGGGGGAAAGGCTTTGCTCCCCACCGCTAGCATTTAAAAGAGGTCCCCGGAGATTTCCCTATGGGCTTTCGTCTTGCGAAGCAAGCCCATAGGGAAATTCGTTTTGCGAAGCGCCTCCAAAATGGAAAACCCTTTCGTCTAGCGGGTTTTCCGTCTTGCGAGGCGTTCGTCTTGCGGGGTACCACTGTATACTTTTGCAAATACATAATAAACATTTCCCATTTTTTAAAAAAAAATAAATCTTGTCATCTTGATTTCTGAGCTTTCCACAGTTAGTTTCCGCCATTTCGGCATAGTCCATTAACTGGCTAGCTCTTATCACAGAAACGAGACAAAAACATGGGCCAAGTTGCAGCGCGGAGTGATCCTCGCTCGGGGTGCCCTGTCCCAGGTTACTCCATTCCAGTTCTCTGAAATAGACCAGTGGCATTTTGTGGCCACAAAGCACAAGCGGTCCCTTTATTGGGCTGTTTTGGGGGGATTTCCCCACACATAGTGTTTCTGTTTCTTCTTCTAAAGTTATTTTTTTGTACTTCCGCAAGCCTCGTGACTTTCCCAAAGTCTGTTGATGCGAAAGGGAGCATTGCTAATCCGAACCCTTTCTTTCCAAAGCTACGGTTCACTGTGACGGGGGGGGGGGGACAAATTTCTTGCGCTGGCCTTTGTGTGGGTTGCAAAATCTTAAAACGGAACCGTGTTGTGACTTGGGTCAGTGCATTTTGGGTCCTGACAGGTTTAGGTCTGCTCCCCCTCACAAACCACCTCTTGCCCAAACTCTGGAAGTGCTCCTTAATTTTTAACCAGGTAATCGGACAAGTGAGCAAATTAGACAAACAGGACTGTTGAAACTGCACGCCTTCCTGCGACTGTGTGAACTCCAGTGGCGTAGCGTGGGTTGTCAGCACCCGGGGCAAGGCAAGTAATTTGCGCCCCCTAACCCGTGGATTTGCGCCCCCTAACCCGTGGATTTGCGCCCCCTAACCCTAACCCCCAGATGTTGCGCCCGGTGCGGCCGGCCCCCCCTGAACCCCCACGCTACGTCACTGGTGAACTCTGATGTTCCTTCTTGAATATGTCCGATCTGTCTGTCTGTCTCTCTCTTTTTTGCTCAGGCCTGATATGCAAAGAGTTTTATTTGTATGGAGTTTTGCATCATGTTCCGCCCGGGAAGTTTCTCAGCCGCAACTGAATTTCCCATGAACAGGCAGAGGAGGGTTTCTGGTGTTGCAACTCTCTTTGCATAAATGGAAATTGCTTCCATTGAATGCTGAGCTGGGAGATGAAATTAGCTGGGGGGCGGGCAGTTCTGCATCCATAAAAGCTGGGGGGAGAATAGAGGAGGGTCGGCCAAGGGTGGCGAGGCAGGAAATGCACGTGGAAGCCAGTTTCTCCCATCTATCTCTGACGGGGCACAGTTGCAGTTCCACAAGTAAAGGTAAAGGGACCCCTGACCATTAAGTCCAGTCGTGACCGACTCTGGGGTTGCGGCGCTCATCCCGCTTTACTGGCTGAGGGAGCCGGCGTACAGCTTCCGGGTCATGTGGCCGGCATGACTAAGCCGCTTCCGGCGAACCAGAGCAGCGCATGGAAATGCCGTTTACCTTTCCACCGGAGTGGTACCTATTTATCTACTTGCACTTTGACGTGCTTTTGAACTGCTAGGTTGGCAGGAGCAGGGACCGAGCAACGGGAGCTCACGCCGTCACGGGGATTCGAACCGCCAACCTTCTGATCTGCAAGTCCTAGGCTCTGTGGTTCAACCCACTGCACCACCCGCGCCCCTTGCAGTTCCACAAGAGTCCTCCTTAATCTAAATGGGCGACTTTCCTTGCAGGGAGGTGCTGTGCAAGATGGCAGCTCAAGTGGCGATGGCGAATGGCTCTCTTGGGGTCTCCATGCAGTCTCCTGTCCAACAGCCCTGCAGTGTGTCCATCGATGATGTCGTCGTCGCCGCTTCCCCCAGGTTGGTTAACCCTTTCTCTCCCTTGCGTGTCTGTGCATGCAAGTTTTGTTTTGTTTGAGTTTTATATACCCGAAGGTATATATTATTCACCTCTGTAAGTTTGCAGCATCTCCTCACACGCTGGTGTTTCTGTCAAATCAATCCAAAGGTCTTTTTGCTGCTGGCAGCTGCCATCTTCACTCAGTTCTGATGAAATCAAGTCTAAGCGTCTGCTCAGTAATTTTCCCAGACCGGTTGCATCAAACGTTAGCCTCTCCAGGGGAGATTTACCGAATCAAACAGGAAATACAAATATAATGACATATTTAAGGCTCACCTCCCCCATGACTATTTGTAGTTTTGCAGCCCGGTCTTGACTTCCATCATGGTGGATTTCCAAATTACCGTATTTTTCGTCCCATAGGACGCTCCGTCCCATAGGACGCACCTAGTTTTTTGGGGGGGAAATAAAGGAAAATTTTTTTTTTATTCCCCCCCCAAAAGCAGGTCGGGGAAACCCAACCAGGTCGAGGAACAGCGGGATGGTGGCGCTGCGCCTCCCTGCTATCCCCCGAGCTTGTGGGGCTGGCCGATGTCTGCCCGGCGCGAGGGGCGCTCTGCTTCAGGGCGCCTTGCCCGCCGGGCGGCAGGCTGCTATCCGCAGCGTGGGGAGCCTTGCAGGGAACTCCAGCAAGGCTCCCCACGCTGCAGATGTCTGCCCCGCTTGCTGGGCGGCAAGCTGCTATCCGCAGCCTAGACATCCCTGCGGGACCTCCCACAGGGCTGCCTAGGCTGCGGATGTGTTCCTGAAGCCTGAAGAGCGAGGGGGGGCGGTGCGCACCGACCCCTCTCACTCTCCAAGCTTCAGCGAAAGCCTGCATTCGCCCCATAGGATGCACATCCATTTCCCCTTCATTTTTGGAGGGGGAAAAGTGTGTCCTATAGGGCGAAAAATACGGTAAAAGTGCAACACAGCGCCCACATGGATTCTAGGGAACCGTCCAAGGTTTCTTAACACCTCTCCAGCGGCTAATGAGATTCTGCTTCTGTCTGATATCAACAAATTGGAGAATCTTTTATCCTAAAAAACCACCACATTTTAAAAGGGCATAGAATGTAAATTGAATCAACCAAAGGCCTGTTTAAATGGAACGTTTTTGCCTGGCGCCTAAAGGTGTATAATGAAGGTGTCAGGCGAACTTCCTTGGGGAGAGCATTTCACCGACGGGGGGCCGCTGCAGAGAAGGCCCCGTTCTCGTGTTGCCACCCTCCGCACCTCTTGAGGAGAGGGCACACGAAGGAGGGCCTCGGAAGATGATCTCACGGTCCGGGTAGGTTCATACAGAAAGAGGCAGTCCTTGAGGTATTGTGACCCATTTAAGGCTTTATAGGTCAGAACCAGCACTTTGAATTAGGTCCAGTAACTAATTCGTAGCCAGTGCAGTCGGACCAGGATCGGTGCAATATGCCCAAACCGTCTTGCCGTCCGGTGAGCAACCTGTCCGCTGAATTCTGCACCGGCTGAAGTTTCCGAACCGTCTTCCGAGGCAGCCCTACGCATTGCAGTAATCTAACCTTGAGGTTACCAGAGTTTGGCTCCCCTTGAAGGCAGTGGCGTAGCGTGGGTTGTCAGCACCCGGGGCAAGGCAAGTAATTTGCGCCCCCTAACCCGTGGATTTGCGCCCCCTAACCCGTGGATTTGCGCCCCCTGACCCGTGGATTTGCGCCCCCTAACCCTAACCCCCAGATGTTGCGCCCGGTGTGGCCTGCCCCCCCTGCCCCCCCCACACTACACCACTGCTTGAAGGTGATCTAGAGAGGCTTTAGCTATACAGTGGTGCCCCGGAAGACGAATGCCTCGCAAGACGAAAAACACGCTAGACGAAAGAGCTTTCCGTTTTTTGAGTCGTTCCGCAAGACGAATTTCCCTATGGGCTTGCTTCGCAAGACGAAACGTCTTGCAAGTTCTTGCGAGTTTGTTTCCTTTTTCTTAAAGCCGCTAAGCCGTTAATAGCCACTAAGCCGCTAATAGCCGTGCTTCGCAAGACGAAAAAACCGCAAGGCGAAGAGACTCGCGGAACGGATTAAGTTCGTCTTGCGAGGCACCACTGTAAATGTTCTGTGACAATTCAGCATGCTCGGTTCTCGTTGGGAGGTTTTTGAGATGTCTTCCCCCTTGCCTTAAGAAGTGTACGTAGCTCAGGTTTGTGTGATTTTTGGCACACATGCCCTCCACAATCACAGTGGAACGGTCTCCCTCAAGAGGCTGTGGACTCTCCTTCCCTGGAGATTTTTAAGCAGAGGTTAGTTGGACATCTGTCATGGATGCTTTATCTGAGGTGTTCCTGCATTGCAGGGCATTGGACTAGATGACCCCCCCAAGTCTGTGATTCTATGATCACGTTTCTTCTAAGCGAGTGTCCGTAGCCATGGCACACTCAGGACAAACTCCCGGTACTCGGATTACTGAAGTTGGGTTTCCAAACAAGCAATCTTAAATATTGTTACAGATAGGTAGCCGTGTTGGTCTGCCATAGTAAAAATAAAGAAATTCCTTCCAGTAGCACCTTAAAGACCAACTAAGTTAGTTCATGGTATGAGCTTTCGTGTGCATGCACACTTCTTCAGATACCAAGATTCTTCAGATATCTGAAGAAGTGTGCATGCACACGAAAGCTCATACCAAGAACTAACTTAGTTGGTCTTTAAGGTGCTACTGGAAGGAATTTTTTTATTTTAAATATTGTTGTACATTTGCGGTTAGTCTCTATGCCTGAGTGCCTTTTAATTCCCCGAAACAACAATGATCCAATCGCTGGAGCGATCAGACAAGTTAATTGGGAATGGCCTAAGTATGGGTCGTTAAGGTAACAAAGGAACTGGGCTCTGTGCCAGAAGTCAATTGGGAGCCCCCAGCTAGCAGGTGCTTTGGAAAAACAAAAGCCAGAGTTGAAGCAGAGAAACCGAGCCATGCCTGATTTTGGGTGGAATCCCAGGCTGTGGCTATGGGAGAAGCAATACCTTTTTGGGGTTCTAATGCCATGAGCGCCTCTATCTTAGGCTCAGGTTGTATATATGTGTCAAGAAACCAAGATAAGACACTCTCCACTGTGCCTCAATCCCAAAAGGAGACATAGACCCTGGAACCGGTGTTAGCTCCACCTGGGACGCAGGATGAGACCCTCCCTGCCCGCAGACTGTCTGGCCAGAGTGGTGCATGCTCTGGTTATCTCCCGCTTGGACTACTGCCATGCGCTCTGCGTGGGGCTACCTTTGAAGGTGACCCGGAAACTACAACTAATCCAGAATGCGGCAGCTAGACTGGTGACTGGGAACGGCCGCCGAGACCATATAACACCAGTCTTGAAAGATCTACATTGGCTCCCAGGATGTTTCCGAGCACAATTCAAAGTGTTGGTGCTGACCTTTAAAGCCCTAAACAGCCTCGGCCCGGTAGACCTGAAGGAGCGTCTCCACCCCCATTTTCTAGCCCAGATACTGAGGTCCAGCTCCAAGGGTCTTCTGGCGGTTCCCTCACTGCGAGAAGTGAGGTTACAGGGAACCAGGCAGAGGGCCTTCTCGGTAGTGGCGCCCTCCCTGTGGAATGCCCTCCCATCAGATGTCAAGGAAATAAACAACTATCTGACTTTTAGAAGACATCTGAAGGCAGCCCTGTTTAGGGAAGCTTTTAATGTTTGATGTTGTATTGTATTTTTAATATTTTGTTGGGAGCTGCCCAGAGTGGCTGGGGAAGCCCAGCCAGACGGGTGGGGTATGAATTATAAATTATTAGTACTTTTCGAAACTTATATACAGTGGTACCTCAGGTTAAGTACTTAATTCATTCTGGAGGTCTGTTCTTAACCTGAAACTGTTCTTAACCTGAAGCACCACTTTAGCTAGTGGGGCCTCCTGCTGCCGCCTCGCCGCTGGATCATGATTTCTGTTCTCATCCTGAAACAAAGTTCTTAAACTGAAGCACTATTTCTGGGTTAGCGGAGTCTGTAACCCAAAGCGTACGTAACCTGAAGCATCTGTAACCCGAGGTACCACTGTATATATAAGCTAGACACCAAATGTCTCCTTAAAACAAGGTTACAGTCACCAAAAAGGAATGTCTAGTTGCCATTTCTGGGCAAGGCAGCTCTAAAGTCTTATTTTTTCAAGGGATGGACTGGTGGTGATCGATTTTCAGTGAAACATCGGGCTCGTTCAGAGGACAACCTTGAGCTCAGTTAAGAACTTTGAGAACTTAAAGAAGAAAAGTCCCTTTATCCAAGGACATATTGGCCTGTTCCAACCTCTTTTTCTTCATGGTGACACGGTCCATTCATCTTTTAAGGAGGAGAGAATTCTTTCAATCCCAAGAAGCAAGACTTAACCGCGTTCTTGTGCCGCTAGGGTTCAATCAACATTTTCCAGGAAGCTTGCGTGCTCTTGGTGTCTGCGCCATCTTGGACAAAGTTGCCCCAGCCTTTTTCCTCCTCACCGCACCATAAATCCGCTCAATTTCTCAATGTTCTCTTCTCTTGAGATCTGAGGGACTGATGAAGGCAACAATGGAATCTTGTCCTACTTGAAAACCTTCAGCGACATTTTTGTGGCTTTGAGCTATTTGTGGGAACAGGGTCAATTTTGTCAGATGATGGTGGGAAGGCACAAAATGGGTGGGTGGAAATAATGGTTTTACTTCGGAACACAGGAAGGCTGCTTCGTGGAACGCCAAGCCAATTGGTCCTCCTAGCTCATTTTCCCAAACTTGCTTCTCCAGCGCTTTTTTTACATGTACAATTTTTTTATTTATACTTTTCAGCTTTATACGTTTCACTAATTCTACACTCATTTTGACATTTCAGAATGGACTTCCTCCCCCCTCTTTCTGCGGTTCCTTAAATTTATTTTCAATATCTCCTGCATATCCAGATTTACTTAATTTGCTCATTTATTCATGTTCTTTAAATATATATTATGAAACTGCAGGTTATAGCAATGATCCTGCCAATGTTCTCATCTGCTTACGATTTATCTGTAAATACTCAAAAAACCATTTCCATTCTTTTATAAAAAGTTTATATTGATATCTTATTCTTCCGCTAAGTTTCACCATTTCTGCATATTCCGTAAGTTTTTGTATACATTCTTCCTGGGACTACTGCCACATTCTGGATTCGTTGTAGTTTCTGGGTCACCTTCCAAGGCAGCCCCATGTAGAATGCATTGCGGTAGTCCAAGCGGGAGATAACCAGAGCATGCACCACTCTGGCAAGACAGTACACAGGCAGGTAGGGTCTCATCCTGTGTACCAGATGGAGCTGGTAGACAGCTGCCCTGGACACAGAACTAACCTGCGCCTCCATGGACAGCTGTGAGTCCAAAATGACCCCCAGGCTGCGCACCTGGTCCTTCAGGGGCACAGTCACCCCATTCAGGACCAGGGAGTCTTCCACACCTGCCCACTCCAACCCAAAAAAACAGTACAGTCATACCTCGGGTTACAGATGCTTCAGGTTGCGTTTTTTTCAGGTTAAAGGTAAAGGGACCCCTGACCATTAGATCCAGTCGTGGCCGACTCTGGGGTTGCGGCGCTCATCTCGCTTTACTGGCCAAGGGAGCCGGCATACAGCTTCCGGGTCATGTGGCCAGCAGGACTAAGCCACTTCTGGCGAACCAGAGCAGTGCACAGAAACGCTGTTTACCTTCCCGCCGGAGCGGGACCTATTTATCTACTTGCTCTATATGCTTTTGAACTGCTAGGTTGGCAGGAGCTGGGACCGAGCAACGGGAGCTCACGCCGTCACGGGGATTCGAACTGCCAACCTTTTGATCGGCAAGTCCTAGGCTCTGTGGTTTAACCTACAGCGCCACCTGGCAGGTTACGGACTGCCAAAACCCGGAAGTACTGGAACAGGTTACTTCTGGGTATGGCTTCGGCAGAAACGCTAAATCATGCTTTGCGCAGAAGAACCAAATAGCAACCCGTGTGCAGACGCGCCGCTGAAGGTTGAGAATGTGCATTATGTTCACAACCCAAGCATCCACGATAGTTCCGTCTTGACCAAGGGTAGGCAACCTAAGGCCCGGGGGCCAGATCCGGCCCAATCGCCTTCTGAATCTGGCCGGCGGACGGTCTGGGAATCAGCGTGTTTTTACAAGAGTAGAATTTTATTTAAAATGCACCTCTGGGTTATTTGTGGGGCATAGGAATTCATTCATTTCCCCCACCCCCAAAATATAGTCTGGCCCACCACGTGGTCTGAGGGACGGTGGACCAGCCCACGCTGAAAAAGGTTGCTGACCCCTGGTTTTGACAGGATTCAACCTCAATCTGTTAGCCACCACCCATCCTCCAACCGCCTCCAGACACTCGCGCAACGTGGGTCTTGAACCCTCGCCCCTGCCAGAGGGTGGCTCTGTTAAGTTGTGGGCGAACATATCAGACGACACAGCGATTCTTCAACAGCTCTTGTTTATTCATAGGCCAGGACAGAACTGAACTGAAGGGTTCAGTCAGCCCAGTGGCGTAGCGTGGGGGGTGCAGGGGGGCCGGCCGCACCGGGCGCAACATCTGGGGGTTAGGGTTAGGGGGCGCAAATCCACGGGTTAGGGGGGCAAATTACTTGCCTTGCCCCGGGTGCTGACAACCCACGCTACGTCACTGAGTCAGCCTGCTTATATAGAGCTCCAGTACAACGTAACTGTAACAATTTTCTAAAACTATCCAATCACCGAACGTCACTTTCGATCCCTTAATTTGCATAACTATCTATAGTATCCCCCTGCTGGCCCATGGTGAGAACTTCAGTACATAACAGGCTCGTGCTTTACCGACGTGAGCTATGTCAGGACACGACTACTTTACGTTTGCTGGTACCCTCTCTCCCAGTGGCGTAGCGTGGGGGGTGCAGGGGGGGGCCGGCCGCACCGGGCGCAACATCTGGGAGTTAGGGTTAGGGGGCGCAAATCCACGGGTTAGGGGGCACAAATTACTTGCCTTGCCCCGGGTGCTGACAACCCACGCTACGCCACTGCTCTCTCCGGCGACGCATGCTCCCGTTTCGCCGATCAGTCCCTGCTCTCGAATGTGTTGCCTTGCAGCTTTGGACCACACCGCTAGGTCGGCTTTGCCGCAGGACCCACGAAGTCTGGAACTCTGGGATGCGCATGTGGCTGTAGTTCTGGCGGCGACATCACAAGCGCGGCGTTCTAGAAGGGGGGGGTCCTCCCCTTTGGCCTGCAGTGGCAGGAAGATCTCTGCCGGAGAAACACCCTGGGGGGAGCGGGCAGGGGAGGGGACAAGTTTTGCAAAGGCCGGTGCCAGGACGAGAACAGAGGGAGGAAATACCCCCCCCCCCGGCACTTGTTCCCTCCCTGCAGCCTGAAAGAAAAAAAAATAATGCCACATTGACATGGGAAGAAGGCGCTTGAAGGCAGAACATCACCCAGCTTCCGGTTTGGAGAGTCGGGAGCAGCGAGGAGGCAGGGTGCGTCTGTGGCTAAACACTGGGGTGCTCAGTCTCTCAATCTCCCCCCGCCCTGGTTTCTTTTGCATGCACAGCTTGAGGCATTATTGTCTGTGCAAGATGCTTTTCTTTTGCAACACGTGCACCTTGGGTCATGCAAAAGGGGTGGCTTTGCAAAACCTGAGCTGCGTGGCAGCCAGTTGCTGTAGCTTTGCAACGTATGCAAATGATGTTTTTATTGTGTGTTTAATATCCTGTTAGGGGACGCAGGTGGCGCTGTGGGTTAAACCACAGAGCCTAGGGCTTGCCGATCAGAAGGTCGGCGGTTCGAATCCCCGTGACAGGGTGAGCTCCCGTTGCTCGGACCCTGCTCCTGCCCACCTAGCAGTTCGAAAACACACCAGTGCAAGTAGATAAATAGGTACCGCTCTGGCGGGAAGGTAAACGGCGTTTCCGTGCGCTGGCCTGGTTTAATTTACCTGGGGGAGCGTCTCCACCCCCATTGTTCTGCCCGGACACTGAGGTCCAGCACCAAGGGCCTTCTGGCGGTTCCCTCCCTGCAAGAAGCCAAGTTACAGGGAACCAGGCAGAGGGCCTTCTTGGTGGTGGCGCCCACCCTATGGAGCGCCCTCCTGCCAGATGCCAAAAAGAACAACTACTACCAGACTTTTAGAAGACATCTGAAGGCAGCCCTGTTCAGGGAATGTTTAACAGACTATTGTATTTTTAATATTTTGTTGGGAGTCTCCCAGAGTGGCTGGGGAAACCCAGCCAGATGGGTGGGGTATTAATAATAATAATAACAACAATAATAATCATTTTTATTCAGATCCCGCCCTCCCTAGCCGAAGCCCAGCTCAGAGCGGCTAACAACAGTAAAATAATACAGCATTCTAAAATCAATTCATTCTAAAATCAGTTTAAACCAAATTAATGGCAACCAATAAATTATTATTTTAATGTTGAAGGCGGTTGCCTCCTGGATGCAGCCTGGCTTTTTTTAAAAAAAAAGTATTAAAGGAAGCTTATTGGTTCCTTTGACTTAAAAACAGACATACACACCTTTTTGAAGATTTGCCAGGCTTGTTTATATTGCTGCTTTGCTTCTAGAAACTAGATTGGGGAGGTTGTGCGTCCTGCTCGCTATCAGTGAATCAGATCAAATCTCTCTGCTTTTTTTCCTTTTCTTTGCAGAATGGCGTCCTCCGACACAGAGGACCGTGCCTGAAATCCGTCTTTTGTGAAAGATTAAATAGAGTGCCCCGGGGTTGGGGGGATACCGTCTGGGGGTTGCGGTGAAAAACAACTTAATCTGCTTTGGGTCGCATTGCTGCAGTGACCTGTCTTGTCTCGTCCCCTCCGCAGCGTTGAAAACCACCACCCAGAACCAGCGGAAGAAGCAGGTTCGCCGGCGGCAGAGATGTTCCGGTCCAAAGGTAGGCAAAAGTTGCTGGTGGTTTTTGTTTGCATGTTGGGGAGCGTTTGAGACAGTGATGTGGGTGCAGAATTCTGAGAGGGGCACAACCACGTACCCCCATGACAGGCTCCCTTATCGAGGCTGCGGGGCTGAGTTCCTGCATCCAGGCATCAGGGGAACATTCAAGCATCATTCTCATAATAATAATAATAATAATAATAATAATAATAAATTTATTATTTATACCCGGCCCATCCGGCTGAGTCTCCCCAGCCACTCTGGGTGGCTTCCAATCAAGTCTTAAAAACAGTACAGCATTAAATATTAAAAACTTCCCTAAACAGGGCTGCCTTCAGATGTCTTTTAAAGATAGGATAACTGCTTATTTGCTTCACATCTGAAGGGAGGGTGTCCCACAGGGCGGGCGCCACCACTGAGAAGGCCCTCTGTCTGGTTCCCTGTAACCTCACTTCTTGCAATGAGGGAACCGCCAGAAGGCCCTTGGAGCTGGACCTCAGTGTCTGGGCTGAACGATGGGGATGGAGACGCTCCTTCAGGGATACAGGACTGAGGCCGTTTAGGGCTTTAAAGCTCAACACCAACACTTTGAATTGTGCTCGGAAACGTCCTGGGAGCCAATGAAGATCTCTCAGAACCGGTGTTATGTGGTCCCGGCGGCCACTCCCAGTTACCAGTCTAGCTGCCGCATTCTGGATTAATTGCAGTTTCCGGGTCACCTTCAAAGGTAGTCCCATGTAGAGCGCATTGCAGTAGTCCAAGCGGGAGATAACCAGAGCGTGCACCACTCTGGCGTGGCAGTCTGCGGGCAGGGAGGGTCTCATCCTGCGTACCAGATGGAGCTGGTAGACAGCCGCCCTGGACACAGAATTGACCTGTGCCTCCATGGACAGCTGTGAGTCCAAAATGACTCCCAGGCTGCGCATCTGGTTCTTCAGGGGGACAGTTACCCCATTCAGGACCAGGGAGTCCCCCACAACCGCCATGTTGTTCATGCTACATGCCGCCGCCCCCCAGCGTGCAGCTCTAGCCCAGCTGCCCAGTCCACCAGGGGACTGAAACCCTTTCCCCGCCCCGGGCACCAGCAACCCTTGCTACGTCACTGATGTGTGTGTGAGAGAGAGAGAGATCTGAAAGGGCAAATCCTCACACCGGCAGGATTCGCACTGGCGTCCTTGAGGTCCCTGAGCAACAAGACGTTGAAGGAGTCCAACACTTAACCCCGGGGGTGGCTGTAGCCCTTTCAGAAGGCGCGTGGGGTCTTTTAGATTTGTCCTGTAATATTTGGGACCGTTGCGTATCAGTGCTCTGGGAACATTTCCAAAATAACAAAACAGGTAATAAGAAGCAACTCCAGAACTAGGCCTGTAAAATGCACGTCCCGTATTTGACCTCCTTTAGTAATGATTGGTTTTGAAACCTTTAAGATAACGCCTTGATAGTTTCCTGTTGGTTACGTTGCTTTGCATAGTATATCTTGTTTCTTCCTGTCATGTTTTATTTCGGAATGTTTCATTTGATCTCTTCCTGAAGGATGCAAACCGCTTTGAGATTTTTTTTTTTCCACCTTAAAAACAAAGTGGCATAGAAATGAAATTGATAATAATAATAATAATAATAATAATACAGTGGTACCTTGGACGCGGGTGGTGCTGTGGGTTAAACCGCAGAGCCCAGGACTTGCCAATCAGAAGGTTGGCGGTTCGAATCCCCGTGACGGGGTGAGCTCCCGTTGCTCGGTCCCTGCTCCTGCCAACCTAGCAGTTCGAAAGCACATCAAAGTGCAAGTAGATAAGTAGATAAATTTACTTTCTCCAGCAGGAAAGTAAATAGCGTTTCCGTGCGCTGCTCTGGTTTGCCAGAAGCGGCTAAGTCATGCTGGCCACATGACCCGGAAGCTGCACGCCGGCTCCCTCGGCCAATAAAGCGAGATGAGCGCCACAACCCCAGAGTCGGTCACGACTGGACCTAATAGTCAGGGGTCCCTTTACCTTTACCTTTTTACCTTGGTTATCAAACGCCTCGGTACTCAACAACTTGGAACCCAAACACTTCAAACCCAGAAGTAAGTGTTCCAGTTTGCAAACTTTTTCGGAACCAAACATGCTCCGTTTTGAGTGTTACACTCAGGACTGTCTGTTTTCGCTATTTATTTTGCATTTTTGTTATTTTGCGGCTCTTTCTTTGTGACTATGTGGAACCCAGTTCAGCTACTGATGGGTTGTGTGGCTGCAGCACATTGTTTATTGCTTTCATTTTAGGGATCAGTGGTCTTGTTAGAAAGCAAAATTCATGTCAAATTGCTGCTTTAGGGGTTGTTTTTAAAAGTCTGGCACAGATTAATCCGTTTTGCATTACTTTCTTTGGGAAAGCGTGCCTCTGTTTTGGAACGCTTTGATTTTAGAGCGGACTTCCGGAACGGATTACCGTATTTTTCACTCTATAAGACGCACCAGACCACAAGACGCACCTAGTTTTTGGAGGAGAACAAGACAAAATATATTCTGAATTTCAGAAGACAGAACAACAAGAGGGATTGCTGCGCAGTGAAAGCAGCAATCCCTCTTGCTGTTCTGGCTTCTGGGATAGCTGCGCAGCCTGCATTTGCTCCATAAGACGCACACACATTTCCCCTTACTTTTTAGGAGGGAAAAAGTGAGTCTTATAGCGCAAAAAATAGGGTAAGTTTGAGAAGCAAAAGGTACCACTGTATATAAAAATCTGCAAGTGAGAACAGTTGATGATCTGTTGGCCAGTATTCCTATGATGGCTGTTTTAATGCTTGAAGGACTTATTTAGGCTGCCCATTTAAGACTTTTTAATGGCCCCTGTTTCCCCCCCCCCATCTTGTTCTCTCTCCCATGGCACCCCAGCTCCGCCTTCTGTAGGACTCTGGACCTCGAAGAGGGATGGGGAAGTCCTCCTGAGGATGGATGAAAGCGGAATCGGTTGCGAGACCCCCATCACCGTCCACGAACTACTTCTGAACTCCGTCAGTCAATTCGGCGACTATCCGGCCCTGTCTTCCAAGAAAGATGGCAGGTGGACCAAACTCACCTTCAAGGAGTATTACCAGGAGTGCCGGCGAGCCGCCAAGAGCTTTTTAAAGGTTCGGGGGTCCGTGGGGACAAGGCAGCTCCTTTTTGACCCCCATCTTCTTCCCTTGACCTTCACAGGGATCCTGCGCGGTAGGCCTGGCTAAGAGATAGATACATGGCCAAAGGCTTGCCCAACTCTCTTGGGAATTTGGGACCTAGAGCCTTCCCGGTCTCGGTTTAGTTGGGGGAAACCCAGCCACATTATTTTACAGGTGAAACTCGAAAAATTAGAATATCGTGGGAAAGTTCCTTGATTTCAGGAATTCAGCTTGAAAAGTGAAACTTATATATGAGACAGGCTCGTGACATGCAAAGCGAGATATGTCAAGCCTTGATTTGTTATCATTGCCATGATCGTGGCGTACAGCTGGTGAAAACCCCAAATCTCAGAAAATTAGAATATTCAAGGAAATCAGCAAAACAATGATTGCAAATCGAGCAAGATTGGACCTCTGACACGTAGAAGCACATCTCGCTTTGCATGTCACGAGTCGATCTCATATATTAGTTTTACCATGCAAGTTGAATTCCTGAAATAATGAACTTTTCCACGATATTCTAATTTTTCGAGTTTCACCTGTATATCTTATATCTTATATATATTATATTATACAGTAGTACCTCTGGATGCGGACGGGATCCGTTCCGGAGCCCTGTTCGCAACATGAGCAGAATGCACCCCACATCTGCCCATGCGCAGGTTGCGATTCGCTGCTTATGCGCGTGAGCGTCTGCGCATGCGCGAGCGGCGAAACCCAGAAGTAACCCTTTCCGGTACTTCCGGGTCACCGCAGGACACAACCTGAAAAGATTTAACCTGAAGCAAATGTAACCAAAGGTATGACTGTATATACATTACATTACATTACATTACATTACATTACATTACATTACATTACATTACTAAAAAAGGTAAAGGTACCCCTGCCCGTACGGGCCAGTCGTGTCCGACTCTAGGGTTGTGCGCCCATCTCACTTAAGAGGCCGGGGGCCAGCGCTGTCCGGAGACACTTCCAGGTCCCGTGGCCAGCGTGACGAAGCTGCTCTGGCGAGCCGGCACCAGCGCAGCACACGGAAACGCCGTTTACCTTCCCGCTATAAAGCGCTACCTATTTATCTACTTGCACTTAAGTGTGCTTTCGAACTGCTAGGTGGGCAGGAGCTGGGACCGAAAGACGGGAGCGCACCCCGCCGCAGGGATTCGAACCGCCGACCATGCGATCGGCAAGCCCTAGGCGCTGAGGTTTTACCCACAGCGCCACCCGCGTCCCATACTATACTATACTATATTATATTATAATTTATTTTATAAATAGTACAATTGCTCTTATAGCATATTTAAGCCACCGCAAATGGGCGGCAGAAACCGTATATTCTCTTTTCTATGTATAATTTTTATTTGATTTTACAACTCCGTTCACACTCATAATCACAAGTAATAGAAATTACACAAGATTCTTCCATACCTGAAGACTTCCCTCCTCCCTTCTGTGGGTTCTTTGAATAACTGTTTTTCAAAAACTGTGTATTAGTCCATCCAATTTACAATCCTCCACTGTATCCGAAATCTGTGTAACGTTGCAAGAGTTACTTAAAACCTGCCAAAGAGTTCAAGTTTTTACAGTGGTCTTTCAAATATAATATAAATTTGTCCCATTCTTTATTGAAGTTTTGATCTTCCTGGTTTCTGGTTTTCCTGCTTAGTCTTGCCATCTCTGCGTAGTCCAGTAATTTCATCTGCCAGTCCATCCTAGTAGATATTTTGTCGTCTTTCCAACTCTGGGCAAGAAGCATCCTTGGAGCTGTTGTAGAGAACATAAACAGTCTTTTCAGTTCCTTCGGTATCTCTGCACCCACAATTCCTAACAAAAAGCCTTCTGTTTTTTTAACAAAAGTTATCTCAAACATTTTTTTTTCCAGTTCATTGCAAGGTGGATAAAAATCAATGATATTTTTTTAAAAAAAGGATTTTTAAAATTTAAATTGGATTTTTAAAATAAAATGCTTTGGGAGGAAAAATCTTTCTAAAGATAGTTTTCTATTTAAGTTACATTATAGTCCAAAGGTTAAACTTTTGATGTGGTTTAAAAAACCAAAAAAAACTCAGACTGAGTTTTAGTACACATGAAAAACTTAAAACAAATCTTTATTTCCTGATGAATAGCCTTTGGACTGTTGTTGTTGTTTAGTCGATTTTGTCCTCTCGTAGTTTGTCTGTTAGCTTAGCCAATTCTGCATGGTTCATCCGTTTTTCTTCCCATTGTTCCTTTGATGTTATTTCTTCCGTCTTCCAGTATTGTGCAATCAAGATTATTGCCGCTGTTGTAGCATAAATAATGTCCATTTTCCTTTTGGTAGCTCTTGATTTGAGATACCTAACAAAAAGGTTTCAGGATGTTGAACAAAATTCATTTTGAACATTTTTTTCAATTCATTGTATATCATTTCCCAATATTTTTTAATGCGTTTGCATTCCCACCACATATGATAAAATGTTCCTTCCTTTCCCTTACATCTCCAGCAACTGTTATTTTCCTTCCTAAACATCTTTGCCCAAAAAATGGGTGCATTTTGGAAGATGCCTTCTTACCAGAGTCTCTCCTCTTTACGTTGCAGCTGGGCCTGGAACGCTTTCACGGCGTTGGCATCCTGGGATTCAATTCTGCCGAATGGTTCATAGCGGACATCGGAGCGATTCTGGCTGGGTGAGTTTGACCGTTCCGAAAAAGGAAGCGTAACTCCAAACTGGACCGGAACCCGCTCGCTGTTTCAATTTATTTATTTGGTTTTTCAGATTAAACTTTGAAAGTCACGTATCAACATACAATAAAAAAAGGTTCCATAGAATCTCCAGGGCTTCCCTCTTCCCCTTTGTGGGTCCTATTGTTAATCGCTTCCTCCTGCATCTTTTATTGTTGTTGTTGTTTAGTCATTTAGCCGTGTCTGCCTCTTCGTGACCCCCTGGACCAGAGCACGCCAGGCCCTCCTGTCTTCCACTGCCTCCCGCACTTTGGTCAAACTCATGCTGGTAGCTTCGAGAACACTGTCCCACCATCTCGTCCTCTGTCGTCCCCTTCTCCTTGTGCCCTCCATCTTTCCCAACATCAGGGTCTTTTCCAGGGAGTCTTCTCTTCTCATGAGGTGGCCAAAGTCTTGGAGCCTCAGCTTCAGGATCTGTCCTTCCAGTGAGCACTCAGGGCTGATTTCCTTCAGAATGGAGAGGTTTGATCTTCTGGCAGTCCATGGGACTCTCAAGAGTCTCCTCCAGCACCAGAATTCAAAAGCATCCATTCTTCGGTGATCAGCCTTCTTTATGGTCCAGCTCTCACTTCCATACATCACTACTGGGAAAACCATAGCTTTAACTATACGCACCTTTTATAATACAATCCAAATCTTTTACATCTCCATTATTACCCAAAAT
Source organism: Podarcis liolepis (assembly GCF_965112155.1). Taxonomy (NCBI): domain Eukaryota; kingdom Metazoa; phylum Chordata; class Lepidosauria; order Squamata; family Lacertidae; genus Podarcis; species Podarcis liolepis. Next base: position 5,409,899 of record NC_139572.1, on the reverse strand, counting down.
TCACCATTAAACCTATTCGAATCCCATGAATGGTTTTAGCTGTTTACAGTGGTTTTAAAGACGGGCATAGGCAAACTTGGCCCTCCAGATGTTTTGGGACTACAACTCCCATCATCCCAGGGGGTCATGAAGAGTCGGACACGACTAAACGACGAAACAACAACAACAATTTATGGACCTAATAATATCTCTAGCCGTTTGCACATAACAGAATATCTATTTAATCAAAGGAATTGTTGAACTGAAAGACAATTAAGAAGTATATTAATAATGAAATACAATTAAGTAGTACATGAATAGTGAAATAATTAAGCTCTAACTTTAAATGATTTTTTTATTCGTAACAAACTTAATAATGCAAACGCATTGGCATTTGGCAATAACAAAAGTTCCTTTAGAAACACAATATGCAAAGACTCATAGTCTAGTCTCAGTCTAGAAACTTGCTATAGCATGAAATAATTGTTTTTTATCTTACATTTTGGAAATGTCCATCCAGTTTTCCCCCCATTACATTTTTTGGGGGCCCTAAGCTATAGCTTGTTTAAAGTAAAGGTAAAGGGACCCCTCACCATTAGGTCCAGTCATGACCGACTCTGGGGTCGCGGCACTCATCTTGCTTTATTGGCCGAGGGAGCCGGCGTACAGCTTCCGGGTCATGTGGCCAGCAGGACTTAGCCGCTTCTGGAGAACCAGAGCAGCGCATGGAAACGCCATTTACCTTCCTGCCGGAGCGGCACCTATTTATCTACTTGCACTTTGACGTGCTTTTGAACTGCTAGGTTGGCAGGAGCAGGGACCAAGCAACGGGAGCTCACCCCGTCATTGCGGGGATTCGAACCGCCGACCTTCTGATCGGCAAGTCCTAGGCTCTGTGGTTTAACCCACAGCGCCACCCGCACCCCACATAGCTTGTTTAGCTTATACGTAAATTCAGCACTGCTTGCAGCACTCCAGAACAACCTCAGAAGGAAGCTTTTGAATTGTGCACCCCCAAAAATGTTCAAAACCGCCTGTTGCTCGTCTTTTGGAGGGCTGGGAAAGAGGGCCGAGAGCTTTGGTCTGTGGCAAAGTTTGCAGCCTGGTTCCTCTGTGTTCAAACCACATCTCAGATGTCTGTTGCACCCGGATTACAGGATCTCTCTTTTTTCCCCACACACGCAGAGGTTTTGCTGTTGGCATTTACACAACCAACTCCCCGGAGGCCTGCCAGTACGTCGCAGAGAACTGCGGAGCCAATATCATCGTGGTGGAGAACGACCGGCAACTTCAGAAAATCTTGGAGGTGACGTGGGGTCGTGGGCTGTGGCTTGGGCGCGCTTGGCCTTGCTTCAGTCCTGTGGGCATTTGAGTGTTCGGGTATACGCTAGCTTGCGGAATTATACTTTTAGGGCTGTAAAGGGGGCGCAAAACCCAGATTCGGTAATCCAGGTTGAAATCAGACTCCTAAAACCCTACTGTGTCGAAGGGAAACTGCGATCACAACATTAAGTTGCATTTGCCGTGGTACCTTGGTACTTGAACTTAATCTGTTCTGGACGTCCGTTCCAAAACCAAGGCGCGCTTTCCCATAGAAAGCAATGCAAAACTGATTGATCCGTTCCAGACTTTTGAAAACAACCCCTAAAACTGCAATTTAACATGAATTTTGCTATCTAACGAGACCATTGATCCATAAAATGAAAGCAATAATCAAGGTACAGTGGTACCTCGGGTTACATACGCTTCAGGTTACATACGCTTCAGGTTACAGACTCCGCTAACCCAGAAATAGTGCTTCAGGTTAAGCACTTTGCTTCAGGATGAGAACAGAAATCGTGCTCCGGCAGCATGGCAGCAGCAGGAGACCCCATTAGCTAAAGCGGTGCTTCAGGTTAAGAACAGTTTCAGGTTAAGTACAGACCTCCGGAATGAACTAAGTACTTAACCCGAGGTACCACTGTACTGCATTATAAAATAAATAAGGCAGTATTGTAGATTATAAAAATAATATTTTTTTATTTTATTTTTACCTGCGCTGATGATAGTCATGGTTTGGATGGGGGGCTTTTATCCATTTCCACAGTCACACAATCAATAGCTGAACTGGGTTCCACACAGTCACGAAGACAAAGGAACTGAAAAAGCCTCAAAAACAAAAACGCAAAATAAATAGCAAAAACAAAAGCGCCAAACTTAATCCATTCCAGAAGTCCATTTGACTTCCGAAATGTTCGGAAACCAAGGCGCGGCTTCTGATTGGTGCAGGCGCCCCGGAAACAATAGCCGACAGCCGCATCGGATGTTCAGCTTCCGAAAAACGTTTGAAAACCAAAACACTTACTTCTGGGTTTTTGGCGTTTGAGAACCAAGGCGTTTGAGAACCAAGGCGTTTGAGAACCAAGGCGTTTGAGAACCAAGGTACCACTGTAGTGTATTGAGCCATCAGAGCACAGGGATTTCCTCATGGAAATGATTGCAAAGCTGCGGGATTGCTGCATTGAGTTAGGGGGCTGGGATGGATGACCTCTGAGGTTCCCCCCTCTCAGTTCCTGTTGTCTTTCTTGCTCTAGGTTAAGAGCCAGTTACCTCTTGTGAAGGCAATCATCCAGTATGGCGAAGAGCTCAAGGAGAAAAGGCCAAATCTGTACACGGTGAGTGTCTCCTCTTTTCCTTCTGTTCCTCCGTTAAACCTCCCCTGAGTGCTTCATTGAGTTTGAGTTGGTGCAGGGATCACAAAAAGCCAATTTTTGTCAGGTCGTGAAGCCGCGCTTTAACTTTTCACGGTCGGAATTTGGAAAAATAAAAGTGAGGCTTATATTCAGGCGATTACGGTATACTGCCAGGTCATAAATTAAGAAACCAATATCATGATATGGACTTCAAACCGGTTTGGGATGATATATTGATATATCACCCAGCCCTCATGGGGTCCTGAGCCATGTAAGACTTTATAGGTCAACACCAGCACTTCGGACTGGACCCAGAAACTCGCTGGCAGCCAGTGCAGTTGCGCTGGAATTGGTGTTACATTCTCAAATCACCTTGTTTAAATCTTGTTTAAATACATAGAATAAATGGAAATGTAGACCCTTCTTAATCAAGTTCTTCCCTTCTGTGGTTCTGTCTTTTGGTAAAGGAAAGGGGATGGGTAGTGCTGTTGTCTAAACCACCTAGCCTCTAGGGCTTGCCGATCAGAAGGTCGGCGGTTCGAATCCCCACGACGGGGTGAGCTCCCGTTGCTCTGTCCCAGCTCCTGCCAACCTAGCAGCTCGAAAGCACACCAGTGCAAGTAGATAAATAGGTACCACTGTGACGGGGAAGGTAAACGGCGTTTCCGGGCGCTCTGGTTTCCATCACGGTGTCCCGTTGCACCAGAAGCAGTTTAGTCATGTGGCCACATGACCCGGAAAGCTGTGTGCGGACAATTGCCTGCTCCCTCGGCCCGAAAGTGAGATGAGCGCCACAACCCCATAATCGCCTTGGACTGGACTGAACCATCCAGGAGTCCTTTACCTTTACCCTTGTGTCGTTCATGCAGTGGAGCGAGTTCATGGCGCTTGGGGCCAGCGTCTCGGATGACCAGCTTGACAAAATCATTGCGTCCCAGAAGCCCAACCAATGTTGCACCCTGATCTATACCTCGGGGACGACGGGTCAGCCCAAGGGAGTCATGTTGAGCCACGACAACGTGAGTGAGATTCGCCGCTTTGGGAAACTTTCAGGAGAGTCGCAGCCCTGGGGATGAAATCTTATCTCTCTCAAACTGGTCTCCCGTATCAGATACCGGCCACTTGAGTTGTGCAAGAAATCGCCATGGGTGAAAAAGGAGGAATGCAGTTATAATTAAGCCCATTTTGAAACTGGGGGCATATGGGTGCCTCTGGTGGGGAAGGGCAAAATAATAATAATACAGTGGTGCCTCGCAAGACGAAATTAATCCGTTCCGCGAGTCTCTTCGTCTTGCGGTTTTTTCGTCTTGCGAAGCACGGCTATTAGCGGCTTTAAGAAAAAGGAAACAAACTCGCAAGAACTCGCAAGACGTTTCGTCTTGCGAAGCAAGCCCATAGGGAAATTCGTCTTGTGGAACGACTCAAAAAACGGAAAGCTCTTTCGTCTAGCGTGCTTTTTGTCTTGCGAGGCATTCGTCTTGCGGGGCACCACTGTAATAATAATAGTTTGTTTGTACCCCGCCTATCTGGCTGCGTTTCCCCAGCTTCCAACAAGATTAAAAATACATTAAAACATCAGTCATTAAAAGCTTCCCTAAACATGTCTGCCTTCAGATGTCTCCTAAATGTCAGGTAGTTGTTTATCTCTTTGACATCTGGTGGGAGGGCGTTAGACAGGCCAGGCGCCACTACCGAGAAGGCCCTCTGCCTGGTTCCCTGTAGCTTTGCTTCTCGCAGTGAGGGAACCACCAGAAGGCCCTCGGAGCTGGACCTCAGTGTCCGGGCAGAACAATGGGGGTGGAGACGCTCCTTCAGATATACTGGACCGAGGACATTTAGGGCTTTAAAGGTCAGCAGCAACTCTTTGAATTGTGCTCGGAAACGTACTGGGAGCCAATGTAGGTCTTTCAGGACCGGTGTTATATGGTCTCAGCAGCTGCCCCCAGTCCCCAGTCTAGCTGCCACATTCTGGATTAGTTGTAGTTTCTGGGTCACCTTCAAAGGCAGCCCAACGTAGAGCACATTGCAGTAGTCCAAGCGGGAGTTAACCAGAGCATGGACCACTCTGGCCAGACAGTCTGCGGACAGGGAGGGTCTCATCCTGCGTACCAGATGGAGCTGCCCTGGACACAGAATTGACCTGTGCCTCCATGGACAGTCCAAAATGACTCCCAGGCTGCGCTCCTGGTCCTTCAGGGGCACAGTTGCCCAACACAATATTTTGCTGGAAGCCGCCCAGACTGCCTGGGGAAAGCCAGCCAGATGAGCAGGGTATAAATAATAAAAACAATAATTACGTGTGTGTGTGTGTGTGTGTGTGTGTGTGTGTGTTGCGTTGCTGCTGAATTGTCGTGCCTTTGCAGATCACCTGGACGGCCCGGGCAGGAGGCAACTACGTCGGCTTGAGCAAAGCGACGGAGCGTCAGGAGGTGGTGGTCAGCTACCTGCCTCTCAGCCACGTGGCTGCGCAGATGATTGACATTTGGCTGCCCATCACGTTTGGAGTCCACATCTGCTTTGCGCAACCGGACGCTTTGAAGGTGATGTTTGGGAAAATTTAAAACCAAAACCCAGAACTCAGAACCCACAGTCCTGCAAGAACACACAGAAGCACTTGAGTGTTTTTTTCCCATTCCCTATGTCATTTTTTATTAAATCTCCAAAAAGATTCCCAAAAAATTAATCATCATACACAATCTCTTTTTTAAAAAAAACCCACAGTTTCTTCTTCTTTTTAAAATAATTTTTTATTGCAAAACAATTTACATAAAACAACACAAACATAAACACAGTACCTTAGTAACAACTACACACTAACAACAAATGGTATAACTTCACACACACTTTTGACTTCCGAATCACCTTATTGTGCTTTCAACACATTCTTAACCTATACACACTTCCTGTTTTATCTATTACATATCACGAATAAATTTTTAAGTTTCTAGCAATCCTTAATATTCAAGATTCAATCTAAACCTGTCAGGAGATCTGCATTTCCACAGAATTGTTTTATACATTCTTTAAAAATTATCCATTCTTTACTCATTTCCTGATTTGTATTTCTTCTTATTCTCCCAGTCATTTTTGCAAGTTCCAGGTATTTTATCATCTTCACCTGCCAGTCAAGCTTTGTGGGAATTGTCAAGAGTTTTCCAGTTTTTTGCTATTAGGATTCTAGCCGCCGTAGTCGCATACATAAAGATGGTTCTAACTTTTTTTTTTGTATTTCAGGGGACATGATGCCTTTTCCCCCCCTCAAAATTTTTATTGATTTTCAACCTTTAAAACATCACATAAACACATAAAAACATAAAAACACTCAACAAAGAAAACACAGCAATAAACTAAACACAGGGGAAATTATATCTTCTGGTACCCAATTTCTTCACATTAATAGGTGACTTCCTCAAATCCCCTCTAACTGAATTTCATTATATCACTTTTATAACAGTTCTCCAAATTCATATTTCTAATAATACTAACTCCTTTGGTTTACTAACCTCTTCTCCTTTACTATTATTTTAATCCTTAATACTTACTAAAACCTATTCCTATTCTACCCCTAAGCCTATTTGATACTTCCAAGGATTTTCTATTTATCTTAACTTATACCACATATTTATCTTATACCATATTTATCTTATACCACATATTTATTTTATACCACAATATTTAGCTAAATATTCTTTAGATTTCTTCCAGTCCTATCAGTGGACCTAACAGAAAGGCTTCTGGGATTTTCTGGGGAAGGAGAATTTGAAAACCTTTTTAAGTTCGTTGTATATTATGTCCCAGAATTCTCGTATCCTCACCCAGCCCCACAAAGTTCCTTCTTGACTTCACACCCTCCCTTTTCTGATGTTTCCCATTTTAACAGCTGTGTTTACAGCACATAAAAAGGTAAAGGGACCCCTGACCATTAGGAACAGTCATGGCCGACTCTGGGGTTGCGGTGCTCATCTCGCTTTATTGGCCGAGGGAACCGGCGTACAGCTTCCGCGTCATGTGGCCAGCAGGACTAAGCCGCTTCTGGCGAACCAGAGCAGCACACGGAAACGCCGTTTACCTTCCCGCCGGAGTGGTACCTATTTATATACTTGCACTTTGACGTGCTTTCGAACTGCTAGGTTGGCAGGAGCAGGGACCGAACAATGGGAGCTCACCCCATCGCGGGGATTCGAACTGCCGACCTTCTGATCGGCAAGCCCTAGGCTCAGTGGTTTAACCCACAGTGCCACCCGCATCCCGTTTACAGCACATACATTTTTACTAATCTAAACTCCAGGTCTCACCCTGCGGAATGAACCCGGGACCCCTTTGCTCCCACCTGACCTTCAACTCCCTCTCTCGAAATTTTATGTCCCGCCAGGGCACTTTGGTGGAGACCCTCAAGGAAGTACGGCCTACGGCGTTCCTGGGGGTCCCTCGCGTCTGGGAGAAGATGCAGGAGAGGATGAAAGCCACCGGGATGAAGTTCTCTGCCTTGAAGAAGCGGATCGCCGCCTGGGCAAAAGTCGTCGGTCTGGAGACCAACCTGAGACGAATCAATGGGTAGGAAGAACGTGGTGGCATTGTATTGGGTCCCAGACCCCTGGGGGTGGAACAGCAGGGACCTCATGTATAAAGGTAAAGGGACCCCTGACCATTAGGTCCAGTCGTGGCCGACTCTGGGGTTGCGGTGCTCATCTCGCTTTATTGGCCGAGGGAGCCGGCGTACAGCTTCCGGGTCATGTGGCCAGCATGACTAAGCCGCTTCTGGCGAACCAGAGCAGCGCACGGAAACGCCGTTTACCTTCCCGCCAGAGAGGTACCTATTTATCAACTTGCACTTTGACGTGCTTTTGAACTGCTAGGTGGGCAGGAGCAGGGACCGAGCAATGGGAGCTCACCCCGTTGCGGGGATTCGAACCGCCGACCTTCTGATCGGCAAGTCCTAGGCTCTGTGGTTTAACCCACAGCACCACCCACATCCCATGATCTAATGTATAGCGTGCTTTAGATTTCATATCTGTGATCCATAATTTCTCCCGAGCCTTTTCAATATTATGACCTATAGCGTGGTATAGTGTTTAGAGCAGTGGACTCATAATCTGGGGAACCGGGTTCGCTTCCCCGCTCCTCCACCTGCAGCTGCTGGGTGACCTTGGGCCAGTCCCACTTCTCCGAAGTCTCTCAGCCTCACTCACCTCACAGAGTGTTTGTTGTGGGGGAGGAAGGGAAAGGAGAATGTTAGCCGCTTTGAGACTCCTTAAAGGGAGTGAAAGCCAAGATATCAATCCAAATTCTTCATCTTCGTCGTCGTCTTCTCCTCCTCGTCCTCCTCCTCCTCAACGTATCATTGCTGAATGAATTAATAAATCTTTATTTGCGTCAGCCATTGGTCATAGCAATAAAACAACAATACGATATACAAAGAATAGAAATAAAAAGTCAATTGTATAAAATACATTTTAGAGTTTTGAATCAATAGTCAAATAGTGGATCTTACTCTGATTGCCCCAGCTAAAAACCTTGACACCTTTGCTGTCGCCTTCTCATCTTGATCTGCCAAGAGAAAGGACACTGGGGCATATAGGGTGGTCTCAGCGGCCGCTCTCAGTCACCAGTCTTCCCTGCAAGAAGTGAGGTTACAGGGAACCAGGCAGAGGGCCTTCTCAGTGGTGGCACCCACCCTGTGGAACGCCCTCCAATCAGATGTCAAGGAAATAGACAACTATCCGATGTTTAGAAGACATCCCTGTTTAGGGAAGTTTTTAATGACTGATGTTTTAATTACAGATAGGTAGCCGTGTTGGTCTGCCATAGTCAAAATAAAAAAATTCCTTCCAGTAGCACCTTAAAGACCAACTAAGTTAGTTCTTGGTATGAGCTTTCGTGTGCATGTATCTGAAGAAGTGTGCATGCACACGAAAGCTCATACCAAGAACTAACTTAGTTGGTCTTTAAGGTGCTACTGGAAGGAATTTTTTTATTTTGATGTTTTAATGTATTTTTAATCTTTTGTTGGAAGCCACCAGCCAGATGGGCGGGGTATAAATAAATTACCATTACCATTACCATTATCATTATCATCATCATCATTATCCTTACCATTATTACCATTATTATTATAGTATGGCAGCGTTCCGCTTGGACCCTGCAAAACTCAAGAGCTTCACAAACTTGTGAAACTCCTGATAAGATGAGGGGGCCTTTTCTTCTTCTTTCTCCCCCCCATTCAGACTTAAAACTGGAGGCTCACAACGCTCAAGGGAAGAAGACAGGTATAACTTTTTTAAGAAGTTTGTACGGTTAAACCTGCACTGTTGAGAAGCACACACACCCCAGTTGTTGTTGGTGTTGTTGTTGTGCCTCTTTATCGACAGGATTTTGAAGCCCTGCTGTAAAAGGCTGTAACTGTTTTTAATATAGAATCATAGAATAGAGTTGGAAAGGGGACCACGAGTTATTACTCTTGGTGTTTACCGGCTTAAGGAGACTATCGGAAGAGATCAAAAAGAAAAAAAGAGGAAAATATATGAACAAGATGTGATGTGGAAACAGCAAGATAAGATGGGATAGAATTATGAACTCTGTTTGGACTGATTGGGACATTAACGCAGCAGCAGGAAGATGATCAGAATTCCCCTTCGGATCTTGAAATATGGGTCCCCCCAACAAAATTTAAAAATTTGGCTTTGTAATTCGGAATTTATGTGATATGATTTAATTTGATGGGATTGGCCAGTTAATAAAAATTATTTTAAAAAAAAAGGAAAGGGGACTCTGAAAATCATCTATTCCAATCCCTTGCAGTGCTGGACTGTGCAGTTGTCGGTCGAACCTGCAACGATCAAATTCTTCTGACTATTTCACTACTTTCTGGTTGCTGCCCTGGTCTAGTCTGGGAGGAAGGGCACAAGAGGCAAACTCAACAATTGAAATAAATACTGATTTTAAAGAAGAAAATGTTTGCAGGATATTGGTTTGGTCCCCCCCCCCCCATTTTAGCGATTTCCTCCCTGACGGCCAAATCCCAGCTATGTCTTGGGAATCTCAGAACATTTAGCAACCCTTACTTAAAAACTCAGTGTCAAAATGTTAGGGAGCAAATTGGATTTGAAGTGAGAGCAGCAGCGGGGAGTGAAATCTTCATTTTTCCTGTGAGATTAGGTGAAGGTATAGCGTAACTCTAATACGCAGCAGAAATTGAAATTTTGAGGGAGCCATGGAAGGAGGGAGGGGCAGTCGTAGGTGGAATGGTGGATTGATAAATCTGGAACGTTGTTCAAAAAACCACATAAAAATAAATGAAACAGTAATAATATATTGGGAGCGGTTGATCTCCCATCATAGAATTGTAGCATTGTTAAAAGATAAAGAGACCCCTGACCATTAGGTCCAGTCGTGGCCGACTGGGGTTGCAGCGCTCATCTCGCTTTATTGGCTGAGGGAGCCGGCGTACAGCTTCCGGGTCATGTGGCCAGCAGGACTAAGCCGCTTCTGGCGAACCAAAGCAGCGCACGGAAACGCCGTTTACCTTCCCGCCGGAGTGGTACCTATTTATCTACTTGCACTTTGATGTGCTTTCGAACTGCTAGGTTGGCAGGAGCAGGGACCGAGCGACGGGAGCTCACCCCGTTGCGGGGATTCGAACCGCCGACCTTCTGATCAGCAAGTCCTAGGCTCTGTGGGGCATCTTAAGTCCAAGTACCTGCAATGCAGGAATATTTTTACCCGATGTGGGGCTCGAATCCAAGACCCTGAGATCAAAAGTCTCAACCGGCGCAACACCACCACGCAAGCAGAACGAATTGTTGACACTCACTGAGAGAGTTCTAGCCATGGACTGAACCTAGGTTCTTTTCTGTAAATTGCTGTCTGTCTAATTTCCGCAGTTCCGACGAGCTCCCTCTGAATTTCCGCCTGGCCAGGAGCTTTGTCTTCAAGAAAGTGCGTAAACAGTTGGGCCTAGACCGCTGCACCAAATGTTACACGGGAGCCGCTCCCATCACAAGAGACACCCTCGAATATTTCCTGAGCCTCGACATTTGTATATATGAGCTATACGGCATGAGCGAGAGCTCAGGGCCCCACACGGCTTCGTTCCCGAGTTCGTACAGACTGGGAAGGTAGGGGCGTAATTTGTATTTATTTTGGGAGAGGGGGTGATCCTGCAACTTTTGTTGGAATCAATAGTCAAATAGTGGGTGTTATTATGACTGCCCCAGCTAAAAACCTTGCAACCTTTGCTGTCGCCTTCTCATATTGATCTGCCAACAGAAAGGACACTGGGGCAGTGGCTGGGCGACCCGGAATGGACAATAAAAGAGGGGTGATAATCTCATTCCTCAGGTTTTTATCAAGAGGGCAAGCCAGAAGGGCATGCGCCACCGATTCATGGCTGCCATCTCCACAGGGACATAAGCGTTTTGCGTGTGGAATCTGTTGGCATCGTCCCTCAAGTCCAGCCGAGGGCAGTACATTCAATCTTGCAAGAGTAAAAGCGCGTCTATATTTTAGAATTGCTAGGTAACGCAGATAGGGTGGTCTCAGCGGCCGCTCCCAGTCACCAGTCTTCCCTGCGAGAAGTGAGGTTACAGGGAACCAGGCAGAGGGCCTTCTCGGTGGTGGCGCCCGCCCTGTGTTTTGTGGATTTAAAAACGACAAGCCCCCTCCCCGATTGCTTTTAAATCGTGCCTGTTCTCTGTCCTGTACCAAAACCGTTTTGCAGAATTCAGAGAGGCCCGTAATCCGACCGACCCCTGTGTTCGGATCTGCGTGCAAACCCAGAATAATTAAACTAAGTCTTGTTTGCTTTAAAATAAGGACCGCCAGAACAACATCTTCCCACACCACTGCTTATGAAAGCATGCATACTCAACTTTTTGGCCTTGAAAGGACAGACGGACACATCCCTGACCATTTTGGGCAGCGTCTCAAAAACTTTAAAGGCAATAAAATAAACTTGCAAGCTACAGTGGTGCCCCGCAAGACGAATGCCTCGCAAGACGGAAAACTCGCTAGACGAAAGAGTTTTCCGTTTTGGAGGTGCTTCGCAAAACGAATTTCCTATGGGCTTGCTTCGCAAGACGAAAATGTCTTGCGAGTTCCTGCGGGGTTTTTTTTCCTTCCCCCCCTTTTTTTCTAAGCCGCTTATCAGCTGATCCGATAAGCCGCTAAAAGCCGCTAATAGCACTAATCCGCTAATCCATCAATGGGCTTGCTTCGCAAGACGAAATAACCGCTACACGAAGAGAATCACTGAACGGATTCTTTTCGTCTTGCGAGGCACCACTGTATAAGAAACAGGAGTTTGAGAAAACCAACCAAAACATAAATTAGGAGGCTTAGTGTAAGCCGCACCCCTAAATAAGCCTTGCACCTTTGAAATTTTTAGAAATGTAATTTGGAAATGTATGTAATATTGAGCAGCAAATAATAAGGGTGGTTAGTGAAACATCAAGGCAGCGGAGCAGGAAGACGACTTTTAAATTTGTATTAGATGTGACTCGATTTGATATTACTTCGTGTAATGTGAATGGGTTGCTCGTGCGTAAGTTGCCGCCTCTCCAGGCTTTGTTGCCTTGCTAAACCTTTCAGTCTGGGCAGCCCTTCACTTCGTGGCTGCCTCAGTCGCTAGCAGAATCCGCCAGTGGGCGTTTCTTAAATCTTTTCCAACATAAAAGTTGTTTGACACCCAGTCTCCTCCTACTCTCTCTGCGCGGAAGTCTTCTGCACAGGGAGGGCGTGGGTAGCGGAGGACCCGTGCTCTCCCCGCTGGTGTCCGGTGAAGAGTCCTGGAGCCCTCTCGCCGATTCCCCCATCAGCCCCTCTATATCCCTGGTGTTGCGCTGATTTGCTTCCCCATCTGCGGAGCTGCCTCTCTCCCTGCTGGGCCCTTCTCCAGCATCATTTGAGAGCCTTCCCTCCGCCTCTAGCTCCGATATCAGTTCCCTGACACTTCGTTTTGTAAAGATGGAAGGGGATAGAAATCGATAGGGGAAGAGGGGGAAGCCCCATCATATCAGACAGAGCATGCGAGCTGTTTTCCTTTTGGGAAAGGGGCAAGCCGGTTGGTCTCGACTTCTCACAAGCCGCTTTCCCGGCATTTCCCCCAGTTCCGGCAAAGAGATCACGGGCTGCAGAACGATGCTCTTCAAGCCGGACTCCGAGGGCGTCGGTGAAATTTGCTTCGCTGGGCGCCATGTCTTTATGGGTTACCTGAACATGGAAGACAAGACCAAAGAGGCCATTGATGATGAGGGCTGGCTCCATTCGGGGGACCTTGGCAGGCACGACGCAGACGGATTCCTCTACATCACAGGAAGAATCAAAGGTAAACAAGGCCCCCTTCTCGCGGTCCTCGGAAAAACCAGAATCCTTATTTTTTTTGAATTTGCATTTTAGTTATTTGTTATTCTTACATTACATCGGTAAACATCATATTACATTTCAGGACTTACTATAATATAATTTCCAACATGTATACAAAAAGCGCCGTATTTTTCGCTCTATAAGACGCGCCCGACCATAAGACGCACCTAGTTTTATTTTATTTTTAAAAGATATTTATTAAAGTTTCCAATTTTTTGCAAACAAAAGAAAAAACAAACATGAAAATATTAAAAACAGTTAAATTTCACACCTTACTTTCTTGTAACTTATTTCCCCGACCTCCTCATACCTCCCCTTCTTGTATACCCAGTTTGAATTATTTGTACAGCAAATCCTTATCTCAACGTTTTAGAATATTATAGCTTTAAATTCTTACTTACAAAAAGAAAGTCGTTTTATCATAGTTACAGCTTGAAACCACTTGATTTCAATCCAGCATCATTCAACATTCCTTAATTTTACAATATTTTTGTAAATAGTCCTTAAATTTTAAAATAAAAAAATTCCTTCCAGTAGCACCTTAAAGACCAACTAAGTTAGTTCTTGGTATGAGCTTTCGTGTGCATGCACACTTCTTCAGATACCAAGTGTGCATGCACACGAAAGCTCATACCAAGAACTAACTTAGTTGGTCTTTAAGGTGCTACTGGAAGGAATTTTTTTATTTTGACTATGGCAGACCAACACAGCTACCTATCTGTAACTTAAATTTTAAGACGCACCTAGTTTTAGAGGAGGACAACAAGGGGGGGGAAATATTCTCTCCCTCTCTGCTCAGCGCCTCTCCAGCGAAGCAAGAAGAGAAATAGAAGGGGCTCCGTTTCTCCTCCCGCTTCGCTGAAGGGGCGCTGCGCAGAGAGGGAAAGCTGTGCAGCGCCTCTCCAGCGAAGCGAAGCCAGGAGAGCAAGAGGGATCGGTGCGCACCTATCCCTCTTGCTCTCCTGGCTTCAGGAATAGCCGCCCAAAGCCTCTTGAGCTGTGGTGCCCGGAATTGGACACCGTATTCCAGGTGTGGTCTGACCCAAGGGAGAACAGAGTGGTACAGTGGTACCTGGGGTTACATACGCTGCAGGTTACAGACTCCGCTAACCCAGAAATAGTGCTTCAGGTTAAGAACTTTGCTTCAGGATGAGAACAGAAATCATGCAGTGGCAGCAGCAGGAGGCCCCATTAAAGTGGTGCTTCAGGTTAATAACAGTTTCAGGTTAAGAACGGACCTCCGGAACGAATTACAGTGGTGCCTCGGGTTAAGTACTTAATTCCTAGCAATTAGTAATAATAATACATTTATATTGTTACGATTAAATATTTTTTATTAGGTTTTCAAATACATAAAGCAGAGTAAGTTATCGTTGGAAGTAAGCGGATATAATTATGCTTCCCTCAGTCAGTAAACAAACATACACAGAACTACTATAACAAATAAACGAATTCATTTAAAACAACCTAAATCCCACCCACAAACTAAAGACCTTTTGGTTCTAAGTACAGTGGTACCTTGGGGACGCAGGTGGCGCTGTGGGTAAAACCTCAGTGCCTAGGGCTTGCCGATCGCGTGGTCGGCGGTTCGAATCCCCGCAGCAGGGTGAGCTCCTGTCTTTTGGTCCCAGCTCCTGCCAACCAAGCAGTTCGAAAGCACCCCTAAGTGCAAGTAGATAAATAGGTACCGCTTTATAGCGGGAAGGTAAACGGCGTTTCCGTGTGCTGCGCTGTTGCTGGCTCGCCAGAGCAGCTTCATTACGCTGGCCACGTGACCCGGAAGTGTCTCCGGACAGCGCTGGCCCCCGGCCTCTTATGGGCGCACAACCCTAGAGTCGGACACGACTGGCCCGTACGGGCAGGGGTTCCTTTACCTTTACAGTGGTACCTTGGGTTAAGTACTTCGTTCCGGAGGTCCGTTCTTAACCTGAAACTGTTCTTAACCTGAAGCACCACTTTAGCTAATGGGGCCTCCCACTGCTGCCACGCCGCCGGAGCACGATTTCTGTTCTCATCCCGAAGCAAAGTTCTTAACCCGAGGTATTTCTGGGTTAGCGGAGTCTGTAACCTGAAGCGTATGTAACCTGAAGTGTATGTAACCTGAGGTACCACTGTAAGTACTTAACCCGAGGTACCACTGTACTATGAAATGTAGCTCAGGTGTGTTTAGGTTCCTGATGGCTTATGCCGTGTCGTCTCCTTCCAGAGCTAATCATCACAGCCGGTGGCGAAAACATCCCTCCAGTCCCTATTGAGGATGCCATCAAAGAGGCCGTCCCCATCCTCAGCAACGTCATGTTGATAGGGGACAAGGCCAAATTCCTTGCGATGCTCATGACTCTGAAGGTAAGTCCTGCTATTTCCTGTCTCCTTCCCCAATCTTCTTTTTTTAAATAATTTTTATTGATTTTAACATATAAATTATAAAATGTACCACAAAAGGTATCACTTATACAATCTTTTCAGACTTCCATCAGCACCTCTGATGATCCACTGTTTTAACCACTTTTTATGCATTTCTTAACTTTATATTGCCTTTACATCTCTTAACAAATCATCCTCCCCTTCTCCATTTTTGCAATACTTCCAATAATACTCCTCACAAAACGTCTTGCAAACCTACAAATGTCGTCTGTTCTTCACAATTACTTTTCAAATAGTCCGTAAATTTACTCCAGTCTTCCGTGAATTTCTGGTCCCGCCGGTTTCGAATCCTTCCTGTTAGTTTATCTAGTTCTGCATAGTCCATTAACTTCATCCTCCATTCTTCAATCGTCGGTGTGTCCTTTCCCAATCTTGACGTGTGTTTCCGTGTCAGGGCAGTTATTGGGAGTCGGACAGCCGCAAAGCTTGTTATAAGAAAAAACTGCTCCCTTCCCGCAGTGGTGTCCAAACTTTTTTCAAAGAGGGCCAGATCTGATGAAGTGAAGGGCCGTGAGGGCCGACCACAGTCGACCTTTTTTTTAGGATTGAAGTTGTTGAGGTGTTTTTTTTAGGATTTTACCCCAGGAAATAAACTTTGAAGGTGACACGGAAACTGCAATTAATCCAGAATGCGGCAGCTAGACTGGTGACTGGGAGTGGCCGCCGGGACCACATAACACCGGTTCTGAGAGATCTGCATTGGCTCCCAGTACGTTTCCGAGCACAATTCAAAGTGTTGGTGCTGACCTTTAAAGCCCTAAACGGCCTCGGTCCTGTATACCCGAAGGAGCATCTCCACCCCCATCGTTCAGCCACTGAGGTCCAGCTCCGAGGGCCTTCTGGCGGTTCCCTCATTGCGAGAAGTGAGGTTACAGGGAACCAGGCAGAGGGCCTTCTCGGTGGTGGCGCCCACCCTGTGGAATGCCCTCCCTTCAGATGTGAAAGCAATAAGCAGCTATCCTATATTTAAAAGACATCTGAAGGCAGCCCTGTTCAGGGAAGTTTTAAATATTTAACACTGTACTGTTTAACACTTGATTGGGAGCTGCTCAGAGTGGCTGGAGAAACTCAGCCAGATGGGCAGGGTATAAGTAATAAATTATTATTATTATTAGGGCCAGATTAAACAGACCTGTGGGCCGGATTAGGCCCCCGAAACTGACTTTGGACATGTCTGCCTTACGGGGTATTCCGGAGCCCTTATAGAGTCCTTAAGTGGGTTCCCTATCCGTAGGAGGAAATAACAGAGGCCAACCAGAGAATATTGAGAAGCAAAGCAGCTAGTAAGCCTGATCTTTATTAAAGTTTTGCAACAGGGTCCCCACTCACCACACACAGGGGGAGCAGAGAACCCAGAACAATGTTGCACAAGCCCTTATATAGACTCTTGAAATTGTTCTCCCAAGACCACCCCCCCAAAAAAAAAAACCCCACACATCATACATACATCACAGAAGGGAGCGGTCTACAGCAGAAATCCTGCCTGCCAGGGTACCTGATAATGGTCACTGGTGGCATTACCTGGGCAGCCTGGTCATTCTTTTTTTAGCTCCTGAGTCCAGGTCACAGGCTCACCCTATTCATTCACAAATACGCCCTTAAGGCAGGATTTGCAAGCGGAAAAGCAATGGGAAGAAATTCCCCATTTGCCTCCCTTTCTGCAAAGGAATATTTGACGCCACTGGGAGAGTCAAAATGGCTTCAGGATGGCTCTCCCGTACTATTTCAGACACATGGTTCATATATTTAGTTATGTGTGCATTTATGAATATTTATTCCATATTTGAGACCTTAAAATTCTTGTAACAAGCTGTTCATGAAGTTGGCTCTTTATTCAGCACAGCACAGACATAGACAGCACAGCAACTCTTTCCTGTAGATCTTGCCTCCCCCCTCCCCAAGGCAGTTGTGTCAGGAGTTCAGCCTACACTCGAGTAGGACCCTTGCAGAGACACATGCCCAACTGGCATGTTCTCTCCCTCCTGGTCAATCGTTTGGGAGGTTCATAAGCTTTCTTCAGCCCGAACATCACAGCGACCGATGCCAACCGACACCGGCACACTTAGGGATCCGCAGAGTTTGTGTAACAGAACTCAGCATTTTGGCTAATCTACTTTATTTACATATGAACACACACGGAGCACTGCAACATGGCTCCCTCTCTCTCTAGCATCAGACAGCAAAGAGAAAAAGAACAAAGGACAAGAGGCCCACTTCACGGAACACAGTAACACAAACACCCTGTCTCCGTTACTTCCCACGCTGTGGAGTCAAAACATACACTGTCACGTGATAGACAAGAATCCCATGACTGCAATCGTAGAGCAGGAATCCTAACAAGTTGCAGGGACTGTGTCTTCCCACAACTGGCTGTGCTTCTCCGGGGTCCTTCCCAAGCGATCTGAGATTCTGCCAGCGTGTCTGTCTTTACTACACCCTCTTCACACCTCTTCTGGTTCTGGAAGACTAGCAGGGAAGGGAGCAGGAGGGGGAGACTGCCTGGCTCCTTTGCCAGCCTGGCTTTCATCTCTTGTCTCCTGGCTCCCCTTTCCTCCAGCCTGATTTCTGCACTGCTCTCTGCCACAGACTCTCCCTTCTCCCGAAGCCCTGTCACTCTTTCAACTTCCTCCTCCTCATTCTGCTCCCTTGTCTTCTCCCTCTGAGAGGGGGAGAATGTGGCCTAACTTCTTCAGTCCAGTAATTCAGCAGAACTTGGGTTGGAAAGATGTGTGGAAAGGATCTGGGTCCACGTTGTGGCCTCCTGTGTTGGCTGACGCACCCGCGCCGCTCCTTTTGAATTCTTCCATTCCAGTGCATGGTGAACCTAGAAACCGGAGACCCGGAAGACGCGCTGACGCCTCAAGCCATCGAGTTCTGCCATAAACTGGGCAGCAAGGCCACCAAAGTGTCCGACATTGTGAACAGCAGAGACCCGGCGGTGTACAGCGCCATTCAGAAAGGGGTCACGTCCGTCAACGAACGAGCCACTTCGAACGCTCAGAAAATCCAAAAGTGGATGCTCCTAGACAAGGATTTCTCCATCGCAGGCGGAGAACTGGGTGAGTGGGTGAAGCAGGTGTCCTTTTCCTTCAGTAGTCGCGTTTTTATGGAACTTTAAAATCCTACCATACGTACAGTGGTGCCTCGCAAGACGAAAAGAATCCGTTCTGTGATTCTCTTCGTCTAGCGGTTTTTTTGTCTTGCGAAGCAAGCCCATTGAAGGATTAGCGGATTAGCGCTATTAGCGGCTTTTAGAGGCTTTTAGCGGCTTATCTGCTGATCGGATCAGCTGATAAGCGGCTTAGCGCTATTAGCGGCTTTTAGAGTCTTATCTGCTGATCGGATCAGCTGATAAGCTGCTTAGCGGCTTTGAAAAAGGGGGGGAGGGGGGAAAACCAGCAGGAACTCGCAAGACATTTTCGTCTTGCGAAGCAAGCCCATAGGAGATTCGTTTTGCGAAGCACCTCCAAAACGGAAAACTCTTTCGTCTAGCGAGTTTTCCGTCTTGCGAGGCATTCGTCTTGCGGGGCACCACTGTATTCCAAGTTCCACATTTGTTATGTTTCTCTTTAAACTTAAGAACAGCACTCCAGGCTGTTCTTACTTCCTATCCCTGACGTAGATGGCCCTATCATCTAAACCACTGAGCCTCTTGGGCTTGCCGATCAGAAGGTCGGCGGTTCGAGTCCCCGCGACGGAGTGAGCTCCCGTTGCTCTGTTCCAGCTCCTGCCAACCTAGCACAGGGGTAGGCAACCTAAGGCCTGGGGGCCAGATCCGGCCCAATCGCCTTCTCAATCCGGCCCGCGGACGGTCCGGGAATCGCATGTTTTTACATGAGTAGAATGTGTCCCTTGATTTAAAATGCATCTCTGGGTTATTTGTGGGCCATAGGAATTCGTTCATCCCCCGCCCCCAAAAAAATTATAGTCCAGCCCCCCACAAGGTCTGAGGGACAGTGGACTGGCCCCCTGCTGAAAAAGTTTGCTGACCCCTGAGCAGTTTGAAAGCACGCCAGTGCAAGTAGATAAATAGGTACTGCTGTGACAGGAAGGTAAACGGCGTTTCCGTGCGCTCCGGTTTCCGTCCCGGTGTCCCGTTCCACCAGAAGTGGTTTAGTCATGCTAGCCACATGACCCGGAAAGCTGACTGCGGACAAACACCGCCTCCCTCGGCCTGAAAGCTAGATGAGCGCCGCAACCCCATAGTTGCCTTTGACTGGACTTAACCGTCCGGGGTCCTTTACCTTTTACCTCTCAACCCATTTACATCCTGCCTTCTTGTAAACATTTCCCCTAAGAAATATCCCTCTATTTCATATGTTATCAGTATTTCAAATCCTGCTCGTGATTTCATCTGATTACGGTATTTTTTCAGATATTCCAAAAGGGGCTTTCATTCTTCCATGCGTAGTCCATCGTGTTGGTTTCTTATTTATGCTCTGTAGTTTTCTTAAAGGTAAAGGGACCCCTGACCATTAGGTCCAGTCGTGACCGACTCTGGGGTTGCGGCGCTCATCTCGCTTTACTGGCCGAGGGAGCCGGCGTATAGCTTCCGGGTATGTGGCCAGCATGACTAAGCCGCTTCTGGCGAACCAGAGCAGCGCACGGAAATGCCGTTTACCTTCCCGCCGGAGCGGTACCTATTTATCTACTTGCACTTTGATGTGCTTTTGAACTTCTAGGTTGGCAGGAGAAGGGACCGAGCAACGGGAGCTTACCCCGTCGCGGGGATTCGAACCGCCGACCTTCTGATCGGCAAGTCCTAGGCTCTGTGGTTTAACCCACAGCGCCACCCGCTTCCCTTTTTATGCTCTTAGTTTTTTGCTTTAAAATCCATTCTTCTATTGTTGGTGTTTTATCTTCTTTCCAGTTCTGCATATGCAAGGTTCTGGCTGCTGCTGTTGCATGCGTAAATAAATCTTTAGTTACTGTTTTGCTTTGCAATGGGCTGGATTGGATTACCCTCGGGGGTCCCAGTGCCATGATACTATGAAAAAACACTACAGAAGGTTAAAAATTCTGAAATGGGTAAATGAAGGAATGGTCCGCCAAGACGCATCAGCAAAATTCCCAAGTAGTTTTTGGGTGGAGTGGGGTTGGCAGCCCCTGGTCTGCACTGAGTAGCAGCCGCTGCCCAGGGTTTAAAACGGGACCCTCACGATCATCCAGTCCAACCCCAAGAAATATGCAAGCTTGTCCCTTCCGGGGATCGAACCTGCAACCTTGGCCTTAAAAAAGGTAGAGGGACCCCTTGACCATTAGGTCCAGTCGTGGCTGACTCGGGGGTTGCGGCGCTCATCTCTCTTTATTGGCCGAGGGAACCGGCGTACAGCTTCCGGGTCATGTACCCAGCATGACTGAGCCGCTTCTGGCGTACCAGAGCAGCGCACGAAACACCGTTTACCTTCCCGCCGGAGTGGTACCTATTTATCTACTTGCACTTTGACATGCTTTCGAACTGCTAGGTTGGCAGGAGTAGGGACCGAGCAACGGGAGCTCACCCTGTCGCGGGGATTCGAACCGCCGACCTTCTGATCGGCAAGTCCTAGGCTCTGTGGTTTAACCCACAGTGCCATCCGTGTCCCTTTGCAACCTTGGCCTTATCAGCAACAATTTGAGCCACCTGAGCTATCCAGGAAGCTCCTTGGAGACGGTGCCAGGAATCGAACCTGGACTTTCTTCGGAGAAGCCTCGTGTTTTCTCCAGCCTTTCTGGACAGATCCTAACGCTCTTTCTCTTGTTTCCAGGCCCCACGATGAAACTAAAGAGGCCCGTGGTCGCCAAGATGTACAAACAGCAAATAGACCAGCTTTACGCGGACTAAACGAACACCTAACGATCGCCGGAGGACTGCATACCCGCCGGCCTGCCTCTATCAGAAGTCCAATCTTCGCTGCACGGACCGTCTTCATATGGAAAGAGAAGCGCCGCCGTCTCTCGCTCCTCTTTCCTCTACCCTTATTGAAAAACGAGGTTTCAATAAAGGCAGCTCCCCGAATTCAGCTTGGTTTCTCTCCTCGCCAGTTGCTCCCTGTCCCTCCCACCCCTTCCAAAGCCAAGTATTTCGGCTGCAAAACACCAGTGGCCTTCTCTGCTTTTCTGTCTCTCCCTCACACTTCCTGGGCTTGGTTTTGGAACCCTGTTTTGGCACAGGGCTCCAGCCTGCTCTTGTGGCTTTGCACCCGGGCAAGGTCCCTCGGCCTTTTCTGCCACGTCTGTGTCTTCCACAACCCACCCTCACCCTTTCTTGAAATTGAATGTACAGAAAGTGTGGTTTTTGTCCCCTAACTGTGCCTTGCAGGGCGGGGAAAAACCCTGCGGTTTAGACATGCAAATAATGCACGTCTCCTGTCCCCACGGTCTAAACAGAATTCTGTTCTAGCAAGCGGCTGGCGGGAGTTGCAGTGAAACCATCTCTCCACTGAACCGACTTCCTTTCTTCTTTGGTGAAACGCGGCACAACTTTATAGTTGTGTGAGCTTTCCCCCCACCCTCTCCCACAGAGACCCACGACCCACCGAGAAACAACCACAGATGTCTTTCACGTGTGGATAAAAGGAAATCCGGTGCACTCACTAAAATCCTTATTATTATTATTATTATTATTTATATTTTGGAGTCTGTTCACTTGGTGAGGCTCGGCTGTAGCATCCGTTCGCGTGGAGCCTTTTCCGCAGAAACACAGGCAGCCGCGACTCTTTCCCCTGTCCTCCTGGCAACCGGATTTTAGCGGTTCCTCCTGCGTCACCGAGGAAACGTTGGAAGGTGGTGGGACCTTGGAAAATCCTTGCCTGTGAACATGCTTTTTGCCCTCTGGGGGAAATGAGCACATGGGGACTCCCTGGCATGCAAGAAAGGACTCTAAAACTCTTATCTGAAAGTTGTGCCCATTCAATCAAGCCACAAGTGTTGCCAGGCTGGGAGAACATCCGTGTAGCTTTCTGGGGCTGGTTCCTGTTGTTTTATAGTTTTATTTCCCTCTCCTTTTTTCCTGTACTTGCTACCTTGACTACAGATGTAAGACCCCTACCCACAGCAAAATAATTCTGGGAGATATTTGCTCCCCAATGCCTCTTGTTTATGCTGAAGCTGTTAAACCTCGTCGTGGAGAGACACAATATGTTCTGGCGTGCTGCAGAGTTGAGAAATAGCCTTATGGGGGTATTGTTGTAGAGTGTTTGGGTTTTGTTTTGTTTTTTTAGAGAGAGTTGTGCCCGTGCAGGGATAGAGGGAGGTGTTTGGAGGTAAAGCGAGGAGCTGTTGACGTCCAAAGAAAATACTTCCGGAATGTAAATGGCACTGGGTATTTGGTGTTGTGGTTCAATCATGTTTGCAATTGAATGTATTGGGGTTAAATTTGCGGGGCGGGAGAGGGTCCTTTTGTACCCCCTCAAAAAAAGACAATGTTTGCTACGAGCCCAAGGTTTATGTACACCTCTCCTGCCCTCTTGGAATGAGTGTTTAATAAAATTTCCGAATATCTCAAGTCTTGGCCTTTGTTTTTTCCCTTTCGTTCTCCTCCTAAATAATACTGCTCCGTAGTGTGTGCTCTCCGGTTTTAAAGGGTACTGCTTCTTAGTAAGCAAACACCTTGGACTTAAGTTGTCTGGGATGTTTTTTTTTAAAAATGAAACATTTGCTGCATTGTGGGTGTGGAGTTTTAATTGGCTATTTTATCGGTACTTTGCATTTCAATAGCTTTACTTCCCTTGAGCCGAACAGAGAACATGGCAGAATGCAAATAGCTTCTGGGCCAAAGTCATCTTTAGGTCCCGCCATCTTGATTCAAAATGGCACCCAAACGTGGACAAAGACCACCGCCTCCATCTTGGGAGCCGTTGTGGCAACTTGGGCAACAATATCTTAAGAAGCATCCAAAACTGACACAATTGCGACCCATCGTGTCAAACTGGGCAACCACACCTTCAGAATGCTCCAAATCGCCGCAGTTTGGACCTAAAATGGGTGCTGTGATGTCAAAATGTGCGGGGATATCTTCAGAGGCCTACATGTTGGCACAGTTGGGGCCTGTCATGCCAAGAACTGGTGAAATTCGTACCAAGCACAGGTTTTGGTCCGCCATCTTGATTCAAAATGGCGGCCACTGGCTCAACGTCAACACAAATTCCACGAGGAACCCTCCTGCTGAGTTCGAAATTGGCGCAATTTGGACCCGTTGTGTCAAAAATCAGACGTAAGTCGCATCCAAGTCATGTTTCGGATTAGCACCTTGGTTTGAAACGACAGCTGCCACCCCATCCAAACATCGAGAACTGCTGTTCTCTCGCCAGGTCTGGTGGCGGCATTTCAAGAGATGTCCAAGCGCACTGCTTTCCAAAAACGCATAGTAAATCGCTCAAGTCCTTTCTGTTGTTGTTTTGGTGCTCGTCTATAATGAATGGAGATAAATACTGTGGGTGCCAATGCAAAATGGCTGCCATTTGCGGAAGAAAAAGAGGGGACTTTACTTTGTACCAGTGAGTAAAGGTAAAGGGACCCCTGACCACTAGGTCCAGTCGTGGCCAACTCTGGGGTTGCGGCGCTCATCTCGCTTTATTGGCCGAGGGAGCCGGTGTACAGCTTCTGGGTCATGTGGCCAGCATGACTAAACCGCTTCTGGCGAACCAGAGCAGTGCACGGAAACGCCGTTTCCCTTCCCACCGGAGTGGTACCTATTTATCTTCTTGCACTTTGATGTGCTTTCGAACTCCTAGGTTGGCAGGAGCTGGGACTGAACAACGGGAGCTCACCCCATCGCGGGGATTCGAACTGCCGACCTTCTGATCAACAAGCCCTAGGATCTGTGGTTTACTTACTAACTTAAAGGTAAAGGGACCCCTGACCGCTAGGTCCAGTTGTGACCGACTCTGGGGTTGCGGCGCTCATCTCACTTTATTGGCCGAGGGAGCCGGCGTACAGCTTCCGGGTCATGTAGCCAGCAGGACTAAGCCGCTTCTGGTGAACCAGAGCAGCGAACGGTAACGCCGTTTACCTTCCCGCCGGAGTGGTACCTATTTATCTACTTGCACTTGGACGTGCTTTTGAACTGCTAGGTGGGCAGGAGCAGGGACCGAGCAACGGGAGCTCACCCCGTCATTGCGGGGTGTACCAGTGAGTACAGACGCACAAAAATCCCTGTTTATATCTACCAAACACACACTGGCAGACATTCACACACGACAGTCCCTTGCTTTCAACCAGGGTGCAGGGACGCCGCCCTGCAGTCTTGATTCACAAAGAGCAGGGGTCAGCAAACTTTTTCAGCAGGGGGCTGGTGTGGTCCACTGTCCCTTAGACCTTGTGGGGGGCTGGACTATATATATTTTTTTTGGGGGGGGGGGGGAGATGAACGAATTCCTATGCCCCACAAATAACCCAGAGATGCATTTTAAATAAAAGGACAGTCTACCCATGTAAAAACATGCTGATTCCCAGACCGTTCGCGGCCTGGATTTAGACGGTGATTGGGCCGGATCTGGCCCCCGGGGCCTAATAATAATAATAATAATAATAATAATAATTTATTATTTATACCCCACCCATCTGGCTGGGCCTCCCCAGCCACTCTGGGCGGCTTCCCCAAAAAATAAATATCTTAGTTTGCCTACCCATGGCAGAGCGCATGGGATGATTTAATGCAATTATTTCCAGGGCCACAGATCAAGGCGAATGCTCTGGTCTGCAAAGCTTAAGCTATAATAGATGCATTGATCTTTTTTCTAGAGGACTTAAGGATCTTGCTTTTGCTGCAGCTGACAATGTCTGCCCCGTAAGCTACATGCTAGGCTCAGCAAGTTGCGCTCTTGACTAATCCATCCTTCCTTCCTTCCTGTTCATGCGCAAGCCTCGTGGCCTCGATGCCCTGAGCAATGCGGAGCACCTTGGCCCAGCCGCAACATTAATTCCCACAACGCCTTGGGACTCTGTACAGGAAATTAAATACGTTGCCTGGAGCCACTCTTGCAGATGTCCTGTAAAACTCCAGGTTTTCCCCCTTTATCTTTGCATTCTTCCCCCTCTCCTACGGCTTTCATGGGTAGAGTGCCTCTGAATGTGGAGGCTCTCTCTATATAACTTGTAGCCAATGGCCTTTGTCTCATTTATCTCATTTATTCTGGGTTGTCCGGCGCAAGGTGAGGGCTACCTTTTCCAGTATTCTGGAAATAACACGAATAAATAGCGTGGAAGGTAGGGGAAGGTGGGAGAGGAAATAAAATAAAATAAAAGCATGGAAGGTACGGGATTGTGGGGAGAGGCCATAAGATAAAATTGCTTTATAGAGGTGTAAATAATTATAAGCATGAGAAGAAGTAAAATGTTTTCTATTTTTCCCTTGGTTACATGTATTTTCTTTATTTCTTTGTATATTTTTTTCTGTTTTGTACTTAAAATTTAATAAAAAATATTGTTTTAAAAAGATAAGATAAAATAAATGTATAAATAGCATGGGAGGTAGGGGGAGGGTGGGAGAGGAACTAAAATAAAATGAATAAATAGCATTGAAGGTAGGAGAGGGTGGGAGAGGAACTAAAATAAAACAAAACAAAATGCATAAATAGCATGGAAGTGGTAAAGGTAAAGGTAAAGGGACCCCTGACCATTAGGTCCAGTCATGACCGACTCTGGGGTTGCGGCGCTCATCTCGCTTTACTGGCCGAGGGAGCCGGCGTACAACTGGTCATGTGGCCAGCAGGACTAAGCCACTTCTGGCGAACCAGAGCAGCGCACGGAAACGCCGTTTACCTTCTTGCCAGAGCGGTACCTATTTATCTACTTGCACTTTGACGTGCTTTCGAACTGCTAGGTTGGCAGGAGCAGGGACCGAGCCAACGGGAGCTCACCCCGTCATCGTGGGGATTCGAACCGCCGACCTTCTGATCGGCAAGCCCAAGAGGCTCTGTGGTTTAACCCACAGCGCCACCCGCATCCCTATGGAAGTGGTAGAGGACATAAAATAAAATAAAATAAAATAATAAAATAAAATAAATAGCATGGAAGGTAGGGAAGGATGGGAGAGGCCATAAAATAAGTAGCATGGAAGGTAGGGGAGGGTGGAAAATAAGATAAGATAAGATATAAGATAAGATAAAATTTAAAATTTATTTGCAGAAACATTGTAAAAATTTTGAATGTTGATGACATTGAAATGAATTGAAGGGGCTCTAGCAACAAGGTAAAAAGTATAAGGGGACTAATAATAGATAAACTAATAGATCAGGAATTTGCTGAACTAAATTTAAAAGGGATACAATAATGGGAGACGTGAGGAAGTCAGGAAAATAAGTCAATTTAAAGTGGAGAGATTAAGAAAGAGAAAAATTTGTGTTTTTTTCCTATATGTGTTTTTTCTTTTTGTGTTTAATGTTTGTATTTTTGTATTTTGTATTTTTGTGTTTTTGTATTTTGTATTTGTTTTGCATTTGCCTTTTGTGTTTTCTAAACTTTTCTACTGTCAAAACCTAATAAAATATTATAAAATAAAATAAAAAAATAAATGGCATGGAAAGTAGGGGAGGAAATAAAATAAAGCAAAAAGCCTGGAAGGGATGGGAGGGTAGGTGGAGAAAAGAAAACGAAATAACATTGAAATGAATTGCAGGGGTTTTAGCAATAAGGTAAAATGTAAGGTGTCTTTTTATATGTTGTTTTTTTTGTGTGTGTGTTTAATGTTTGTATTTCTGTATTTTGTAATTTTGTATCTTTTTTTGTCCTTTGTATTTTTCTAAACTGTTTTTATGGATAAAACCCTAATGAAATATTATAAAAAAAAGAAAAGAAAAAACGAAATAAATAGCGCGGAAGCGGTCGGCGCTCTGCACGCGCTCAGAAACCCGCCGCCCCTCCCCGCTCCCCCTCCTCCTCCTCCTCCCCCTCCCCGAGCAGCGCCGCTCCCATTGGCCGCCGCGAGCGCCCAATCATCGCCAGCGTAGGCCTCGAGGGAGGGAGGGAGGGAGGGGGGAGGATAGCGCCGCCCTCCGAGGGGGCGGGGCTCGGGAGGCGTGGGGGGCGTGGCCCGGGCGCCGACGTCACGCGGGTAGGCTAGCAACAGTTGCCTCGAAACCCCGCGCGAGGAGGCGCCATAGTGACTGTAGCCCTGGAGACGGTTACTTGCCAACGGGAGCCGCCGCCGCCGCCGCCGCCTCACGCAGCCCCGACCGCCGCCGGAGCCCCGCGCAGCCCTGAGGGGCCGGGGAGCCACCCAGGTAAGCCTGCCGGGGACGGACGGCGCCTTTTCCCCCCTCGCTCCGGTTCGACTCCGGAGTCACTCCGGATTAGCGGGGGTGGGGTGGTGGTGGGGGGAAGGCTCTCCCCGCTCCCCGGACGGGAAGGAGGAGCCGGAGTGACGCCGCGGTGACGAGTTTGGCGAGGAGGCGAGCGGGCCGGGGGAATCCGGAGTGACTCCGGATCGGGAGGCGGAGAGGGGTGGGGGAGCCCAGAAGGGAGCTGGGGGGGGGTGGGCGTGCGCGCGCTTGAGAGAAAGGGAAAGTGTGTGGGGGTGGGGTGGGGGGCGGTCGCCTTTGCAGCGAATCCGGAGTGACATCGAGTTTGGAGGGCTGGGAACTTCGGGGAAAGTTTTTTTTATTCTTTTCGTTCCTGCCCGGGGGGGGGGGGAAATGGAAACTGGAGTGAGCCTGGTTTCGGATGAGAGCAAGCCGAGTGGCGCTCTGTTCTGTTGTAAAGATGGGTTTTGAATTCGGAGTGGCTCCGGATTCGGGGGGATGAATTAGTTGTAAAGATGGGTTTTTAATTCGGAGTGGCTCCGGATTCGGGGGGATGAGTTAGGGGTGAAGCCGCTAGCGGGAGCCCGGTTGCCCCAGGCAACTCTGGACTCAAAGAAAAGGGCAGGAAGGTGCGGTTTGCAACTAGAAGAAGCCGATCTGTCCAGAACAGGAGCTCCATTTCTCCACCTGAGGCTCAGAACTGCCTGCACTGACTGGCAGCGTCCTGGACTCGAACCTGGAACCTCCTGCATGCAGTCCGTGCGCTCGGCCACGGAACTGCAAGAGGAAAGAGAGCGATTCAGGTTCGGTGGCGCTCCAGAACAACCCGCTTCTGCAGCAACGACTCCGATTTGGTGTGACTCCGGATTGGTGTGTGTGTGTGTGTGGAAACGTAGGCACTTCCAGATGAGTGCAGTAAGAAGTTGGCTGTACTTTTATTTTCTTTATTTATTCTTTGGAGGAGCGAGGGCGAATGCGGCAGAGACGTGAAACCCCAGGAAACTGCAATAAATAAATGGTGGCCCCACGAAATCCAGATTAAGCGAGGGTCTACCCTGTCATCCTTTGGCTCCCGACCTGCCTGACTAGTCAGCTATGGGAAGGCCACTCTTTGGCAAGGCTAGACATGCGTTCCCCACACACCCCACACCTGTCAGTAATTGCTTTTCCTTCGCAACAACAGTTCAGCAACTAGCATTGCAAAAAAAAAAAGCTCTCCGTGGATGTCGGCCACTGCGATTTCTCTTTGATCTCGTCTTTGTCCCGTTCTTCACAGCAGCCTCTGCACCGTTATCCATCTCTATTTTAAATCTTTGCCACCCCTGCTTTTCAGGTATAAGGTTTCCCAAAGTGATTTGCAAAAATAATTTATTATTTATACCCCGCCCATCTGGCTGGGTTTCCCCAGCCACTCTGGGCGGCTTCCAAAAGAATATTAAAATACTATGATACATCAAACATTAAAAGCTTCCCTAAACAGGGCTGCCTTCAGATGTCTTCTTAACTTTTACTTTCAGTCTTTTCCCCTCGCTTTCTCCAATAATCCTCCGATAAACTTCCCACCCATTTATTTATAAACAGCCTAAAAATTGCTCTGTCGTTTACAAAAGCAACGGCAACGACAACCCAGACTTTCGCGGGTCTGGAATCGTAATGCTCTCATGTCTGTGTTCCTTGTTTAGTTAATTCCAGCTGGAGCGATCCAGAAGAACAGCTTTATTTCCACAAAATTGTGTATGGCTTGACTCACTTGCCTCGAGTTATCTCCTCTCGTATCTCTTTGCTTGCGGCAATCAGGGATCGTGGCTGAACTGGAGGTGTATAGGATTGGGAGCAGAGATTGTGTTCCGTTTACTGATTTATAGTTCCTTGTTGAATATTAAAATTTTATTAAATATATATTAATGATCAGACTGAATCAGTCCCGTCCTCCCAAAAAAACAGGTTTCTTGCTTACATCCTTTCCAGATCGGATTCCTGTTTCTCAAAACAGTGTGACAGTTTTTAATGCAAGGCGAGATAAGGCTAAGCAGAATCCAAGAGAAATTCTAGTTAGCGTCATGGAGTTTAAACCTTTGCAGTAACAGGGTAAGGGCCAGGTCGTTTCCATGGCAATCGACTTACACAGATATAAGCATCACGCAAAATGTCCAATTATCGTTCTCCTTCATCAGGGACGAATGGAGAAGAGGGAAGAGAAAAAAACCTTTCAAATTCCTCGGCGCCATCGCCAGATTTCCAAGCTGCAGGCCTGAATGAATGCTTCAAATTCCTGGGTGGCTGCTTCAAATTATTAGAATTTATCTCCCCATCCCTGCTTTTAAGGGGTATGAAGCAACTTGCAGGGTCTACTTAACTGAGACATTTGCAGCCTGCTATACCCTGGATTACAAATTGCGTTAGTAGCTATCGTCAGCTTCCCGGCGCTGCTTGCCAGAAAATGCCATTTCCTTCTAAAAGTCACAAACCGTAGAAACTCGATGAATTATTCAGCGAGCATAAAACTACTTCCTTGGTGCGAATTTTGGAGTTTGCATCGGAGGCCAAACCTGCGTGTGTGAAATACCGTATTTTTTGCTCTATAACACTCACTTTTCCCCTCCTAAAAAGTAAGGGGAAATGTGTGTGCGTCTTATGGAGCGAATGCAGGCTGCGCAGCTATCCCAGAAGCCAGAACAGCAAGAGGGGTTGCTGCTTTCGCTGCGCAGGAATCCCTCTCGCTGTTCTGGCTTCTGAGATTCAGAATAATTTTTTCCTTGTTTTCCTTCTCCAAAAACTAGGTGCGTCTTGTGGTCTGGTGCGTCTTATAGAGCGGAAAATACGGTGAATAAAACCACTTTCTTCTGCTGCCGTTTGCAGGGCGGGAGAGGGATCGCGGGGGCGGAATTTACAAAACTTTAATAGCTCTGCCCTCCTTTCAGAACTCATTGATTAAACATTTCGGTCTTCAGGCTTCTCCGTCGTCAAATGTACTCCAGACCAAACGGCCTTTTACAAGGGGCGAGATATGCAGCGGAGTGGGATGGCTTTATCTTCCTATTCAGCGAAGGGTTTCTTTCCGATGGCTGCCAAGATATATTTAAAACGTCCACTCCCCTCTCAAGTCTCAAATGCCAGCGCAGTTAAAGTCTGGCTAACATTCCTTCTGGAGTTGATTTCAGTCTGGTTGGCGTGCCAGGGCTTGCTGCTCGGAGAGCAGAACCTCTCCTGACTTGAGATTGTATTTTGGATACGCAAAACCATGTCTTCCTTTCCGTCCTTGTGCCGGGACACTTTGAGCCTGCCCTCTGATTATTCTGCCGTATCTCTCGGCGCCTCGACTTGGAGTGGACCTTAGCCCAAATTCACATCAGCGAAGCAGCTGGCTTTTTCAAGTTTGGGCTGCCCTGGATCGATCGGCATGAAATCAGATATATTGTTGTAACTCACTCTGAGATTTTATGTCAAAGGGGCTGGCGGGAAATCAAATAAATCCAGAGCTTTGGTTTCTACATTAAATCAGAATCCTTGATGAGATTTCTGTTCCCTTCGTAAATGCAAACGTGGCTTAAATAATCTGAGCTGCTGTTGCTCAGATCTAAGGTATCGCAAGCAGAACATTGACAAGTTATCTGAGTTGTCATATCTAAGGTCTTTCGGGCAGAATGATGCCAAGTAATCTGAACTTCCCAGTTCATAAACCTCATTGGCGGGACTTAATGTCTTCCGGTCTGCCTGATCCGGAGAGTTGGATAGCATTTTGGCCCTCACCTGCAAACAGCCCGGGCCCAAGTTGGTCACTGAGAGTGAAGTCTAATCTCC
>NC_139572.1:5157969-5378243 GCF_965112155.1 Podarcis liolepis | reverse complement strand
GGAAGGCTCAGAAACAGATTAGGAGCCGCTGAAAACATTTCCGCCCAGCCCGCCCCCCATCCTTTTTCTGGTGACATTTCTCTCTCTGCAAGGAAGGCGGTGGGGGCAGTTCCTCTGTGCGGTTTCCTGTGACGGTGGGGGCCAGCTTGCTGGTTTCGCGACGCTGGAGCATGCGGGAAAGGAAGTCGGCGCCTTCCTTGCCCTGGTGAAACGTTCTCCTGGGGGCTTCCATTTCGACCCCAGCCTGTTAAAGAGCCTGCTGCCATGGTTTTCACATGGACCGAGCCAGTTTAAAGGAGTTCTAAGTTTGTGTGGCAGGCCTCTGTGCCATTACGGGGGGGGGGACTGCTGATTTTCCAAGGATGTTAAAAGGTAAAGGGACCCCTGACCATTAGGTCCAGTCGTGACCGATTCTGGGGCTGCGGCGCTCATCTCTCCGCAATTGCTAAGAGTCTCCCATCATCTGCTTGATTTTACATATCATTATTTATTAGGAATGGGACCTCCAAGAGCAGGGTGGGTAGGAAATTGATTCTGCTTGCATTTTATTAAGAAACGACCTAATTTACCTCCCGAAGCATCATCTTCCCAGACATTGTTTTCCCCCTTCAAAAACTTACAGTGGGATGGAGGGAAAGCGAGGGAAACATAGTTTGGATTTTGTTTTGGAGAGGAGCACGAATGAAAAGGAAAAGGGGGTTCGTTGTTCTCATCATTCCTTTCCTCATCACGGATGAGGAAGCGGTTACTCTCCAGGATTTCAACTTGCACCGGCCCTCACCTACACCTGGCGGGGCGCAGGCAGCCCTGCCCTGTTTCGTAGGGGCACCAAAGCACAGATCTATAAATGGAAAAGGAAAAAATTGCCAGAGAGAACTGATCTCTGCCTTGGTGGGCCAGTTTGAAAAACCGGGAGCCTGCGAGTGCTCTTAGGATCGCAAGCGAACTTCTGAAATGAGAGGAGCCTGCTAGCAGAGACCTTTGAATCCTGCGTGTGTGCAGTTTTCTTCACGGGGAGGGTTTCTGCACCTGGCCCAGCGCACACCTGTCTTTAGGGTTTCTTTACATGTGCAACATCCAAAAAGCACTGCTCTTTAGAAACAGGTTCCGGAGCTGTCTTGACTGCCTGTGCTCTTTCATATGATCTTGTAATTCTCATTTCATTCAGTTTCAGGCTTTTTCAGTCGTCCCCCCCCCCCTGACACTTGTGGAATGCCCTCCCCAGGGAGGCACACCCAGTTTCGTTGTCATCAGTTTTGAGGAACCAGGCAAAGACTATTTCCTTTATCTGGGCTTTTTGCTCCTTAATTTGAGCAAAATTCCACCTCTTTTCGTGGGGTGGGATCTATTAAGTCCTGAATTTGTTTTTGTTTTTTTCCTGTTTATCTGCGTTTTTACATTGCTCCTGGATGCTCTTAATTGGTTTTAACGTAAGTTGCTTTGGGTAACTCTGCGAGGAAAGCGATTAAGAAATATAAACAGTGATAGTTAATCATATTGCTGATAAATTAAAGACCTAGTGTCCATTGTTTACACTTAAGCCACTTTCTTTCAATCTCCTCCTTCGTTTTCTTTCGCAATCTGTTCACCATATAAAGTTGGTATTCTTGCATGCCAGGCATGAGACGCCTGAAAACGTTGTTGATTAAATTATGCCTTTATCTTGACCTTCCTTCAAAAGAGCTTGAGGTGGTGGTGAGTGTAATGTTTGCCTCCCATTTTACCTGCACAACAACTGTGTGGTGTGGGTCATGCTGAGAGACTGAGACCGTCTCAAGATCATGAGGCACCACAATTCAAGGACACTGACAAACTGGAACGTGTCCAGAGGAGGGCAACCAAAATGGCCAAAGGCCTGGAAACGATGCCTTATGAGGAACGGCTAAGGGAGCTGGGCATGTTTAGCCTGGAGAAGAGGAGGTTAAGGGGTGATATGATAGCCATGTTCAAATATATAAAAGGATGTCACATCGAGGAGGGAGAAAGGTTGTTTTCTGCTGCTCCAGAGAAGCGGACACGGAGCAATGGATCCAAACTACAAGCAAGAAGATTCCACCTAAACATTAGGAAGAACTTCCTGACAGTAAGAGCTGTTCGACAGTGGAATTTGCTGCCCAGGAGTGTGGTGGAGTCTCCTGCTTTGGAGGTCTTTAAGCAGAGGCTTGACAACCATATGTCAGGAGTGCTCTGATGGTGTTTCCTGCTTGGCAGGGGGTTGGACTCGATGGCCCTTGTGGTCTCTTCCAACTCTATGATTCTATGATTCTATGAGTAAGGGATATGAATTCTCTGTAAGGTTTTAGCCAAAAATTCTAACCCCCCAGGACACTTCATTCAGCCTGTGCCCTCAATGCTTGTTGTTGTTGTTGAGTTGTTTAGTTGTGTCTCACTCTCCGTGACTCCATGGACCAGAGCACGCCAGCCACTCCTGTCTTCCACTGCCTCCCACAGTTTGGTCAAACTCATGCTGGTAGCTTCGAGAACACTGTCCCACCATCTTGTCCTCTGTCGTCCCCTTCTCCTTGCGCCCTCCATCTTTCCCAACATCAGGGTCTTTTCCAGGGAGTCTTCTCTTCTCATGAGGTGGCCAAAGTCTTGGAGCCTCAGCTTCAGGATTTGTCCTTCCAGTGAGCACTCAGGGCTGATTTCCTTCAGAATGGAGAGGTTTGATCTTGCAGTCCATTTGACTCTCAAGAGTCTCCTCCAGCACCAGAATTCAAAAGCATCAATTCTTCGGCGATCAGCCTTCTTTATGGTCCAGCTCTCACTTCCATACATCACTACTGGGAAAACCATAGCTTTAACTATACGAACGTTTGTTGGCAAGGGGATATCTCTGCTTTTTACGA
This sequence comes from Podarcis liolepis, assembly GCF_965112155.1. Lineage (NCBI taxonomy): Eukaryota > Metazoa > Chordata > Lepidosauria > Squamata > Lacertidae > Podarcis > Podarcis liolepis. The sequence goes on along the minus strand of NC_139572.1, from coordinate 5,375,394 downwards.
TGCTGTCTAGGTTTGTCATTGCTTTTCTGCCAAGAAGCAGGCGTCTCTTAATTTCGTGGCTGCTGTCACCATCTGCAGTGATCATGGAGCCCAAGAAAGTAAAATCTCTCACTGCCTCCATTTCTTCCCCTTCTATTTGCCAGGAGGTGGTGGGACCAGTGGCCATGATCTTCGTTTCTTTGATGTTGAGCTTCAGACCATATTTGTGCTGAGGTTCTTTAATTCCACCTCACTTTCTGCCATCGAAGTTGTGTTATCTGCATATCTGAGGTTGTTGATATTTCTTCCAGCAATCTTAATCCTGGTTTGGGATTCATCCAGCCCAGCCTTTCGCATGATGAATTCTTCATATATGTTAAATAAGCAGAGAGACAATATACAGCCTTGTCGTACTCCTTTCCCAATTTTGAACCAATTAGTTGTTCCACATCCAGTTCAAACTGTAGCTTCTTGTCCCACATAGAGATTTCTCAGGAGACAGATGATGTGATCAGGCACTCCCATTTCTTTAAGAACTTGCCATAGTTTGCTGCTTTCTATCTATCACAGTTATGCAACTGTCTGACAGCATTTCTTGACTACAGAAGGCTAGAAGATTCACATTGTAATGGGGCTCAAACATACTGTCATCAGTGGATTCCTAGATCCCCTCTGGGGGTTCCTAGATCCCCTGAATCTACTATACTGACTTTTCAATTAGTAAAGCAGTCATAATTGTCGTTTTCAGTTTCCCCCGTCTCCTTTCATTGTCTGAATATTAAAACAAAACAAAATTGTGTAAAGTGAATGGACTTGTAAGTCAAGGATGGGGATCCTGATGCCCCCCCCCTTCATCGTGATATTGGACCCCCAACTCCCATCAGCCCCCATTTCCAGGTCAGGGATGGCAGGATTTGTGTTCCAGCAGCATCTCCATCCCTCCCCGAGTCCTTGACCTGGAGCTTGCTGACTGACGTGTGTTCACAATCTTTTAGGTCTCCGCCTTATTAAAAACAAACACACTGTGCTCACTTTCTCAGTCGCCAAGCCCTGGTTTTGTGAGGTTCCATCCCTGCCTCTGTGGCTGTGCCTGGTGCAGCTTGTGCCACTAAACTAGATGAATTACACAAAGCAAATGAAATACCGTTAAAATCCCTGAAACGAGAAGCAGTCGACTAGAAATACTATCTTATAGAATTAAACTAAAGAACAAAAATCAAAAAGTTTAAGGGGGAAATTAGAAAAACCTAGAATTGAACAAAGCCTTAACGGGCTGCCGGCTACAAACCTCGTTTCACCGAACTATTTTTTGTTATTTAGTTTAATTCAATAAGATAATATTTCTGGTCGATTACCAGGGATTTTCACGGTATTTCATTTGTTTTGTGTAATTTCTCGGTACCGCGACTGTCTTTTTTCCTACCAAATTAGAAGAAGCTGGACCTAACGGTCCAGGGGTCCCTTTACCTTTTTCACCTAGGCATTGGAGTGCTTCCCAGAAGATCAGTGATCAGTCACATCCACAGCTTCCATTTAAAGCACGTGGCTTCCCTCCTGGGGGAACCATCATTTGTTAAAGGTGCTGGGAGTTGCAGCTCTGTAAGGAGCAAGCTACACTTCCTAGGGTGCCGTATGTATGGCCTTGGCACTAAAATTTGTTGTCATGGGGAATTTTGTGGGTACAGTGGTGCCTCGCAAGACGAAATTAATTCGTTCCGCAAGTTTTTTCTTCTTGCGAGTTTTTCGTCTTGCGAAGCACGGTTTCCCATAGGAATGCATTGAAAATCAATCAATGCGTTCCTATGGAGACCGTCCGGGGACAGAGGGGACCTGTTTTAAAGCAAGGGAAGGGGCAGCGGGGAGAATCGCTTCTCCCCGTTGCCGCCCCTTGGTTCAAAAGGGGTCCGGGGTGCGGGGGCAAGCTTCGTTTTGCGAAGCAAGCCCATAGGGAAATTCGTCTTGCGAAGCAACTCGAAAACGAAAAAACCTTCCGTCTTGCGAGTTTTTTGTCTCGCGAGGCGTTCGTCTTGCGGGGCACCACTGTACTCCCAGGGCCCCAGGGAGTTGGCGCCTATGCTTTAAATTTATGGTGTGCCTGTTGTTTCAAAACACACAAGGAAATGTGGATTTGGCTTGTGTCTTTCTGTGCATCTGATGTGTGGCAAACTCTCATTCCCACTGGGCACATGCTTAGTGGGAAGGGGTGGGGAACATTTATGTGGATTGTGACATGCAGTGATTTGTAGTTTTTGCTTTACACGGCACCCATCCTTGCTGCGTGGTGCTTTAATAATATAATAATAATAAATTATATTTATACCCCGCCCTCCCCAGCCAAGGCCGGGCTCAGGGCAGCTAACAAGCAATAATAAGAACAAGTTGAATGAATACAACTTAAAAACAAGATTAAAGTACAACATTAAAACATTGAAACATGAAAATGCAGCTTCATCACAGGAGGAGAAAGGGGGGGAGGAAATCATCATCATCATCAACCTTTTATTCGACCGTCAGTCCGTTGAAGCTGCCAATCTTCTTTGGTTGGGACCTCGCTCGTTTTCCATTTGGGGGCTAACATGACACGGGCCACAGTCATGGCTTACATGCCGTATTTTTTGCTCTATAAGACTCACTTTTCCCCTCCTAAAAAGTAAGGGGAAATGTGTGTGCGTCTTATGGAGCGAATGCAGGCTGCGCAGCTATCCCAGAAGCCAGAACAGCAAGAGGGATTGCTGCTTTCGCTGCGCAGTGATCCCTCTTGCTCTTCTGGCTTCTGGAATTCAGATTCCCCCCCCCCCCCCGGTTTTCCTCCTTCAAAAACTAGGTGCGTCTTGGGGTCTGGTGCGTCTTATAGAGCGAAAAATATGGTAAATAACCTTTTCTGCCACTTGTGAAGCGGCCTTTGTAGGACCTGTCGCGATTCTCTGTGGTGCAAAAACTCCTTTAGTAACACCAGCTCCCCACTCAAGATGGAAACAACTTAGTTTTCGGTTAGATGAAAACGTGACCTGTGCCCTAACCCATCCTTGCTTTACAGACTTTTTCTCCCTTGGTGGAGGTGAAATGTGTCACAGGGCTTCAACGAGAGATGGTGGAGATTTCCTTTCCACCCAGGCAGCAGGCTCGCTCGAATCATCAAGGTTTTCGGCCAGGAGATGGGAGTGGGCGGTTTGCGTCTGGCTGTGGAAGGGCGGGTTCGGATTACATCCCCTGGCCTTCTCTCGCTCTTTGTATGCTCTCCTCGGTTTAGCCTTTAAGCACAGAGCCTCTGACGTAGGTTTGTGGGGGCCCCTTGCCTTGCCATCCCACCCAACTGTTGCTTGAGCTGGGATTTGAACGCAGGAGCGCCACTCCTCTTTCTGGAGTTGCCAGAAAGACCTGGACCTCTGCGAATCCCAAAGCAAACAAACCGATCTGAACCTCTCGGGTAATGAGAGATTAGATTTCTGCCGAATTCAGCAGGGGACACAGGTCTCGAACGTTTAGACGCAAGTCGTCGTTTGGCATCCGTCTTCCTCAGGAGACAACGGAGGAGCACGCTTTTGCGGGGGGTGAGGTCCAGCTGCTGGACAGCAGCAGTGTGCCTGCTGTGGCTGTCGAGACTGATGCAGGAGAGACATGTTTTGTTGCAGCCGGGGCAGACGAAGGCGCCCAGTTGTATGTTTTGAGGGGAAATTCATTTAAGAGACTTGAGCACATATCTAAAAGTCAGCTGTGTGGTGTTCATTAATGGAAATAATTTGCAACGTGTAAGGCAGGCTTGGAAATGTACTTTGGAGGGGTGCAAAATGGGATGTGGTCCCATGTTAGACAGGGTTATACAGTGGTACCTTGGGTTAAGTACTTAATTCGTTCCGGAGGTCCGTTCTTGACCTGAAACTGTTCTTAACCTGAAGCACCACTTTAGCTCATGGGGCCTCCTGCTGCCGCCACGCCGCCGGAGCACGATTTCTGTTCTCATCCTGAAGCAAAGTTCTTAACCCGAGGTACTATTTCTGGGTTAGTGGAGTCTGTAACCTGAAGCGTATGCAACATGAAGCGTATGTAACCCGAGGTACCACTGTATCTTAAAGGTAAAGGGACCCCTGACCATTAGGTCCAGTCGTGGCCGACTCTGGGGTTGCGGCGCTCATCTTGCTTTGTTGGCCGAGGGAGCTGGCATACAGCTTCCGGGTCATGTGGCCAGCAGGACTAAGCCGCTTCTGGCGAACCAGAGCAGCGCACGGAAACGCCATTTACCTTCCCGCCGGAGCAGTACCTATTTATCTACTTGCACTTTGACGTGCTTTCGAACTGCTAGGTTGGCAGGAGCAGGGACCGAGCAACAGGAGCTCACCCCGTTGCAGGGATTCGAACCGACAGCCTTCCGATCAGCAAGCCCTAGGCTCTGTGATTTAACCCACAGTACCACCCACATCCCACCAACATATCTTAGCAGTTGCTTAAAAACCACCCATGAAGGACGGATTTCTCCAATGAAGCAGAAAACCGTCATCACTCAGTGGGAATACAGTGGTACTTCGGGTTACATACGCTTCAGGTTACAGACGCTTCAGGTTACAGACTCCGCTAACCCAGAAATAGTACCTCGGGTTAAGAACTTTGCTTCAGGATGAGAACAGAAATCGTGCTCTGGTAGTCCAGCGGTAGCAGGAGGCTCCATTAGCTAAAGTGGTGCTTCAGGTTAAGAACAGTTTCAGGTTAAGAACGGACCTCTGGAACGAATTAAGTACTTAACCCGAGGTACTACTGTACTGGAATCCTTGCCCGAGGGCTCTTTGAAACCCGGATCCAGTGCTGTCCCACCCCCCGCCTTCTGAGACCCATCAACCCCAGAAGCATCTATCTGCCGTCTCGCAGTTTGGTGAGGGGGAATCTACTCTTTCCATGTTCAAAGGCGCCATTTGCCAAGCGTCGCTTCGCAGATTCTAGGGCTGCAAACTCACGGTTTGCGATGGAAACTCGAGATTCGCGTCTGATGGCAGAACTCTTTCAAGACAGGCTAGAAAGACGCAGCTGTCACCAGGACCCCTTATTTCTTCTCCCTCTCTCTCTCTCTCTTGGAGGGAGGTGTATTTTAATATGCCCCTCCCCTCCTTGAGAAGCATAAATGTTCCCAGAAGATCCCAGAACTAAAGGCACCTCTGAAGTTTCGTACACGTGTTATGATAGATAGATAGTATTGCATATTAAGGTAAAGGGATCCCTGACCACTAGGTCCAGTCGTGGCCGACTCTGGGGTTGCGGCGCTCATCTCGCTTTACTGGCCGAGGGAGCCGGCGTACAGCTTCCGGGTCATGTGGCCAGCAGGACTAAGCCGCTTCTGGCGAAGCAGAGCAGCGCACGGAAATGCCGTTTACCTTCCCGCTGGAGCGGTACCTATTTATCTACTTGCACTTTGACGTGCTTTCGAACTGCTAGGTTGGCAGGAGCAGGGACCGAGCAACGGGAGCTCACCCCGTGGCGGGGATTCGAACCGCCGACCTTCCGATCGGCAAGTCCTAGGCTCTGTGGTTTAACCCACAGCGCCACCCGTGTCCCATAGTATTGCATATTATTATACTATAAATAATAATCACTGGAGGTAACCACCCCACTTGGTTTTTGTGCTGCACCAATGCGTCCTTTTCCGGCGCCTGCTGCCCCAGCTCCCTGGTAGTTATGCTTCTGAAAAGAGGCTGTTGGTGAAATTCTTGCAGGTCGCTTCAGATTTGGTTTTTTTTGGGAGGGGCTGGTAGATTTTGTGCATCGCAGCTGCCGTTCTTGCAGGTCAGGCCTGCCCATCTTTTCGCAGGGGCTTCCTCTGGAAAGATTCGGGCAGAGCGAAAGTTTTGTTTTGGAGCAGTTTTGAAACCGCCTCTGGAGGGGGGGACGACGACGAAAGCAGCGATCTCTCGTGGAAGGGCCTTAATCTCCACCACCACCCTGGTGGCACCCAGGATTACGGGGGGGGGGGGGAGAGATTAACCCCCCCCATCCCTTGGAAAAACAACACGAGAACTTCTGCATTTGAAGATTCAACAATATTATCAATTTGAGCCAGCCTCCCGGGCACCGAGATAATCGCTCCCGAACTCAAGCCTCAAAGTCCTATCTGCTTTCTTCCAGTTTTAATCGTGGGGGGGGGGTGTTTGGGGGGAGAGAGATAGAAGCACATGCAGATGTTCAATTAATAACGGGAGCGCTGGCTGAGTTTGCACCGGTCCCGGCATTGTTTATTGAGTAACAACGGTTGCCCCGGGCGACGCAGTCCACTCCCGTTTCCAGGGGCCGGTTGCCCGGCAACGGATAGAATGCTTCCCAAACTAAACAATGCCACCCCCCCCCCTCCTCACCACGACTCTCCCTCCTCCCATTAAAAACACACTAAATATGTCAGGCTGATTTGTCAATCGTTCCAGGGCGGATGGCAGGGTAGGTGGAGGGGGGGGGGGGAAAGAGGGTTGCAGAGAGAGGGAGAAGGAAAATAATCATTTCTTCTCTATAGTAATTGAAATTAAGCTTCTTCTTTTTTTTAATGCTGCTTGTTTTTTCCAAAAAGAGTAGCAGATACAAGCCAAGCACCCCGCGAACCCGATCTTCCTTAGAAACCAGTGTCCAGGAAAGGAGGAGGAATTGGGGAGGGGGGGCTGTTTAAAAGAAAAAAGAGTTGCGTCCAACATTGGTCATACTCAAGAGTGGACCCGACGAAGTTGATGGGCAGGGCTGACCCGGGGCAAATGACCAGAGGCAGCGTGGTGCAGTGGTTAGAGCGCTGGACTAGATCCTGGGGGGGGTGACCAGGGTTCGAATTCCCCCACTTGGCCACAAAGGTCACTGGGCCTGAACTTGGGGGGGGGGGCGGTCACTGCCTCCCTCGGCCTAACCTACCCCGCAGGGTGGTTGTGGGGCTTAAAGGAGGAGGCGGAGAAGCGTGCAAGCCACTTTTGGGCCCCTAAAATAAAATGATTTTTTTTCTGGGTCTGCTCTTAAGTGCAGGGTTCGCCTGTTCTTTCAGGAACGGCGGCAAAACGGGGCTCTTGGAGCCGACAGCAGCCGTTCTGCAAGGGGGCTTCTCCCTTCCTCCCTTCCACCGGCCCTTACTTGATTTCTTACTAAGTGAAAAGTGCTTTGCAAAGCCCCCTCTTTGGCGGCGGTTTGTGTGTATGAACGTGTGTGCCGGCGGGGGGAGCCTTTTGCTGAATGGAAAACAGAGGAACTGTTTTTGAGTTCCGCAACGAGACTTTAAAAGCCACCTGCAACGTGACGTTTTTCGGGATTGTAAAGAGTTGTGCTTTCATTGTCGTTATGAGCCGGGCTTCGTGCCTGACTTAGCAAAATCTTCGCATGGCTCTCCATGCTAGCAGGGCTGTGAAGTGGCAGGCGGAGTTTGTGGAGGCTAGAAATAATAATAATGATCACAATAACAATAGTTGGTGTATTTATTTATTCAAAGCATTTCTGTCTTGTCCATCAGCCGCAATTCTCCAGAGCGTCTTACAAATGACAATCCCTGCCCCTGGTCTTTTAAAACCAAAACAAAGACACGACACAAAAGGAATGGTGGGCAGGGCAGAGGAAAACAACCCAACGGCAGCGCCAAATTGCTTACGATAAGCAGGTGGACTGGAAATGGGCTGCTCCCAGCTTGTTTTTAATTTAAAAAATAAAAATAAAGACTCGTTAGGCCCCAGAGAAATAGAAGGGTGTGCACACACCCTTCATTTAAAGCTCACGTTTTCCTCCGAAGAATCCTGGGAGCCAGGAATTGCTGCTCTGCAAACTATAGTTCCCAGGATTCCTCTTTGAGGAAGCCATAAGCTGTAAAAGTATATGGTGTGTAAAGGTAAAGGGACCCCTGACCTTTAGGTCCAGTCGTGGCCGACTCTGGGGTTGCGGCGCTCATCTCGCAGAGCAGCGCACGGAAACGCCATTAACCTTCCCGCTGGAGCGGTACCTATTTATCTACTTGCACTTTGACGTGCTTTCTAACTGCTAGGTTGGCAGGAGCAGGGACCGAGCAACGGGAGCTCACCCCGTCATGGGGATTCGAACCGCCAACCTTCTGATCGGCAAGTCCTAGGCTCTGTGGTTTAACCCACAGCGCCACCTGCATCCCGATAGCCAGGCACAAAATGCGCCTGGTGAATTTCGAACTTTGATGTAAACCGAGCCAACATTCTTCTCCCCTTTATTGGAGATCTGGGGTGGGGTCTGAAGGTTGCCTGAAACCACCACTTGAGATCACGGCAGAGGTGGAGATGTTTTCTTGACTTGTATATCTCTGCCGCTCTTCGGCCATAAATTCCTAATGATGCTTAGGTGCAGTTTGATGCTTTAGGCCAGGGGTCAGCAAACTTTTTCAGTAGGCGGCCTGTCCACTGTCCCTCAGACCTTGTGGGGGGCCGGACTATATTTTGAAGGGGGGGGGAAATGAACAAATTCCTATGCCCCACAAATAACCCAGAGATGCATTTTAAATAAAAGCACACATTCTACTCATGTGAAAATACGCTGATTCCCAGACCATCCGCAGGCCGGATTTAGAAGGCGATTGGGCCAGATCCGGCCCCCGGGTCTTAGTTTGCCTACCCATGTTTTAGGCATTGGCCATTAAGAAAACTCCCGGTGAGCAGAACTGAAGTAAGGAAACCTAACCTAACATCAAATAGGGTTGTTGTTTTAAAGAAGACTTTTGGTAGTTCCCAATACTAATAATCAGAGGAGCCCCATTGAAATCACTAGACTTAAGTAATTTGACTTCCATTAATTTTAGTAGGTCAGCTCTGAATTATTACCTAATGGGAAGCTGTCCTTTAGATTACAAATGTTGGATTACAGTGGTGCCTCGCAAGATGAAAGGAATCCGTTCTGTGATTCTCTTCGTCTAGCGGTTTTTTCGTCTTGCGAAGCAAGCCCATTGAAGGATTAGCGAATAAGCGCTATTAGCGGCTTTTAGCGGCTTATCTGCTGATCGGATCAGCTGATAAGCGGCTTAGAAAAAGGGGGGGAGGGAAAAAAACCAGCAGGAACTCACAAGACATTGTCGTCTTGCGAAGCAAGCCCATAGGAAATTCGTTTTGCGAAGCACCTCCAAAACTGAAAACTCTTTCGTCTAGCGAGTTTTCCGTCTTGCGAGGCATTCGTCTTGCGGGGCACCACTGTACTTGGTTGAATTGCATTCTCTTACTAAAATCCGCAGGCTGTACTAAAGACTGGGGGGGGTCTCTGCAATGACAAAAATTTAGACTGTCTTCCTAAGGTCTAGGCACTGCCTCAGCCTGCAAAGGACGGGTGCAGAACCTTTATCAGCTCGAGGGCCGCATTATCTTCTGCGCAAACTTCCAGGGGCCACATTCCAGCGACAAACATCAATTTCACTTCTGGGCAGTAGGCAGAGAGACGATTCTCTCTGTCCTCTCTACACAGGGGAGCTAGAGAAGAGGCAGAGAGGTTGGATACAACCCACATACCCTCCAACATTTCTCCGACGAAAATAGGGACACCCTATTCCAGAAATATTATTATTATTATTATTATTATTATTATTATTACCCTGCCTATCTGAGTGAGTTGCCCCAGCCACTCTGGGCAGCTTCCAACCTATATAAAAACATAATAAAACATTAAACATTTTTTTAAAAAAATCCTTATACAGGTGAAACTCGGAAAATTAGAATATGGTGGAAAAGTTCATTCATTTCAGTAATTCAACTTAAAAGGTGAAACTAATATATGAGATAGACTCACGACATGCAAAGAGAGATATGTCAAGCCTTGATTTGTTACAATTGTGGTGATCATGGCATACACAGCTGATGAAAACCCAAATTAACAGTCTCAGAAAATTAGAATATTAAATGAAATCAGCAAAACAAGGATTGCAAATAGACCAATATTGGACCTCTGAGAAGACTTCTGGGGTTTTTCTCAGTTGTACGCCACGATTATAACAAATAAAGGCTTGACATATCTCACTTTGCATGTCATGAGCACCTTTTAAGTTGAATTACCGAAATAAATGAACTTTTCCACGATACTCTAATTTTCCGAGTGTCACCTGTATAGGGCTGCCGTCAGATGTCTTCCAAAGGTTGTATAGTGACTTATCTCCTTGACTTGTGGGGGCGGATGATGGCAGGAATCTACTTGAATTAATCACCTGCGATTTCTTTATTCATGTGGCAGACCTTTCGAAACCTCTACCTTGGCGCCGCCTGAAAAGAAAGCTGTGCCCCTCCTCCCCTAGATCCGATCCTCCTTCCCCTTTTTCCTCTGTTTCCCTCCCTTCTCTTTCTGCCTTTCCTTCTAAAAACACGGAGCGATCCAAACCACCATTGTGACCCACTGTTTGGTTCTGAAAACACCAGCAATCCGGGGGACAAGAGCCCTTTTTCTAAACGCTGTTTGGCTTCTCCAGGGTCACGGCACATGTTAACCCCAGAAATAGAACCCAGAAGTTGGTTCCTTGCGTCTCTGCCCCCCCTCCCCTCTTTCCAAATAGTTCCTTTTCCTGTTGCATGCTCTCTGCATAGATACCGAGCCCAGCGCAGGGTAAATAGAGACGGTTTCTAGGGACTCCATCTGTCCGGAGCGTCTGACTAGTTTGCTTGCGAGTCAGAGTTTGCTCGTCAGTGACGCAAGAGGCGGTGTCTATTTGCGACTCTCTTTCCATCAGCATTCCTGCATTACGGAAACCCACTTTAGTATAACTCCGTGGGATGGCTAAAAGAAAAAAAATGGGGGGGGGAGTGTGGTTACGTTTTGTTTTCGATTGGCAAGTGCTCCCGCGTGGCTTCAGTTAAGAGCAGAATTTCACTGCCGAATGAGGTCCATCTAGTCCAGCGGTCAGCAGACGTTTTCACCAGGGGGGCGGTCCACTGCCCCTCAGACCTTGTGGGGGGCCGGACTGTATTGTTTTTTTGGAGGGGGGAAATGAACGAATTCCTATGCCCCACAAATAACCCAGAGATGCATTTTAAATAAAAGGACACATTCTACTCATGTGAAAACACGCTGATTCCCAGACCATCCACAGGCCGGATTTAGTAATAATAATAATAATAATAATAATAATAATAATAATAATAATAATAATAATAATAATAATAATTTATACCCCGTACATCTGGCTGAGTTTCCCCAGCCACTCTGGGCCGCTCCCAATCAAGTGTTAAAAACAGTACAGCGTTAAATATTAAAAACTTCCCTGAACGGGGCTGCCTTCAGATGTCTTTTAAAGATAGGATAGCTGCTTATTTCCTTCACATCTGAAGGGAGGGTGTTCCACAAGGTGGGCGCCACTACCAAGAAGGCCCTCTGTGTGGGTCCCTGGAACCTCACTTCTCTCAACGAGGGAACCGCCAGAAGGCCCTCGGAGCTGGATCTCAGTGTCTGGGCTGGATGATGGGGGTGGGTGGAGACGCTCCTTCAGGTCTACTGGACCGAGGCCGTTTAGGGCTTTAAAGGTCAGCACCAACACTTTGAATTGTGCTCGGAAACGTACTGGGAGCCAATGAAGGTCTCTCAGGGCTGGTGTTATGTGGTCCCGGCGGCCACCAGTCTAGCTGCCGCATTCTGGATTACCGTATTTTTCGCTCTATAGGACGCATCGGACCACAGGACGCACCTTGTTTTAGAGGGAGAAAACAAGGGGAAAAAATTCTCCCCCTCTCTGCTCAGCGCCCCTTCAGCGAAGCGGCAGGAAAAACGGAGCCCCTTCCATTTCTCCTCCTGCTTGGCTGAAGGGGCGCTGCACAGCTCTCCCTCTCTGCTGAAGCCAGGAGAGTCTTGCTGAACCTGAAGCCTGCGGAGCGCTGCGGGATCTCGCACTGCGCTCCAAAGGCTTCAGGTAGCTATCTCTGAAGCCTGGAGAGGGAGAGGGGTCAGTGCGCACTGACCCCTCTCGCTCTCCAGGCTCCAGCGAAAGCAACGCGAAGCCTCCGGAGCGCGGAGGGAGCGCTCCCTCTGCGCTTTGGTGGCTTCGCGTTGCTATCGCTGAAGCCAAGGAGCCTGCATTCGCTCCATAAGACGCACACACATTTCCCCTTAATTTTTGGAGGGGAAAAAGTGTGTCCTATAGAGCGAAAAATATGGCAGTTGCAGTTTCCGGGTCACCTTCAAAGGTAGCCCCACGTAGAGCACATTGCAGTAGCCCAAGCAGGAGATAACCAGAGCATTCACCACTCTGGCCAGGCAGTCTGCGGGCAGGGAGGGTCTCATCCTGCGCACCAGGTGGAAGGCAATTGGGCCAGAAGGCAATTGGGCCAGATCCGGCCCCCAGGCCTTAGTTTGCCTACCCATGATCTAGTCCATCATCCCATTCTCACAGGGGCCAACTAGATGGGAAGAGTGCAAACTGTCTCTCCTCCTGTGGTTTCTAGCCTCCGACAATGGGGTGGGGGGAGACGCTGGAAACAGCGGAGGCTGAACATACAGCCGTACCTTGGAAGTTGAACAGAATCCGTTCTGGAAGTCCGTTCGACTTCCAAAACGTTCAGAAACCAAAGCACGGCTTCCGGTTGGCTGCAGGAAGCTCCTGTAGCCAATCGGAAGCCCCGTCAGACATTCAGGTTCCACAGAACGTTCGCAAACTGGAATATTCACTTCCCGGTTTTCGGGAGCCAAAACGTTCAACTCGCAAGGTGTTTGGGATCCAAGGTACAACTCTAGTTTACACAGAGAAGCACTATAAATGCTTAAAAGGATCTGGACTAACTATTCTAGATCAAGTGTCCCTATTTTCCAGGGACAGTCCTGGATGTGCAGAAGCCATCCCAGTTTCTGATTCGATCCTGGAATGTCCCGCTTTTCCTTAGGGCGTCCGTATTTTTTTTAAATTATTATTTTTAATACTTTCAGATTTATACATTTTGCTGATTTTACAATCTGACCTTTCAAAGCCTGACTTCCTTCCCCCACCTTCTGTGGTTCCTTAAATTTTATTTTCAATATCTTCTGCATATCCAAATTAACTTAATTGGTTCATTTATTCATCTTCTTCAAATATATACTCTTACGAAACCGCAGGTTATAACAACAATCCTGCCATTGTTTCTGTCTGCTTACAATTTATCTGTAAATATTCAATAAACAGTTTCCATTCTTTTATAAAAAGTTTGTATTTTCATCATAGATTTTTTTTTTAAAAGTTTGATGTTTTATTATGTTTTCATATACGTTGGAAAGCCTCCCAGAGTGGCTGGGGCAACACAGTCAGATGGGCGGGGTATAAATAGTAAAAAATATTATTATTATCACTGTTACTATCTTTCTATCTCAGCCTCAGCTGCAAAATAGGATAAATAAGTTGTAGGACCACAGTCGTGGCTATACATTAAAGGTAATTTGGGTGAACTGCATCTTGCCATTACAACAAGAAAGTAGGGTACGTGCCACATCTTGTAGTTACAAAACAGTTCAGTGGATGGATTTGAAACTTGTCAATCCAAGAGAGACCCTTGCTGAATCTGGGGTAGACAGGGAAAGGGCTTATTGTGAAATAATAGCCTGGAGAAGAAGAGGTTAAGGGGTGATATGATACCCATGTTCAAATATATAAAAGGATGTCACCTAGAGGAGGGAGAAAGGTTGTTTTCTGCTGCTCCAGAGAAGCGGACACGGAGCAATGGATCCAAACTACAAGAAAGAAGATTCCATCTAAACATTAGGAAGAACTTCCTGACAGTAAGAGCTGTTTGACAGTGGAATTTGCTGCCAAGGAGTGTGGTGGAGTCTCCTCCTTTGGAGGTCTTTAAGCAGAGGCTTGACAACCATATGTCAGGAGTGCTCTGATGGTGTTTCCTGCTTGGCAGGGGGTTGGACTTGATGGCCCTTGTGGTCTCTTCCAACTCTAGGATTCTATGATTCTATGAAAATGTTGAACTTTGGATAGAAGGCCCTGGCATGCCTACTGGTTCTGTGCATCTATAGACTTTGCTGGGGCGGTTTTCCCCACCATTTTTGCATGCAGTGAAATTTTGCATAGGGGAACTGTTAGGGCCAGAGGCGCCAGCTTGCAAGGGCAATTGGGGGAAAGACGTGTACATGATGTTGCGACGCCGCGTGTGTGATCATTGCGCCTCCCTCCCTAAGCTGGGCAGAAGCTTCCCAAGGCTTTCGGAAGGACGCTCCAGGGGAACATATAGGGGGCTAGCCTAGTTCCCCTAGTCCACTGACAATGTGCCACTGGATGGAATTAGCTTCTGATGTTTTTGCTTTTAAGCATTTGTTAAATTCACTCTAGGGACGCGGGTGGCACTGTGGGTTAAACCACAGAGCCAAGGACATGCCGATCAGAAGTTCGGCGGTTCGAATCCCGCAACGGGATGAGCTCCCGTTGCTCGGTCCCTGCTCCTGCCAACCTAGCAGTTCGAAAGCACGTCAAGTGCAAGTAGATAAATAGGTACCGCTCCGGTGGGAAGGTAAATGGCGTTTCCGTGCGCTGCTCTGGTTTGCCAGAAGGCGGCTTAGTCCTGCTAGCCACATGACCTGGAAGCTGTACGCCAGCTCCATCGGCCAATAAAGCGAGATGAGCACCGCAATCCCAGAGTCGGTCGCGACTGGACCTAATGGTCAGGGGTCCCTTTACTTTTAGATTCACTCTGTAAAAAATCTGACACACATAAAACCAATGAGAGATAAGGAATGGAAAGTGACTCCGCCGAAAGAAACTTGACGGTACAAATTTAAATCCATACAATTGAAATTGGCCTAATCTTGAAATGTAATCCAATGAGACTAAAGACGAGACACTTGAGGTCCTGGACAAGGCAGTAAAAGACCTTCTGGATCCCTGGACTGATTTACATCAATAAGAGAACCAATTTTTGATGCGGTAAAAGAGATGTGTTCACCACCAGTTACAATTCCAAGCTCCGGCCGGCCAACTCTTGTCTGGAGGAGGGCATAAGGCAGGGGTCAGCAAACTTCTTCAGCAGGGGGCTGGTCCACTGTCCCTCAGACCTTGTGGGGGGCCGGACTATATGGGGTGGGGGAATGAACGAATTCCTATGCCCCACAAATAATTTCATTGTTGTTGCTGTTGTTTAGTCGTGTCCGCCTCTTCGTGACCCCATGGACCAGAGCACGCCAGGCACTCCTGTCTTCCACTGCCTCCCGCAGTTTGGTCAGACTCATGTTTGTAGCTTCGAAGACACTATCCAACCGTCTCGTCCTCTGTCGTCCCCTTCTCCTTGTGCCCTCCATCTTTCCCAATATCAGGGTCTTTTCCAGGGAGTCTTCTCTTCTCAGGAGGTGGCCAAAGTCTTGGAGCCTCAGCTTCAGGATCTGTCCTTCCCGTGAGCACTCAGGGCTGATTTCCTTCAGAATGGAGAGGTTGGATCTTCTTGCAGTCCATGGGACTCTCAAGAGTCTCCTCCAGCATCATAATTCATAAGTTCATTGTAATCAATTGTTAATTTCATTGTACACAGGTTGTACATTGACAGTAAAGGTATTATTATCATTATCATTATTATTATTACCCAGAGATGCATTTTAAATAAAAGGACACATTCTACTCGTGTAAAAACACACTGATTCCTGGACCGTCCACGGGCCGGATTGAGAAGGCGATTGGGTCGCATCCGGCCCCCGGGCCTTAGTTTGCCTACCCATGGCATAAGGCATCATCTTCTTTCATGATTTCCCTGTCGTCAATTATCCTCTCTTCCATCACACATTTGTGTACGTAGGCTTCTTTTCTGATCACGACATCATTTTTAAAATAATTGCTGTTGTTTGCATATCTCGGTTTCCCGTCAGGGCGGAACTCGAACTCGAGATACTTGCGGCCGAACTTCCCCTTGTTGTGCCGAATGTAATAACGCAAATAGAAATTGCTTGCCATGGCTACTGGCCCACCGAGAAACCAGCATGCACCCTTAGCTTCTGCCGTTAATTAAAAACTGTGTCTTTGTTCCCTCCCCAACCCCACCATCCTCTCTCTCCTAGAGCCAGGCATGCAGGAGTCCGAGGGCGGCTCAGATTCCACGACTCCTGTGGCGCTGCGAACGTCGGCATCGGTCCCGGCCCCTGTGGTCCAGCCGGTGCCAGCATCCCAGCAGGTAAGGAGCCCTCCATCCGCTCTCCTCTCCCAAGCGATGCTTTCTTGCTTCCTTCAACTCCGAGCCTTTGGGCAGGGAGAGGGCGGTCTTATCTGCTTGCTGCCTCCCACCACCACCAAGCTAGTATCAGGAATGGGCACCGCAGGGCATCTGTTGAGGTCCACAGTTCCCTATGTAGTCTGTCTCTTGTCTGTTCACCTGTCCCTCTGTGTTCACAAACCTCACGAACCGTCTATACCAGGGGTAATAAATATTTTTTTATTTATACCCCGCCCTTCCCGGTTCAGAAAACCGGGCTCAGGGCGGCTGACAACAAATTTAAAACACTTAATTGATGCAACAAAAAACCAGCGTAAAATACAGTATAAAATGTGAAGTGTTTTAATTTGGGGGGAAATCCATCCAATAAACATTAGATGATCACCAGGGCTAGCTGGCTAAATCGGTCCTATTTGGGCCAGCGAGGAGACCAGGGGAGAATTAGCTGTGGGATACCAGAGCGGCTAATCTTCATAAAAAGGGAAGGGGAATAAAAGATCAGGCTGAATTCTAATTAAAGGCCAGGTGGAGTAGCTCTGTCTTACAGGCCGGTGGAAGGAAGTTAAATCCTGCAGGGCCCTGGTCTCATGGGACAGAGCATTCCACCAGGTCGGAGCCATCACTGAGAAGGGTAGTCAACCTTTTTATACCTACCGCCCACTAATGCATCTTTCTTGATGGTGAAAGTTCCTTACCGCCCTCCAGTGCTCGATGGAAGGAGGATTCAGCTTGTGCCGTAGAACCCCACACCGCCCACCTAGAATCCTGAAACGCCCACTAGTGGGTGTTAGGGACCAGGTTGACAACCCGTGGTCTATATGGATGGGGCAAGTTGTAGGGCCTGCAGCAGGCGGGACAAAGGGTGGAGGAGAAATTAGATTCATGTTCACATTCAAAGGCAAGCCTATTGAATTTGCACTCCCTGGAAGAAACACACAAACTGAAACACAGCCGTCCTTCGAAATTTGCAGTGACGGTGGAACCTTGGTTCTGGAATGGCTCAGTTGCCGAAAAAATCTGCTCCCGAATGCCGAAAACCTGGAATGAGTGTTCCGGTTTTCGAACGTTTTTCGGAAGCCGAACATCTGATGCGGCTGTCGGCTATTGTCTTGTGGCATCCGAAAACACCAAAATAGTTTTCTCGTGGCATGGCTGTACCGCCGATGTGCAGTGGCTCTACATGGCATGAAATGAGTTTGCAAACCACGGTTTAGTGTGCTTTCTCATTTGGCAAGCCACGGTTATAACCCTGACTCTGCTTCCAGAGGCCCCTGCCTTATAGAAATGGGAGTGGGGAGTGGGTGGGAAACAGCAATTTCTAAACCATGGCCTGGCTTTTATGTATGAAAGCACAAGCGATGGTTTCAAAACCATAGTTTACTGGTGATGTCCGGAAAGAACCAGGGTTTCGTGTGTATTCTTCAGTGTTTGCCAAGTGTTCAGCGGCAGCCTCTGTTGGACACAGCGAGCCACTTGCAGGCTGTTTTAATTTTTGGCTTATTGCTAGATTCCGATGTGTTTCCTGGTAGGGTTTATATGCGTGTTGAACACTGCCTCGAGGGATGTTAGCAGAGAGGTGCTTTTGTAAATGTAAAGGCATCAGAAAGGGTGATTCCGTGTTTGTTTCGTCTTCCAGAGGGTTTTGGTGCAAGCGACAGGCTCCACTCCGAAAGGGGCGCAAATGCAGCAGCTGTCCGTCCCCAGAGTCCAGCAAGTTCCGCAGCAGGTAATGTCCGTTTTGCAACAGAGACCAGGTTGCTCCCAGACTTCAGCTAAACCCTGTGCTGGCTTCAGAAAAAAAGTCAAACGGAAAAGAATAGACCATATCACACCATCAGATGTCTTAGTAAAAGGTAAAGGGACCCCTGACCATTAGGTCCAGTCGTGACCAACTCTGGGATTGCGGTGCTCATCTCGCTTTATTGGCCGAGGGAGCCGGCATACAGCTTTCGGGTCATGTGGCCAGCATGACTAAACCGCTTCCGGCGAGCCAGAGCAGCGCACGGAAACGCCGTTTACCTTCCTGCCAGAGCAGTACCTATTTATCTACTTGCACTTTGATGTGCTTTCGAACTGCTAGGTGGGCAGGAGCAGGGACCGAGCAACGGGAGCTCACCCCGTCGCGGGGATTCGAACCGCCGACCTTCTGATCAGCAAGTCCTAGGCTCTGTGGTTTAACCCGCAGCGCCACCCACGTCCCTTTCAAATGTCTTAGTTTGGGGATAATAGCGTAAGAACATAATATAACCTTAAATTTAAATTTACAAAACACACCTGTTGAGTTTTGAGGCATGCTGTGGACAAGTTTAGACTAGCTGCATTCTGTCTTGAACACAAACTTCTCATCGAAGGAAGATTGCCTCTGGGGACCCAAACAGGGAAGTGTTTGTAAATGGGAAAAGCATTAGTTCCTTTCTTAGTCTATCTCTCTCTGCCCCTTTTAGAGCCACAGATTATTGCTGCTGCTGTTGTTGTTGTTTAGTCGTTTAGTCGTGCCCGACTCTTCGTGACCCCCTGGACCAGAGCACGCCAGGCTCTCCTGTCTTCCACTGCCTCCCGCAGTTTGGTCAAACTCATGCTGGTAGCTTCGAGAACACTGTCTCACCACCTCGTCCTCTGTCGTCCCCTTCTCCTTGTGCCCTCCATCTTTCCCAACACCAGGGTCTTTTCCAGGGAGTCTTCTCTTCTCTTGAGGTGGCCAAAGTATTGGAGCCTCAGCTTCAGGATCTGTCCTTCCAGTGAGCACTCAGGGCTGATTTCCTTCAGAATGGAGAGGTTTGATCTTCTTGCAGTCCTTGGGACTCTCAAGAGTCTCCTCCAGCACCAGAATTCAAAAGCATCCATTCTTCGGCAATCAGCCTTCTTGATGGTCCAGCTCTCACTTCCATACATTCACATAGCATAGAATTGTTAAAAGATTCCCCCTGGCCCCTGAACTCCTCTTCCACCTTCCCAGTTGCTTTGCTGGTCTTAGAAATGTGTCGTGGGAGAGGCTTTTGCTCAGCTGGGGTGCAGGGACACGAGACTGTTTCCCCCTCCGTTGCGCCTCCCAGCCCAGGGAGCTGGTGGGATGCTGATTCTGTTGTAGAGTGGCAATGGCAAGATTTCATGGCTGCTCCCATCTCCGTGCCTTTCTCTTAGGTGCAAACGGTACATCATGTCTATCCGGCTCAAGTCCAGTACGTCGAAGGGGGAGAAGCTGTCTATACCAATGGGACCATGTAAGTATCCCTTCCCTCCCTTCCCATCCCAGTTACCATATTGGCCTGAATATATATATATATATATATGCAGGTTTTGGTGTCTTCGGGTGTCTTCCCGTGTAAGAGTTGGGGTGTCTAGGCGACGTTTCGACGAGGTCTCACTCGTCATCTTCAGGCTGGTGCTTTCGGCTTCTTGTTACTGGAACAGAGCAGGATCTCAGTGTTTGAGTTCCTATAAATACTGTTGAGGGGGTGTGGTGTATAGCCTCCAACGTTCTGGGCAGAGAGGAAGTTCCCAGGTTAGTGTGACTTTTCTTCTTTTGTTCCTTAATTACTTGAGGGATATCTTGAGTGATTTCTTGAGTGATATTCTGAGTACCACTTAGGAGGGTCATTAAGTGTGCATTAGTTGCTAAAGCTTTCGTGTCTTGACCTCTTGAGCTTGTGAAGAGTTTTTCTGAGAAGATGGCTGTACTGCACTTAGTTGTGCTCTGGCTTGGCTTCGTGTATAGGGGCGAGCTGTGGTTTTGTGCCCTGTGCCAGCCGGATCTGTGTAGGAATTGCAGGGGGGTGCAGCATCCGGAGGTGCCACTATGGTTTGGCTACTGGATGGTGTCTGTAATTTATCTGTGGAGAGGGTCTGGGTTTGGGTCTGGCTACGAAAGCAAATATATATATATATATATATATTTTATATAATATTTATTGAGAATTTTAAGATTACAAAGAAACAAAGGAAAAAAGAAAGAAAAAACAAATAGGATTTAAACAATACGAATCAATAAAAAGAAAACAAGGTCAAAAAGAGAGGGGGGGGGCAAAACACATCAAAAGCAAAAATAGACAAAAAAATTAAAAAACAAACCCAATATTCCCAAATCATTAACTGTCATTACCTTGTTTCATCGACCTCCTCACGCCTCCCTTTTTTGTATTCTAGTTATTAATTATCTCAGCAAATCCTTTCCATCTTTCATAATATTCTGTCATTAAATTACCTTAATCTATTTTAACCTTATCTTAAATTACCTTAATCTATTTTAGCATTATCTTAAATTACCTTAATCTATTTTAACCTTATCTTACCATAAAAAGCCCTAAAACTTAAAACTTAAATCTTATTTATACCAAATTCTCTTAACCATGACATATTCTTACATAATTCTTTTTAACATTTCTGCTAAAGCCAAATAATTTCATTCCAACATTTTTCTAATACTCTTTAGTTTTACAAGATTTTCCTAAATAATTTGTTTAAAACTTTCTTCCAATCTTCATCCAACGTCTCTTTCTCCTGGTCTCGGGTTTTGTCAGTCCTTTCTATCCCATCCATCTAGTCCATCAACCTGGTAACCTTATATCCGAAGCCCTTGGATCTCGTATTGGCCTGAATATAAGCCTCACTTTCCCCCCCAAATTCCGACCGTGGAAAGTTAAATGGCGGCTTAAATTCGCGACCTTACAGAAACTGGCTTTTACGATATCGCTGCCGGAACAGATGTACGGTAAGACGGAACGGGTGTGAGTGCCTGTGGAATTTTAAGGGAGCGGCTTATATTCAGCTTTTTCCTCCCCCCCCCCCCGAATTTTAAAGGTGCGGCTTATATTCAGGCCAATGCGGTATTTGTGTGTTTAGATTCGAACACACAACCTGTCCCCCCTTCATCCAGGTGAATACTGGGGCAATGTACCATACCTATAGCATGTCTGATCGCCTTTCCTCCTCTGCCTCTGCCCCCGCCCCCCCCCCAGGAGCTCAGGATAGCTTTTTAGTTTAGAGAGAAGGCGATTAAGAGGACACACGATCACTGTGTATAAAATAATGAATGCCGGGCAGGGGGAGGGGCAGTCGACAGAGGAATGCTTTTTCACCCTTTTTTCTGAATGCAGTGGATCTGAATGCCGTAAGAATTCAGGACAGATAAAATTCGGGCCGCAGCTGTAGCATACATAAATAACCTCTTTTAACACCTGGGAATTTCAATCTGAATTATCCCCAACAGAAAGGACTCGGGGGGGGGGGGAGTACATTGAAACATTTTTTTCAATTCATTATAGATCATTTCCCAGGGCAATATCTGGTTTTCAACTTTGTGATATTCTCACCAGCTTAACATCACGATATACCAATATGTCACAATGTCTGGAACAAGGATGAAGCTTCATGGTTCCCCCCCGCCGCCCCCCGTATTGTGATTTTTGCATAGCACACACAAACACACACCCTGATTTGCAATATATGGCCAAGCCAAAAATTATGGAAGCAAGATCACGATAGGGACTTTGGATGATATATTGAGATATCAATTAATCCCCAGCAGAAAGGACACTGGTTTGGGGGGGGGGGAGTACTTTCAAACCCCTTTTCCCCCCAGATTTTTTTATTGATTTTCCAAATTTATAACAACTATAACACACAAAGAAAAACGAAAAACATTACAATACTAAAAAGGAATAACAAAAACAAACATATAAACACCTATTACTATTTTAATTTACATTGTTAACTGACTTCCTCTATTCCCCCCTTACTGAGTTTCACCTTGTAACAGCTCTCCAATATCCTGTTTCTAATCAAATTAACTCCATCAATTTACAATCTTCATTCTCTTTTCGTTATTATCTGAATCCATAATATTTACAGTTAATTCTTACTATAATCCTAGGCCTATATGATACTTTCAAGTGATTCTGCTTATCTTATGATACAATATTTAGCAAAATAGTCTTTATAATATAATAATAATAATAATTTATTATTTATACCCCGCCCATCTGGCTGAGTTTCCCCAGCCACTCTGGGTGGCTCCCAATCAAGTATTAAAAACAATACAGCGTTAAATATTAAAAACTTCCCTGAACAGGGCTGCCTTCAGATGTCTTTTAAAGAGAAGATAGCTGCTTATTTCCTTCACATCTGATGGGAGGGCGTTCCACAGGGCGGGTGCCACTACCGAGAAGGCCCTCTGTCTGGTTCCCTGTAACCTTACTTCTCGCAAAGAGGGAACCACCAGAAGGCCCTCGGAGCTGGACCTCAGTGTCCTGGCTGAACGATGGGGGTGGAGACGCTCCTTCAGGTCTACTGGGCCGTTTAGGGCTTTAAAGGTCAGCACCAACATTTTGAATTGTGCTTGGAAACGTACTGGGAGCCAATGCAGATCTCTCAGAACCGGTGTTATGTGGTCCCGGCGGCCACTCCCAGTCCCCAGTCTAGCTGCCGCATTCTGGATTAATTGCAGTTTCCGGGTCACCTTCAAAGGTAGTCCCACGTAGAGCGCATTGCAGTAGTCCAAGCGGGAGATAACTAGAGCATGCACCACTCTGGTGAGACAGTCCGCATGCAGTTTCTTCCAGTCTTCTTGATAGTACTTTCAAACGCTTAGGTCTTCACGGACCCTCTCGGAAGGCCCTCCTGCCTGACTGCATGTGTTCGTAACTAAACCCCTTGTCTCTTTGTCTCCTGTCTCTTCCCCCCACCCCGACCCCGGTCTTCCGGCAGACGTGCCGCTTATTCCTACAACACAGAAGCTCAGATCTACGCCCCCAGCAGCGCCTCCTCCTACTTCGAAGCGCAGGGAGGCGGCTCTCAGGTGAGCACGGGGCCCTCGTCGCCCACCACCATCCCCTCGCACGGCATGGTGGGCCTCGCGATGGACATCGGGGGAAGCCAGATCGTGTCCAGCTCGGGAGCCTACCTCATCCACAGCGGCATGGAGAGCGCCAGGCACGCCCTCTCGCACACCTCGCGCTCCTCCCCAGCCACGGTACGTCGGGGCTTGCCGCTGCCGCCTCCCTGAAGTCACATTGAGGTGCATTCTGAGAAAGGGGGTGTGTGTTTCAGGCACGTGCAAGGGAAGGCAGCGGTGGTTGTTGGACATTGGGACTGGCAGGGCAGAACCCGTGGGCAGAGCCAGAGTTGGTGGCAGGTGGAGTCAACCCAGTCTAGGGAAGGGGTCAGCAACCTTTTTCAGCCGTGGGCCGCTCCACCGTCCCTCAGACCATGTGGTGGGCCGGACCATATAGTGGTACCTCAGGTTACATACGCTTCAGGTTACATATGCTTCTGGTTACAGACTCTGCTAACCCAGAAATAGTGACAGATAGGTAGCCGTGTTGGTCTGCCATAGTCGAAATAAAAAAATCCCTTCCAGTAGCACCTTAAAGACCAACTAGGTTAGTTCTTGGTATGAGCTTTCGTGTGCATGCACACTTCTTCAGATACCAGAAATAGTGCTTCAGGTAAAGAACATTGCTTCAGAAATTGTGCTCCGGCAGCGCAGTAGCAGCAGGAGGCCCCATTAGCTAAAGTGGTGCTTCAGGTTAAGAACAGTTTCAGGTTAAGTACGGACCTCCGGAACGAATTAAGTACTTAACCCAAGGTACCACTGTATTTTGAAAAAAATATATGAATGAATTACTACGCCCCACAAATAACCCAGAGATGCATTTTAAATAAAAGCACACATTCTGCTCATGTAAAAACACGCTGATTCCCAGACCATCCATGGGCTGGATTGAGAAGGCGATTTGGGCCGCATCCGGCTCCTGGGCCTTAGTTTGCCTACCCCTGGTCTAGGGTTCTTCCCCATCGGTGTCACTGCTGAGTAATAGGAGGGCAGGGATGTGGGTGGCGCTGTGGTCTAAACCACTCTTGGGCTTGCCGATCAGAAGGTCAGTGGACAAACACCGGCTTCCTCGGCCTAAACTCAAGATGAGCTCCGCAACCCCATAATCACCTTTGACTGGACTTAACCGTCCAGGGCTCCTTTGTCTTTTACTTTACACTCATCTCAGACTCCTCTGTCTGCTACCAGCTAGTGTATATGCGGGTGGCACTGTGGTCTAAACCACTGAGCCTCTTGGGCTTGCCAATCAGAAGGTCAGCGCTTCGAATCCCTGCAACGGGATGAGGTCCCATTGCTCCATCCCAGCTCCTGCCCACCTAGCAGTTCGAAAGCACCTCAAAGTGCAAGTAGATAAATAGGTACCGCTCTGGCGGGAAGGTAAACAGTGTTTCCGTGCGCTGCTCTGTTTCGCCAGAAGCGGTTTAGTCGAAAAAACTGTCTGTGGACAAACGCCAGCTCCCTCGGCCTGTAGAGCGAGATGAGCGTGCAACCCCAGAGTCGTCCACGACTGGACCTAACGGTCAGGGGGTACCTTTACCTTTATGCCCGGATCTGGACTCTGTACTTCTGTAAATAACATTAGCTTTTTCTGCCGCTGCATCGCATGGTTCAAGTTGGGAGCCAGTGCCCCATTTACGTAGTGGATCAGCGTCCACTGGGAGTAGAAGTACAGAAGTTGAGCATCTCTGCTGCAGTAGATAAATGGACATTTGGGACTCAGGTGTGTGTGTTGGGGTGGGCCTAAGAGCAACTCTCCTGTCTCGCACGGGGTACTGCCAAACTTTGCATTTACATCCGGTGCATTGAGCCTTTTATATACCTCCCCTCAAGACGGGAGAAATAAAAGGCTTTAAAGCTGTGCAGATCGGACTCATAGCTGTCAACTCACAGATTTGAAAATAAGGGACCAGCAGCCTCGAAAATAAGGGATCAGCAGCCAAAATAAGGGATTTTAGTCAACCAGCAGCCAAGCGGTGGTTCCCACAGCGCAGCAACCCGGCAAAGGGGATGCAGCAAGGGAAACCACCTCTCCGCTGGGAAGCGCTGAGCAAAGGGGAGTCCCCAGGCAACGCGGCCAATCTGATCGGCACAAGGCATGCAAGCTCCACCCCCCAGTCGTTCTTAGACTCCTTATTGGGTGAGCAACGCAGCCAAGCAACACAGCTGGAGCCTCCCTCCTCCCTGGCCGGCAGGGAGGGAGGGAGAGGAGCTGCTTCCTTTGAAACCCGGGAAATTTAAGGGACATCATCAATAAGGGACAGCAGCGGGACACAGTGCTGGGATAAGGGACTTTCCCGCCAAATAAGGGACTGTTGACAGCTATGATCGGACTGCTTTGAGGAAAAGTTGAAGGAGCTGAGCAATACTGAAGAAGAGAAGACTTAAGGGGGGGGGTGATGGCAGATTCCTTTTTCGCGTGAAAAAGGGCAGAGACCGAAAGACTGATATCCAATGCTGGTTTTAGATGAACCCATTGAAACGGATGAGCATGGCCAATTTGGGCCCATTAATTCGACTGGGTCCGAGGAAACCCTTTCTGCTTTCAACCCCCAAGTCGCCACTTCCTGTTTAGATATGTGACTTCTAAATCAGTGATAAACGCCCGATAAACCTATATTTGCAGCGCAAGGGGCTGCTTCTTTCTCTTTCGCACCCCCTCCCCCCAAAATAATACCACCCGCACCGTGTGGCTTCTTTTGCATGCCTTCCACCCACCCCCCCAGTGTAACATTTGTGCTTTCCTGCGCCTGATCCCACGCCCCACTTCACCTGTTTGAGGGAAGGGCTTCACAGTGGCTCATGCGGGTCTCCCCCCCCCCCCCCCGGCTGTTTGCCGAATGTCTGATTTCCCTTCTTTTCTCTCTCTCTTTGGCCTCGCTGCCGCCCCTTTTCCAGCTTGAGATGGCGATTGAAAACCTCCAAAAAAATGAAGGCATAACGTCGCACAAAAGCAGCTTGCTGAACAGTCATGTAAGTTTGCCTCCCACCTGCCTGGCTTCTCCGTAGACAACCCACCCCCTGCCCCGGCGCCCTCTTTTCCAGCTTCTGTGCGCTTTTCAGAATCCCATTTACTGCAGCGAAGCACAAGCCGAGCATCTTGCGGCACTTGAAAAGCAAGCGCGTACCTCCCCCCCCCCCCCCGGTTGCCGGGAGCAAACCTCAGCCCTGCAAACGATTCATTAAATCCGTGGTTCCCAATTAGCGAAGTACTGCGGACCCCGCTCTTTTCCAGAAGCCAAGCCGTGCGCCCCCCTGCTTTTGAAAACGTTGACGTTTCTAGGGTAGTTTTTGTTGCGCGAATGGTGCAACGGACCCCCTGGCATCCACAGATCCACCAACTACTGTATTTTTCGCTCTATAAGACCACAAGACGCACCTAGTTTTTGGAGGAGGAAAACAAGGAAAAAAATATCCTGAATCCCAGAAGCCAGAACAGCAAAAGAGATCGCTGCGCAGTGAAAGCAGCAATCCCTCCTGCTGTTCTGGCTTCTGGGATAGCTGCGCAGCCTGCATTCGCTCCATAAGACGCACACACATTTCCCCTTTTTAGGAGGGAAAAAGTGCGTCTTATAGAGCAAAAAATGTGGTAAATGTGCTCCCCGGTTTTGAGCTTGTGAGGCGCACACATCACAAGGCAAGGCAGCAGAGACAGATAGGTCAGAAAGGACCACGCCATCTGCTGAGAAACTTCCCCACTCCTGAAATGCAATATAGGAAAATTGTACCTAATCAGATCCATCTACCTTGTCTGCACTGACTGGCAGCCGCTCTGCAGGGTTAATAATAATAATAATAAATTATTATTTATACCGCGCCCATCTGGTTGGGTTTCCCCAGCCACTCTGGGCGGCTTCCAACAAAACACTAAAATACAATAACCTATTAAACACTAAAAGCTTCCCTAAACAGGGCTGCCTTCAGATGTCTTCTACAAGTTTCGTAGTTGTTGTTCTCTTTGACATCTGGTGGGAGGGTGTTCCACAAGGTGGGTGCCACCACCGAGAAGGCCCTCTGCCTGGTTCCCTGTAGCTTTGCTTCTCGCAGCGAGGGAACCGCCAGAAGGCCCTTGGCGCTAGACCTCAGTTTTGGGCAGAGCGGGTCATACAATCGTAGAATTGTAGAGATGCCAAGGACCTTGCATGTGTGAACTTGGCCACTGAGCTGCAGTTTCCCCCCTATAAACCAAGCCCCCTGTTTTAGCCCCTGTGCTTCCGAACGAAGGACTGATTTGAAAGGAAATGGTGGGATGCTACCATGGACAAGCCAGGCTGTGGAATCATTTAGTTCAGTGTTTCCCACACTGGCTGGCAGGGGCTCTCCGGGGTTCCATGTAGGGGTCTACCTCTCAACCCTACTGGGGATCCTAAAGGTTGAAATCTTGGACCTCCTGCATGTGTGATGGCAGGCCGCCTAAGACACAGCAATGGCCAAGCTGCCCATTGACGCCCACAAACATTAAGCCTGTGTGGCATATTAACTGCTTTGAATGTGCTGCTGGGTACCGATCAATCACTTGTACCAGGGGCGCTGGTGGCGCTGTGGTCTAAACCACTGCGCCTCCTGGGCTTGCTGATCAGAAGGTCGGCGGTTTGAATCCCCGCGACAGGGTGAGCTCCCGTTGCTCTGTCCCAGCTCCTGTCAACCTAACAGTTCGAAAGCACGTCAAAGTGCAAGTAGATAAATAGGTACCACTCCAGCGGGAAGGTAAACGGCGTCTCCATGCACCCTGGACAATCACAGTGTTCCATTGTGCCAGAAGCGGTTTAGTCCTGCTGGCCACATGACCCGGAAAGCTGTCTGTGGACAAATGCCGGCTCCCTTGGCCTGTAAGCGAGATGAGTGCCGCCTTTGACTGGACTTAACCGTCCAGGAGTCTTTTACCTTGACCTTTAAAAAAATTTACTTGTACCCCGCCCACCTGACAGGGTTGCCCCAGCACCTTTGGGCGGCTTCCAACATAATAAAAACACAGCAAATAATAATAATATTCTTATTTATTCCCCAGCCACTCTGGGCGGCTTCCAATAGAAAAACAGCAAATATAAAACATTTAAAACTTCCTGGCTGCCTTCAGATGTCTCCGGAAAGCCGCGCAGTTGTTTATCTCCTTTGACATCTGACGGGAGGGCGTTCCACAGGGCAGGCACCACCACCGGGAAGGCCCTCTGCCTGGTTCCCTGCAACCTCACTTCCCGCAGGGAGGGAACCACCAGAAGGCCCTCAGAGCTGAACGATGGGGGTGGAGACGCTCCTTCAGGGATACTGGGCTGAGGCTGTTTATGGATTTGAAAGGTCAGCACCAACACTTTGAATTGTGCTCTGAAATGTACTGGGAGTCAGTGTAGGTTTTTCAGGACCAGTGTTATATGGTCTCAGAGGCCACTCCCAGTCCCCAGTCTAGCTGCCGCATTCTGGATTAGTTGTAGCTTCCGAGTCACCTTCAAAGCTTTGCTTCTGGTCCACTGCTCCTTCCAGAAATGCCCCTCTTATCCGCAGCCTTCCCCGTCTTCCGTCGCAGCAGAACGTCCTCTGCTTGGCTCCTCTTTCTGTCCTGTCCTGAAGTGGTGCCCCTTCTTGCTACCTGACAAGTTAACTGCATGCTCCTTCGCCCTTCACAGAGTTCTTGGTAGCTTCTCTCAGTTGTTGGGTTGAGGGAAGGAAGAGCAGGGAGCAACGCAACAGTTGCGGGGCAGGAAAGAGCTGCGGTGTATTGCAGCGTGTGTGTTATCGAGCAGACTCTGAACTTAGGTCTGTCCTATAGCATATTAGGCTGGGGTTGGGGAACTGTTTTTGGCCTGGCAGCCCAGATCTTCATCTCCCTTCCTCCGTCCCTCCAGTCCCGTCCCCCCCGCCAACCTGGCAAAGTTGAACAGTGGGTAGAGAGGCCAGCCCCTCGCCAGCATGTTTCCTGCATGAAACATTGGCAAAGCAGCACTAGGCAGGGATGAGGTTCTCTGCTTCATCGGTTCATGAGAGGGGGGGTGGGCACGTGAGGTTTCAGCCTGGCCCTGAATGGTTTTGTGGGCCCGGTTAGATGCCCTGGTAGGGATCGAAGCTTCTGCATTCAAGATCGCACTTGCCCCACCGCTAAGCTGCCGTTTTCCCACGACAAATCCAGGTTTTGTCCCTTGCAACAACAACAACCAAAATTGGCCTGTCCAACCATTTTGGGAGCCTGCGATCAGACCGTAGTAGAATTTATTTTATTGCATGAAATTTCTTCGGCGATCCCTCGTAGCCAAGTAAGATTGCCTTCCCTAAACACGGTTTTAACAGTGAGTCCGTAAGTGACTGTGGAGGCCAATTCTGGATCCCCACGTCCTTCCGCAGTGGGGACATAAGTTTCCGGGCGGGAGCTGATCACGGTGTGGATTTGCCAAGCGTGCCTTCCTCCTAGCACGTTTCTCCCTTGCGTCCTGAGTTCGAGTGTCTTCAAGGCCCATGACACCTTTGGCAAAGGCTGTTCTCCAGCATGAAATTTATGCACCCCTCAAAGCGGTTTGCAAAAGACGACAGCTGCCTTTTGCGCGTTTGCTTGGTGGTAAGGGGGAGAGGTTCATAGAATCGAATCATAGATTTGTAGAGTTGGAAGGCCCCCTGTGGATCATCTATTCCAACCCCCTGCAACGCAGGAATATTATCTGTCCCATACGGGGATCGAACCCACAACCTTGGGGTCATCAGCACCACGCCCCAACCAACTGAGCTACCCTAGTACTCTCTTTTACGTTTGGTTCCAGTTGCGTCCTCTGTGGGAGCTGTGCGCGTGCGAACGAGCGGGACCCAGCATGCAAGACCCTCTTAAATTCTCTCTTCCCCCTTCTCTCCCTTTAAAAAATGAAACCTGCAGCTTCAGTGGCTGCTGGACAACTACGAGACGGCCGAAGGGGTCAGCCTGCCCCGCAGCTCTCTCTATAACCATTACCTGCGCCACTGCCAAGAGCACAAACTGGACCCCGTGAACGCCGCGTCCTTCGGGAAGCTGATCCGCTCCGTCTTCATGGGACTGAGGACCCGTCGGCTTGGCACAAGGTTTGCAGGGCAGGCGGGGTTGCGGCAGAGGGGGCTTAAGAGGCCTCTGCAGGGAAAATTTACGGAATACAGTGGTGCCTCGCAAGACGAAATTAATTCGTTCCGCGAGTTTTTTCGTCTAGCGAATTTTTCGTCTTGCGAAGCACGGTGTCGGAAAAGTTTTGGAAAAGCTTCAAAAATCACCAAAAACCTCAAAAAAGGCTACCACACTGCGTTCTATGAGTTGCTCCTCGAAGTCAAGTCGCAGCTGTATTAACGGTGTTAAGAAAAAGGAAACAAACTTGCAAGACGTTTTTGTCTTGCGAAGCAAGCCCATAGGGAAATTCGTCTTGCGAAGCAGCTCAAAAACCGCAAAACCCTTTCGTCTAGCGAGTTTTTCGTCTTGCGAGGCATTCGTCTTGCGGGGCACCACTGTATCTGAAAAGTATATGTGATGTTCAAACAACGCTAGTGGGGTTTCAAGAAGCACTGTGAAATTGGAGATAGATTGTTAAAAAGAAATAGTTAGGGGAAGGGAAGACTAACAGCAATATTAAACATAAGAAATGTGTAATTGAGAGATAAATATGGATGGTTGTCAGAGAAGCTGAAGGAAGTCCTAAATGAGATAAGTTTGTGAAAATTTGGATAAGAAATTGTATATTTGTGTTGAAAATTAATTTTAAAAATATTTTTTAAAAAAGAGGCCTCTGCAAACACAATCTCCCTTCAAAACCCTGAGGCCTGGAAATTTAGCTTTATTTCCAGGGACTGCAGCTCAGCACTGGAGGGCCCACTCTCCAAGCCTGTGCAACCCCCATTGTCTCTAGGCAGGGCCGCGAAAGACCCCATGAGAGCTGCAGTGCCCAGCTAGATGGACCCAATTATCTGGCTTGGCGTAAGGCTACTTCCAGCGTTCTTATTTAAAGCCAGCCCTTTGTTTTTGGAGACTGAGAACTAGAATCCCCTTTATTTCCCACCCTCCCAAAAAAAAAACTAGGTGCGCCCTATGGAGCAAAAAATACGGTAGGTTGTTGTTGTTTTGACTTAACCGATCTTCTCCCTCTCAGGGGAAATTCCAAATACCATTACTACGGCATCCGCCTGAAGCCGGACTCCCCGCTCAACCGCTTGCAGGAAGATGCTCAGTATATGGCGATGAGGCAGCAGCCCATCCACCAGAAACAAAGGTATTTGATTTTCCAAAAATATAAACATACAACAAAACCATTTCCAAATCTAATTACTGAGATTACTGAGTAATCTGTAATCTCCTGACTTCTCCCCATCCCTTCCACGGGTCCTGTTTTCAACTGCATATCGATACTCCTCCTATTTTCCATCTTCCTAGATTATCTATACATTCTGTTAACATTACCAGTGTGTTCAAAATCCTGCTAATATATTTTGTAAAACTTTTTTTTATTCAAAATTAAAACATATTATCCAGAAACATATCATCCTTATTCCACCACCCCATTTTTCCTCCCTCCCCCACAAAACCCACCCACCCCCACCCCCCGACTTCCCTCAGTTCCAGTCTTTGATTTCTCTAAGAATGCTACAGATAGGTAGCCGTGTTGGTCTGCCATAGTCAAAATAAAAAAATTCCTTCCAGTAGCACCTTAAAGACCAACTAAGTTAGTTCTTGGTATGAGCTTTCGTGTGCATGCACACTTCTTCAGATACACTGAAACAGAAGTTGCCAGATCCTTCTATATAGTGAGAAGGTGGGGAGGGGTATTACTCAGAAGGGAGGTGGGAATGGGAGATTGGCAGGTAGCTGAGTCTAAGAATGCTGTTTTCTGCATGTTACACAGTTGTATAGATCTTCAAACTATTTAGCTGATTATTATCAATAAAAAGTTTGTGAATGTTTATGCAAAGCCAGCCAAGGAGTCCAGTTCGCTTTGCTGCGTCTTCAGATACTTTTGTAAAGGGTTCCCATTCATCTTTAAAGTCACAGTTATCCTTGTCCCGTAGCTTATGTGTCAGTTTTGCCAGTTCTGCATAGTCCATCAATTTTTCTTGCCATGATTCTTTAGTTGGGGTTTCTTCAGTCTTCCATCCTTGTGCTATTAGAACTCTCGCGGCCATTGTCGCATATCGATACTTCTCCAATTTTCAATCTTCCTAGATTAGCTATACATTCTGTTAACATTACAAGTGTGTTTAAAATCCTGCTAATATTTTGGTTTTGTTTACAAAATAATTTTTGTAAACAAAAATTATGTTTGCAATGGTTTTGTATCTACATTGTAAACATTTTTTAAAAATTTCTTGTCTTCTCAATTCCTGAGAAGAAGTAAAACAAAACTCTGGGTTTTTTTTGAGTGTTCCTGGTTGTAGCCACTGGCCAAGAAGGCCTCCTGAGCTGACATTTTAACCATTTGCTCAGAAGCAGCGCTCAAACCAAGATGCAGCCGTCGTTCGAAATACACGCTTTGAATGTTGCCATTTTCCCAACCGAACAACGTGCTTGAGGTGTCTAAAAACGTGTGCGTTAGCGAAAACTGCATGCAGGAATGCGTTGCGCTAGCAATGCTTGCAGAAAAAGAAGGTGTGTCATTAGGAGAAATGCCAGCTCAAAATGCTGCTACAGATGTCTGTCGTGACTTTAATAATAATAATAATAATAATAATAATAATAATTTTTATTTATACCCCGCCCTCCCCAGCCAAGACCGGGCTCAGGGCAGCTGGCAAGCAATAATAAAAACAAGTTGAATGAATACAACTTAAAAACAAGATTAAAATACAACATTAAAATATTGAAACGTTAAAATATTCAAATGCAGCCTCTTCGCAGGAGGAGAAAGGAAAAAGAAAGAGGGGGAGGGAATCAAATTAGCTCCAAGCCAAAGGCCAGGCGGAACAACTCTGTCTTACAATCCCTGCGGAAAGAAATCGGATCCTTTAAAAAAGGAGAAAAATAATCCAAAGCGATGAGGAGATTTGGAGCGGTGTTGAAGAAGTGGAAGTCTCAGTTTGACACTTTCGTCCCTCCCGACCGCAGGTACAGACCTTCGCAGAAGTTGGACGGCCTGGCGGAGGCCGGTTCGAACAGCAGCCTTCACTCCACGCCTGAGCAATCCGTTGCCGCGCAGAGCCAGCACCACCAGCAGTTCATTGGTGAGGAGCTATCTAATGCCAGGGTTGCAGGTTCGATCCCTGTGAATTCGTGCATTGTGGGGGGTCAGACTCGATGATCCTTGGGTGTCCCTTCCAACTCCATAATTCTGTGATTAGGGAATCAATAATGATGTGTGTGTGTCTGTATAAATAAATATATGTGCGTATGTAAAGGTAAAGGGACCCCTGACCATTAGGTCCAGTCGTGACCGACTCTGGGGTTGCGGCGCTCATCTCGATTTATTGGCTGAGGGAGCCGGCGTACAGCTTCTGGGTCATGTGGCCAGCATGATTAAGCCGCTTCTGGCGAACCAGAGCAGTGCATGAACCGCTGTTTCCCTTCCCGCCAGAGTGGTACCTATTTATCTACTTGCACTTTGACGTGCTTTCGAACTGCTAGGTGGGCAGGAGCAGGGACCGAGCGACGGGAGCTCACCCCGTCAAGGGGATTCGAACCACCGACCTTCTGATTGGCAAGCCCTATGCTCTGTGGTTTAACCCACACCGCCACCCACGTCCCTAATGTGCGTATATACAGTGTCGGATTTACGTATAAGCTAAACAAGCTATAGCTTAGGGCCCCACTCTCTTGGGGCCCCCCAGAAAATTTAAAGGATGTACATTTCCAAAATAGAAGATAAAAAATAAAATAAAACCTACATACAGCAACAGTGTTCTGTGTTGTCTAGGTTCCTATGATGTAAGTAATGGGCCCCGCCTGCTATCCTGCTCCCTAAAATATCGCTGGTTTGCTCCTTTCTATATATAGGGTGCCTACAGTATAGATAGAGGCACGTCTCATCTTAGTTGCTTTCAAACTTTAGGGTTAAAAAAAAAAAGTTAATATGAGAAGTCCGGAGGGTGGCAACACGAGAACGGGGCCTTCTCTGCAGTGGCTCCCCGTCCGTGGAATGCTCTCCCCAGGGAAGTTCGCCTGGCGCCTTCATTATACACCTTTAGGCAAAAGCGTCCCTTTTTAACCAGGCCTTTAGTTAATTTGATTGACATCCTATGCCCTTTTAAAATGTGGGGTTTTTGGGGGGGATGTTATTGGGTTGTTGTCTTTATTTTGATTATATATTTTGTGGCTTTCTATTTTGATTTTGTTCTGTGAACCACTCTGGTACCTCTGGTTATAGGGTGGCATATAAATTCTAATAATAATAATAATAGTAGTAGTAGTCCCCCCCCAAAAAAAATAATCCACCAGATGCCACAATTTTCTTCCTTCCCCCTAACGTTTTCTCCCTGCCCTGCAGACGTCACCCACATCCTCCCTGCTTTCCCAGCCCTCGATCTGGAAAACGTGCTCCTGCAGGAGGGAATCGACGCCAGCGACGTCAAGACTCTTCAGCTCCTCTACAGGCGGCATTGCGAGGTGATTTTAAAGCAGGTTTATCGATCGCCAGTGAATGACACTTACAAAGAGAGAGAGAAAAGGATGCAAAAACGAAAATCGTAGCTCGCCGCCCACCCCAAGACAGATCAATCTGGTTAAGTTTGCCAAAGGCGGTCGCCATTCTTCAGGGTTCTTAGTAAAGTGTTTTATAAAAGGGTGTCGTATTTCATCTACATACCGTATTTTTCTGTGTATAAGACGCTCCCATGTATAAGACGTCCCCTGTTTTTGGGGACTCCAAATTAAGAAAACACCCCTCGGCACTATAAGGCGAGCCCCAATTTTAAACCTCATTTTTTGGTTAAAAAAACCTAGCCTTATACACGGAAAGATACGGTAATTTGTATTATTCAATGCAGGTTTCATTTCACTTTTAATTTGTATACCGCCTTTCTATACAGTCGTACCTTGGTTCTTGAACGGAATCTGTTCGACTTCCGGAAATGTTCCGAAACCGAGGTGTGGCTTCCGATTGGCTGCAGGAACCTCCTGCACTCAATTGGGAGCTGTGGAAGTTGCGTCGGACGTTCGGCTGCCAAAAACCGTTCGCAAACCGGAACACTCACTCCCGAGTACCAAGGCGTTTGAGATCCAAGGTACGACTTGAAGGTACCTTGGGTTACATACGCTTCAGGTTACAGATGCTTCAGGTTACAGACTCCGCTAACCCAGAAATAGTACCTCAGGTTAAGAACTTTGCTTCAGGATAAGAACAGAAATCGCGCAGCGGCGGCGCGGCGGCAGCGGGATGCCCCATTAGGTAAAGTGGTGCTTCAGGTTAAGAACAGACCTCTGGAACGAATAAAGTATTTAACCCGAGGTACCACTGTATATTTCTTCCAATCTTCTGTAAATCTCTGGTCCCGCAGGTTTCGAATCCTTCCTGTCGTTTTATCTAATTAATTTCATTAATTTTGTTTGCCATTCTTCTTTACCACGAAAGATCTCTTAATTAAGTCCATTAATTTTGTTTGCCATTCTTCTTTCGTGGTAATCTCTTCTTGCTTCCATTTCTGGGCTTTGCCGCGCTACATTTCCCTCTCTCTCCCCAGGCGAACGTGGATGTCGTGATGAGCTTACAGTTCCCTTACATCGAGAAGCTATGGCAGTCTTTCTGGAACTCGGAGTCCCACTCGAGCGAATCGGCCTCTGCTGCCGTCCCTTCCAGGTAAATCACCACGCTGCGCAACTTGCCCTCCCACAAGAACAACAATTTTGTTGAAAATTCTACATATTAAAGAAGAGTAGATTCCCTACTTCATCTCACAGTCAAAAACCTACGGCCATTTCTAGGGATTCTGTGCCTCCTGAGCAAAAAAAACCCCAACACCGTGTCTGTAAGAACTCGAACGATAAGCAGTTTATCGTCTCCCCACCCCCTCAATAAATAATGAAACTGAAGCTTCCCGGCTGAAGCTTGCAAAATGCTTGTATTTTGCATTACGTGGAGGCCAAATGGCCGAAATATTGGGAAATATTGGAAAAAGAAGGAGATACTTGGAGATTGCAGAGTTTTGAGAAACTAAAGGACAAAGTGCGAGATTGGTTACATTATGCTCAGATCAGGGAGGTCTTTAATTTGGATAAAAAAAACAGGTTTCCAGGTGGAAAAATCGAAACTAGAAACAGAACTGTTAGAACCTAAGACTAAGGTACTTTCAAAAATGTATAACTTGAAATGGAATACGCAGGATGAAATTGTCAAATCAGCTATGATAAAATGGGCACAGGACACTGGGCATAATATTATGTTTGCTGACTGGGAAAAGTTATGGACCACCGGAATGAGGTTCACGGCATGTAATGCCTTGAAAGAAAACATTATGAAAATGATATACAGGTGGTACATGACCCCAGTCAAGCTGGCAAAAATATATCATCTGCCTGATAATAAATGTTGGAAATGTAAAGGAACTGAAGGAACATTCTTTCACCTCTGGTGGACATGTCCAAGGGTTAAGGCTTTCTGGGAAATGATTTACAATGAATTAAAAAAGGTATTTAAGTATACCTTCCTTAAGAAACCAGAGGCCTTCCTTCTGGGCATTGTCGGCCAAGGGGTGTTAAAGAAAGATAGAACCTTTTTTATGTATGCAACAACAGTAGCAAGAATACTCAGCTGGTCATGAGAATTCCCCGCCCTTGGCCTTAAAAGTGTGTTGGCGGAATGAGTGAATCGTTACATTGCCGCTTTGTGCAATACGGTTATAACTTCTTTTTTTGCATCCTCATGTTCCTGCAGCTTAGTTAGACGAACTTTGGCCTGTAAACAAAGGAATGAACTGTCGCTTCCAAATCTTTTTTGGGGGGGGAAAGGTCACCCCGAAATCAATGAATCTATTTTTGTGTATGTAACTGCATAATGCATTATGTAATTATGCACGATAATCATAATTGTGTACAGGAAAAACAGAGCTTGCAGACACGTACGACACTTTGTACATATGTCAGAATATTTAATTTGTTAATTAAATTTTCACTTTTCCAATTTAAAATACTAACTTAAGCATCTTTAAATATCAGGGACTTCCCCTCTTCTCTTTCCATGGTTCATTTTGCATATCATAAATCCTTGCGTATTTTACAAAATCTAAACCATTCAGTATTCCATTATTGCACCCATCAAAACTTAGTTGCACTGTTGAATTTATCTTAATGCTGCCAATGTTTTCACATAGTACATCACTTTTTATGGCTTAGAATAAATCAAGGTTGCGTATGGTTTCAATATTTCTGACAAGTTCTTGAAGTCATTTCCATCGAGTTAAATATACAGTTACATATACAGTTGTACCTTGGTTTACAAACAGTCTGGTTTGCATACGTTTTGGATTACAAACACGTCAAGCCTGGAATGCAACCTTTTTTTGGATTACAACCCCTTTTTTTTTTTGGATTATGAACAAATTTGTTTTGAAGGCCCCATTGGTGAAAGCGCGCCTTGGGTTACAACCTGCTTTGGTTTACAAACAGACCTCCGGAACCGATTATGGTTGTAAACCAAGGTACCACTGTACAGTGATTCCAACTTTTCATTTTGGGGTGACCTTTTTTCACAACGGAGAAGAATTGGTCCCTTTTTCAGTGTTTCTAAGCAGGAGTTCATCCCTTTATGATACAGGAAATTGGTTTTTTTTGGAGGGGGAGTCAAAATGTTTCAGTCCTAATGTGCAAACTATGTTTTGCAAGGATATCATTGCGGGTGTGGCTTCTCACTGTGAATCCCTTTCCTTCCTCGCTCCAGAACTAGCTCAAAAAGCCGCCTGCCATCCCTAGCTTGTTCTGCTCTGTTGTCCCCCTTCCTGCCTTCATGGGATGCGGATGGTCCTGTGGTCTAAACACCAAGCCTCTTGGGCTTGCTGATCGGAAGGTCGGCGGTTCGAATCCCTGTGACAGTGTGAGCTCCTGTTGCTCTGTCCCAGCTGCTGCCAACCTAGCAGTTCGAAAGCACACCAGTACAAGTAGATAAATAGGTATCACTCCAGCGGGAAGGTAAATGGCGTTTCTGTGCGCTCTGGCTTCCATCACGGTGTCCAGTTGCGCCAGAAGCAGTTTAGTCCTGCTGGCCACATGACCCAGAAAGCCGTCTGCGGACAAACGCCTGCTCCCCCGACCTGAAAGCGAGATGAGCGCCGCAACCCTATAGTCACCTTTGACTGGACTTAACCACCCAGGGGTCCTTTACCTGCCTTCCTCCACCCCGACTGCCCCCCGTGTTTCAAATTTCAGTTGCCGTTGAGCTGCTGACCCTCACCCTTGTTCCTTTTCGTGCAGCGAAGAGCCCTGCGACGCCCTGGTCCCGAGGCACAAGCTGATCGCCATGTGCAAATACGTCCCCATCATGAAATGGATGCGGGGCTGCGACCACATCTTGTACCAGACGCTTGTGGAGATCCTCATCCCAGATGTTCTCCGGCCTGTTCCCAGTGAGTACAGAGTGGGGAGGACACCGCTAAATCTATTTCTCTCTCTCTGTCTCCCTCCCTCTCTCTTTCTCTCAAGGCTCCCTATTGCTCTTTTCATCCACTTAAAGTGCCTAAATTATTTTCACCTGTTTCACATTTCCGGCTCCTTAAGGGGGCAGAGCATCAGCCTTGCATTAATATTATTATTATTATTATTATTATTAGTATTAGTATTAGTATTATTAGTATTATTATTAGCTTTCATGTGCATGCACACTTCTTCAGATAGCATGCACATGAAAACTCATACCAATAACAAACTTAGTTGGTCTCTAAGGTGCTACTAAGGGACGCAGGTGGCGCTGTGAGTTAAACCACAGAGCCTAGGGCTTGCCGATCGGAAGGTCGGCAGTTCGAATCCCCGCAATGACGGGGTGAGCTCCCGTTGCTTGGTCCCTGCTCCTGCCCACCTAGCAGTTCAAAAGTCATATGGGGACTTCTGAACAGCTCCTGAAGCCAGCCAGAGCCAACTGCTCCGGGCTGCTGAGACTGCCGCGGCTGCGTTTCCTGGGGACATTAGATGAAATCCGGGGACATTCCAGGGATGGAATTTGTCCAGGGACTTACTCGCAAATCCAGGGACTGTTCCCGGGAAATGGGGACATCTGGTAACCCTACAATATGTGGCAATGAATTTACTGCATTTTAGTATCTACTTGACTGCATTTTCATATTCTTCGGCTGAATTAAAGTTCACCGCCCCCCCCCCCCCGCATTATTCAGAAGGATTCTATATCTCTTATTCTTCACTTGTGACTTCACTGGCAGCATCCTGGCCTCGGTTCCTCCCTTGCTATCGTCGATCTTCTGCAGATTTTGCTTACTTAGGCAAAACTTTAGAATTTAAAGAGGGAATGTGGGGTGCTGTGAAGGTTTTGCCAGCCTGACGAGGCTGCTCTGTCTAGACCTCGCTTTGTCCCCGCAGGCACGTTGACCCAGGCCATCCGCAACTTCGCCAAAAGTTTGGAAGGCTGGCTAATAAACGCCATGAGCGACTTCCCCCAGCAGATCGTCCAGACAAAGGTAAGCAGCGGATACAGCAAGTTGCATCCCTTTCCTTCCTTACAGTCTGAACAGCTTTGGGGCAGCTGCGTTTAGAACCGGTCCCTGGTTCGTCAGAGCCTACCCTCACTTATCCAAACCCTTGGCGATTGCCAGGGGTTTGTGAAAGAGGATTTTCCGGCAGCACAAATTTCCTTTAAAAAAAACAACCAAAAACTTTTTTTCGAAGTTTCAAAAAGAGAAAACAGTTTACCTTCCTGCCACAGCGGTGCCTGTTTATCTACTTGCACTTTTGGCGTGCTTTCGAACTGCTAGGTTGGCAGGAGCTGGGGCAGAGCAATAGGAGCTCACTCTGTCGTGGGGAATCGAACCGCCAACCTTCTGATCGGCAAGCCCTGTGGTTTAGACCACAGCACCACCCGCGTGCTCCCCCCCCATATTTTTATATTTAAGGTAAAGGTAAAGGGACCCCTGACCATTAGGTCCAGTCGTGGCCGACTGGGGTTGCAGCGCTCATCTTGCTTTATTGGCCGAGGGAGTCGGCGTACAGCTTCCAGGTCATGTGGCCAGCATGACTAAGCCGCTTCTGGCGAACCAGAGCAGCGCACGGAAACGCCGTTTACCTTCCCGCTGGAGTGGTACCTCTTTATCTACTTGCACTTTGACGTGCTTTCGAACTGCTAGGTGGGCAGGAGCAGGGACCGAGCAACGGGAGCTCACCCCGTTGCGGGGATTCGAACCGCTGACCTTCTGATTGGCAATCCCAAGAGGCTCAGTGGTTTAGACCACAGCGCCACCCGTGCCCCCCCCCATATTTTTATATTTACCTTTGTATAACTTTAACAAATAAATGAAGCACAACCCCACATCTCGTTAAGAGT
Organism: Podarcis liolepis; assembly: GCF_965112155.1. Lineage (NCBI taxonomy): Eukaryota > Metazoa > Chordata > Lepidosauria > Squamata > Lacertidae > Podarcis > Podarcis liolepis. The sequence goes on along the minus strand of NC_139572.1, from coordinate 5,335,111 downwards.
CGTCAACAGGCTCATCTCAGCTATCTGCCAATCACCCATTCCCACCACCCTTCTGAGTAATACCCCTCCCCACCTTCTCACTATATAGAAGGATCTGGCAACTTCTGTTTCAGTGTATCTGAAGAAGTGTGCATGCACACGAAAGCTCATACCAAGAACTAACTTCGTTGGTCTTTAAGGTGCTACTGGAAGGAATTTTTTTTATTTTGACTATGGGAGACCAACACGGCTACCTATCTGTAACTACCCACATCTCTTGCATTTCATCCGCTCTCTGCTTCACATTCTCTGAGTTTAACCTCACTTTTTGTTTCTCTCTCTCCTCCCCGATCCCTGTCACCGCCTCCCGAACACACCAGGTGGGTGTGGTGAGCGCCTTTGCACAGACTCTCCGCAGGTACACCTCCCTCAACCACCTGGCGCAGGCGGCTCGCGCCGTCCTCCAGAACACCTCCCAGATCAACCAGATGCTCAGCGACCTCAACCGGGTGGATTTTGCTAACGTCCAGGTGAGCCGGAGCAGCACGGCATCATAGAATCGTAGTGCTGGAAGGGATCCCAAGGGTAATCTGGGCCAACCTCCTGGATCCTTTGCTGTCGCTCGAGGCTCAGGTGGTCTCATTGGCATAGAGCAGGGGTCTGCAACCCGCGGCTCTTTTACACCTTTGCCGCGGCTCCGGGGCGGATACTAGCGAGGGGAGGAGGCGCATTGTGCGCCCCGACACTCCCCACTGTGGCGGGCGCTGTACTGGCTGTGACGTCGCATGGGGGCGGTGCGTGCGTTAGTCACGCACCATCCTGACGTCACCTTCCCGCCCGCTGTCAGATCGCGGCTCCGGAGATATATTTGTTTTAAATGTCGCAGTGGTTTTGCGGCTCCCAGTTTTTTTTTTCTTCGAAAACGGGTCCAAGTGGCTCTTTTTGTCTTAAAGGTTGCAGACCCCTGGCATAGAGCTTGGGCTGGTGGCCCACCTACGCCCCTATCTGGACAGGGATAGCCTAACTACAGTGGTGCCTCGCAAGACGAAAAGAATCCGTTCTGTGATTCTCTTCGTCTAGCGGTTTTTTCGTCTTGCGAAGCAAGCCCATTGACGGATTAGCGGATTAGCGCTATTAGCGGCTTATCTGCTGATCGGATCAGCTGATAAGCAGCTTAGCGGCTTAGAAAAAGGGGGGGGAACCAGCAGGAACTCGCAAGACATTGTCGTCTTGCGAAGCAAGCCCATAGGAGATTCGTTTTGCGAAGCACCTCCAAAATGGAAAACTCTTTCGTCTAGCGAGTTTTCCGTCTTGCGAGGCATTCGTCTTGCGGGGCACCACTGTATATGTACACCTCTCTTTCTTTCTTTCTTTCTTTCTCTCTCTCTCTCTCTCTCTCTCTCTCTCCCCTTCTCTTTCCCCGGTCCAGGAGCAAGCCTCGTGGGTGTGCCAGTGCGAGGAGGGCCTGGTGCAGAAACTGGAGCAGGATTTCAAGCTGACCCTCCAGCAGCAGAGCTCCTTGGACCAGTGGGCCAGCTGGCTGGACAACGTGGTGACCCAGGTCCTGAAGCATCACGAGGGAGGGGCCGGCTTCCCAAAGGCCGCCCGGCAGTTCTTGCTGAAGTGGTCCTTCTACAGGTCAGGCCCTGTTGCCACCCGGGGTTAAACCCCCGGCTGCTTTCCTTCCGACCCCCTGCGTGCTGCAGCAAGTTAACTCTGCATCGCGTTGATAGCGGGTTTTGTGTGTGTGTGTGTTGTCCCTCGACAGCTCCATGGTGATCCGAGACCTCACCCTGCGCAGCGCTGCCAGCTTCGGCTCCTTTCACCTGATCCGCCTGCTGTACGACGAGTACATGTTCTACCTGGTGGAGCATCGCGTGGCTCAAGCGACGGGGGAGACGCCCATCGCCGTGATGGGAGAGGTGAGGGTGGGTTAAGTACCTGGAGTACTGTGTCCATCAATAGGAGTATAGCATCTAGATCAAGGGAAGCAATGGTGCCACTGTATTCTGCTCTGGTCAGACCTCACCTGGAGTACTGTGTCCAGTTCTGGGCACCACAGTTCAAGAAGGACACTGACAAACTGGAACGTGTCCAGAGGAGGGCAACCAAAATGCTCAAAGGCCTGGAAACGATGCCTTATGAGGAACGGCTAAGGGAGCTGGGCATGTTTAGCCTGGAGAAGAGGAGGTTAAGGGGTGATATGATAGCCATGTTGAAATATATAAAAGGATGTCACCTAGAGGAGGGAGAAAGGTTGTTTTCTGCTGCTCCAGAGAAGCGGACACGGAGCAATGGATCCAAACTACAAGAAAGAAGATTCCACCTAAACATTAGGAAGAACTTCCTGACAGTAAGAGCTGTTTGACAGTGGAATTTGCTGCCAAGGAGTGTGGTGGAGTCTCCTAATTTGGAGGTTTTTAAGCAGAGGCTTGACAACCATATGTCAGGAGTGCTCTGATGGTGTTTCCTGCTTGGCAGGGGGTTGGACTCCATGGCCCTTGTGGTCTCTTCCAACTCTATGATTCTATGATTCTAAGCCTCCTCCGAGAGGAGACAAAGACTAGGAAGTTGCCTTGGTGCACCCACAGGGCTGCACAAACCCAGAGGGTTGTTGCAATAGGCTTGAACTGCCTTGCCCCGGTGAGCAGTCTGCCCACTGAATCCTACACCAGCTGAAGTTTCTAAACCGCCTGAGAAAAGAATGAGTTTGCTACGAGTTATATGGGTTTAGCTTAGGAGCGGGTGGTGCTGTGGTCTAAACCACCGAGCCTCTTGGGCTTGCTGATCGGTGGTTTGAATCCCCTTTGCTCTGTCCCAGCTCCTTCCAACCTAGCAATTCAAAAGCACGCCAGTGCAAGTAGATAAATAGGTACCACTCTGGTTGGAAGGTAAATGGTGTTTTCGTGCACTCTGGTTTCCACTGCACCAGAAGCGGTTTAGTCCTGCTGGCCACATGACCTGGAAAGCCGTCTGCGGACAAACGCCAGCTACCTCGGCCTGAAAGCAAGATGAGCGCTGCAACCCCATAGTCACCTCTGACTGGACTTAACCGTCCAGGGGTCTTTTACCTTTTTTTACCTTTACCTAGGGCCCTTCCACTCCGACAACAGATCAAAATAAGTGCTGTTCGTTTTGTGTAATAAAATTGGCTTATTAGACTTGTCAGTCAGTAAAATAAAATAAAAATAAATCGGGAGATAACTTGCGAGGGAGCCCCCCGTGATTTTGACCGCCAAAGGGTTTAATCCGGCACCGGTCTCAGAGATCAGGCTGCTTGGCCTCAGGGAGTCCTGAAAGTACGCCGGACCCGAATCGCTCAGGGCGTTTGTGCATCAGAACAAGAGCTTTGACCCACGAGCAGCTTTGGACGCTCCACAGCTCGGGGGGGGGTTAATAAGGGAGCAGTGGGGAATTGATGAGCAAAGCGGGGGGGGGCGTTCTCCAGATGCGCTCACAACCAAATGCCCCCCGCTCATTTTCTCTTGCAGTTCAGCGACCTCGCCTCCATGTCTCCAGCCTTGCTCGATAAAGGTATTTTTTGCTTCTGATCTCCTTTTCTCTTTGCTCCTTCCGGTCATGGGACAGGTAGGGAGGGGGTTGGGGCTGAGTTGATTAAATATTTGCGGGTGGCGCTGTGGGTTAAACCACAGTGCCTAGGACTTGCCGATCAGAAGGTCGGCGGTTCGAATCCCCGCAATGACGGGGTGAGCTCCCATTGCTCAGTCCCTGCTTCTGCCAACCTAGCAGTTCGAAAGCATGTCAAAGTGCAAGTAGATAAATAGGTACCACTCCGGCGGGAAGGTAAACGGCGTTTCCGTGCACTGCTCTGGTTCGCCAGAAGCGGCTTAGTCCTGCTGGCCACAGGATCCGGAAGCTGTACGCCGGCTCCCTTGGTCAATAAAGCGAGATGAGCGCCGCAACCCCAGAGTGGGCCACGACTGGACCTAATGGGCAGGGGTCCCTTTACCTTTTTATCCCGCTTCTCCAGCAACAAAGGCTGAGCTCGAAGCAGCTCACGAGAACTGCGGTGCCCTTGACGGACAACCGCCATAATGTCCGACACAATAGCATATGGAGTCATGGGGTTGTAGAGTTCAACCCTCAGCGATTGCTGGACGAACAACCAATCCATCAAAGCAATTAATGCAAGTCATAGTAACCATTGCCAGGATGCTTCCTGGACACAACAAAAAGTGGATTAGCTGTTGGTTCTCCAATGCGTTGCTTCTCAATTCACAGTACATGAATGATAGGCGCTTGCAGAAAACAATACGTTGATAAACCGTTTTGGGGTGGGTGGGGCCATTGGGTCATTGGAGAAAGGGGGGGTGGTGGCAGCTGCAGGGTCTTGCAACCCGGACCCTGCGGCTTGTATTCAGCTACGCTCAACTTGGAGTGAACCTGCTAGAATGAGTGGACCGAAGTCAGCCGTGCCCGGTCCTTCCAGTGGGTCTGCTCCGAGACGCGACTCCTGCTGGACACAGCCCTGTGACTTCTGTCTCTCCTCTCTCCCCGCAGATGACATCAGCGACCTGGGCAGCGAGGCGGAGGCGGATTCCCGGTGCGCCGGCGAGCCCCTCGTGAAGCGTGAACGCAGCGATCCCGGCCCCTCGCTGCAAGATATCTAATAAGAGTTGGCATGGCGGGAGACGCCCGACTCCCCTCGCGTTCCAACTCCGGAAGCAAAAGTTTCCAAAGCTTTCTGGAAACCCCCAAAGGCTGGGTTTCCACCTCCACCACAATCCGAGTGCCTCTTAGCTCCTCTTAACGTTTACTTGTCTTCACAGACGGGGTCCCTGGCGGCTGCCTGGTCAGCAGCGCGGGCAGAAGCTGGCCCAGTTGCGGCAAAGGGAATCAGCAGCCGGCTTTTCCCTTCCGATGGGGGGGGGGGTGCCTGGCCCCTTCTGCCCTGAACGTGGAGCTTTCTGTCTGTCTGTCTGTCTGTCTGTCTGTCTCTCTCTCAATTCCCCTCTCCCTCGTATCCTCGTGCTCTTGGCCTTAACTGACTCTTTGAATGGATTGCGGAACCCGCGGAGACCGGGTGCTTGGTTGGCCGTGACAGCCCCAAACCCAGCCATCTCCTCTCGGGTTCCCTAGATTACCACTGTGATGCAGCTCTGCTTGCCCCCCTGAAAGACCCCTTTCCTTTCCACTGCGCCTCGTGGGGAGGCAGAAGTTGGGGGGGGGCTCTGGTCTGCCCCCCCCGTGCTTCCCCCTACTTGCCAAATAAATTTACAATGTGGCACATAGCTTGTTGTGGTTCTTCTTTTAAATTGCTCTGTGGTGGAAGGGATTTCGCCCGCCCCGCTGGCCGGATGTGCATTGCGCCCCCATTCTGCGCGCCGAGGTGTTGCAAGTGAGACAGGTGTCGTTCTTGGGGGTCCCACAACCAGCTCAGGCTGAACGCATCAAAGCTGGGAATTGTGCAGTTTTTAAAGTGAGGGTTTTGGCAGGCGAGCAGAGGGCAGGGCACTCTTTGGTTGCGGCTGGTCCTGTCTTGAAGGCAAAGGCAATACCCACTGGAGGTATCGGGGGAGAGAGATGCACATTAGAAGAGAGGAGAGATTGAAGAGAAAGGTGGATGGCGGCAACAGATTGAGGTTGAATCCTGACAAGACAGAAGTGCTGTTTTGGGGGGACAGGAGGTGGGCAGGTGTGGAGGATTCCCTGATCCTGAATGGGGCAACTGTTCCCCTGAAGGACCAGGTGCGCAGCCTGGGAGTCATTCTGGACTCACAGCTGTCCATGGAGGCGCAGGTCAATTCTGTGTCCAGGGTGGCTGTCTACCAGCTCCATCTGGTACGCAGGATGAGACCCTCCCTGCCTGTGGACTGTCTCGCCAGAGTGGCGCATGCTCTGGTTATCTCCCGCTTGGACTACTGCCATGCGCTCTACGTGGGGCTACCTTTGAAGGTGACCCGGAAACTACAACTAATCCAGAACGCGGCAGCTAGACTGGTGACTGGGAGCAGCCGCCGAGACCATATAACACTGGTCTTGAAAGACCTACATTGGCTCCCACTACGTTTCCGAGCACAATTCAAAGTGTTGGTGCTGACCTTTAAAGCCCTAAATGGCCCAGTATACCTGAAGGAGTGTCTCCACCCCCATTGTCCAGTCCGGACACGGAGGTCCAGCCCCAAGGGCCTTCTGGCGGTTCCCTCCCTGCGAGAACTGAGGTTACAGAGAACCAGCCAGAGGGCCTTCTCGGTGGTGGCGCCCACCCTGTGGAATGCCCTCCCATCAGATTTCAAGGAAATAAACAACTACCTGACTTTTAGAAGACATCTGAAGGCAGCCCTGCTTAGGGGAGCTTTTAAAGTTTTATGTTTTATTGCCTTTTTATTCTGTTGGGAGCCACCCAGAGTGGCTGGGGAGACCCAGCCAGATGGGCGGGGTATAAATAATAAATTATTATTATTACACCTGCACTATGAACCACAAAGGATCCTTGCAGAGCTACAATTCCCAGCACTCTTAAACTGTGGTCCCCAGGATTTTTTTGGGGGGGTAGGGGAAGCCATGTGCTTTAAATGCATGATGCAGGTGTGACCCAACGTAAGAAAGTAAAACTTACAGAAGTTTTCTTCTGCCTCTTGTCCTCTTCCCACCCCATCCCTCACACACAAAGTTGCCCCAATGAAACGTGCCCCTGTGGCTAATGGGAAGTCTTTTCCCCTTCCATGAAGCACTTTTTTGGGCACGGATCTAAGCTGCTTCTGGCTGCAGGCAGTGGCGTAGCGTGGGGGGTGCAGGGGGGGCCGGCCGCACCGGGCGCAACATCTGGGGGTTAGGGTTAGGGGGCGCAAATCCACGGGTTAGGGGGCGCAAATTACTTGCCTTGCCCCGGGTGCTGACAACCCACGCTACGCCACTGGCTGCAGGCGGGCCATGTGAGAAGCTGGGGCTTAAAAACTGTGGCCTCTTCTGTTTCCCACAGATCTTGCACAGTGTCAGTTTTCCTTCATGGCCCCTGTTGAGCCATTGGCTGACCTGAAGTGTGGGCTTCTTCCGAAACCAAATTCCGAACAGAGCCAGTGTGGTGTAGCGGTTAAGAGCGGTAGATTCGTAATCTGGGGAACCGGGTTCGCGTCTCCGCTCCTCCACCTGCAGCTGCTGGGTGACCTTGGGCCAGTCACCCTTCTCTGACGTCTCTCAGCCCCACTCACCTCACAGAGTGTTTGTTGTGGGGGAGGAAGGGAAAGGAGAATGTTAGCCGCTTTGAGACTCCTTAGGGTAGTGATAAAGCGGGATATCAAATTCAAACTCTTCTTCTTCTTCCGAAGGCATTGAGACATTTCTCACTGAGGGAGCAGGAAGGGTTGGGGAGCAGGCCACCATCGGGTAAAGACAGTTTCTGGGGAAAGTTTTGATGCCAATAAAGGTAAAGGGACCCCTGACCATTAGATCCAGTCGTGGCCGACTCTGGTGTTGCTGCGCTCATCTCGCTTTACTGGCTGAGGGAGCTGGCATACAGCTTCCAGGTCATGTGGCCAGCAGGACTTCTGGCAAACCAGAGCAGCACACAGAAACGCCATTTACCTTCCCACTGGGGTGGTACCTATTTTATCTACTTGCACTTTGACATGCTTTTGAACTGCTAGGTTGGCAGGAGCAGGGACCGAGCAACGGGAGCTCACCCCGTCACGGGGATTCGAACCGCCAACCTTCTGATTGGCAAGACCTAGTCTGTGGTTTAACCCACAGCGCCACCCGCGTCCCAATATAACCTCCTAATTCATGCATTTTGGCTAGGAACCATAACTTGCACAGTTAACTAGAAAGTGAATGAAATAAAAAGGCAGCCTTTTCTACATACACAACCGACCTGTGCACTAAATACCAATGCCTAGTGTTGGGAAAGATGGAGGGCACAAGGAGAAGGGGACGACGGAGGACGAGATGGCTGGACAGTGTTCTCGAAGCTACAAACATGAGTTTGACCAAACTGCGGGAGGCAGTGGAAGACAGGAGGGCCTGGCGTGCTCTGGTCCAGGGGGTCACAAAGAGCTGGACAGGACTAAGCGACAACAACAAAGTGTGAAGCTAGGGCATATGTGGTCCTCCTGAAGTCATAATACCGCTCCCGTCGTCCCTAACCATTAGCTGTGACAACTGAGATTATTCAGTTTACCAGTATATGCTGCCCTATTCCCCGTGGTAGGAGGTGCTCCAGCCTTCTCCTGCTGTAACTTAAGCTTAAAATTGTGTAAGGTGAACTATTGTGCCCCCGCTCTGTAACCCCCACCTATTCTCATTCCCTTCCTCTTACTGCTTACAATTTTATAGAATGTTACCTTCCCTGTTGTGCCAAGAGGCATTTGACTAGCAAACCAACTGTCATGGGTTTAGGGGTTGCTCGTGCGTAAGTGGCCGCCACTCCTGGCTAGGTTACCTGGTTAACCCTTTCTGACTGAACAGCCTCCAGCATTGTGACTGTCTCAGTCGCTGGCAGAATCCGTCAGTGGGCGTTTCTTAAACTTCTTCCAGCACAAAAGTTCCTTGACGCCAAGTCTCCTCCTACTCTCCCTGCGCGGACGTCTTCTGCGCAGGGAAGGTGTGGGCAGTGGAGTACCCGTACTCTCTCCTCTGGTCTCCGGCGAGGAGTCCTGGAGCCTCCTCCCCGATTCCCCCATCTGCCCCCCTTCTCTACTGGTGTTACGCTGATTTCCTTCCCCAGCAGACGGGCTCCCTCTCTCCCTACTGGGACCCTCTCCGCCATCCCTTTGGAGCCTTCCCTCCGCTTCCAGCTCCGATGGCAGTTCCCTGATACCAACATCCTTTCCTAGTCCTTGTATTCAGCCGGGTAGGGGGGAAGCAGACTTGGACCTCGTCTCTTGGGTAACTCACGGGACCGGCACACCAAGTGTGCGTTTGGAACACACAACCCTTGGCCTATTATACAGGGAGCTGTAGCGTCACAAACTGGCTGGGTACAGAGAAGTGGCGTTAGGAACCAGCTGGGGAACGTCCGAGGGAAGAAGACTCAGAGCCCGGGGATTGGTGAGTGGTCAGAGGGAGCAGAAGCAGGAGAGTTGACAGGATTTAGTGAGCGGGAAGAGTCTGTGGCAGAGAGCAGTGCAGAATCAGAGGTGCAAGCAGAGGCTGGAGAGGAAGGAGGCTGAGAAACGGGCTGGTGAAGAATCTTGGGCGTCTCCCCGTCCTGCTGCAACAAGCTCCCCTTCCAGGAGAGGGATGAAAAGGGCAGAGGAAAGGTTAGCTTCATGTGGGCACTGTCTTAGATTGCTTGGGGGAAACTCTGGAGAGGAGGAGACTTAGATGAGTGTTGGAAGGTTTCAGCAACTGCTTCATGGGGGCAAGATCTGCTGGAGATTAAATAGGCCTGACACCCCTGTGCAGAGGCTGCTGGTGCTAATAAAAAGCGAACTCTTGCTCGGGGTACCACAACAAACAGAGGTGAGACAGACAAAATGACGAATGGATGTGCGTTTGGGTGGGTGGGGGCGTAGAAGGAGAGCAAGGGTGGAGGGGAACGAAACAGCTTTTGACATTCCAAGGAAGGAGGAGGTGGTGTCAGAATCTGACAGGGCAACAGGTTTTAAGGAGCAGGGAGAGTCTGTGGCAGACAGAAGTACAGACTCGGTGGCAGAAGCTGAAACAGGAGGGAGGCACAGAGGCAGAGATGAGGCAGGTTGCTGAAGAAGCCAGGGGGTCTCCCTCTCCTGCTGCGACCAGCTCCCCTCCTTGTGGTCTCCCAAAACCAGAAGAGGTATGAAAAGCGCAGAGCAGAGGCAGGCAAGATGGAGACGTCTCAGATTGCTTGGGAAGGAATTGGATGAGGAGGAGCCTTAGAGAACGGCAGTCCTCGCAACTGCCTCATTGGGTAAAGATCGACTGGGAAGTGTTGCTGGGACCACTAGGCCTGCACTGTTTTGGATTCTTTGAATAAAGAGTTAACTTCTCTTGGCACCTTGTGAGTTATTCCCAAGTCCCAACTTCACACATACAGTGGTACCTTGGTTGTCAAACTTAATCCGTTCCAGGAGTCCGTTCGACTCCCAAAACCGTTCAAAAACCAAGGCACGGCTTCCAATTGGCTGCAGGAGCTTCCGGTACTCAATCGGAAGTCACATCAGACGTTTGGCTTCCAAAAAATGTTTGCAAACTGGAACACCCAGTGAGGTTTGCGGCGTCCGGGAGCCGATTTGTTTGGGAACCAAACCGCTTGACAACCAAGGTACCACTGTAGTCCGAACACGACGAAGACCTTGACTCCCCCCACCGACTACAGTTCTACCTCCGTGACCTAAAACCAGGTTTCCATGCAGTTTTAACTTTGCAAAGATACATAGCGAGTCCTCCTGGAGAGACAGGCACACAGTTCGAGTTCTAAAAAGCTCTCTCTCTCTCTTTAATAGACAAAATGGCAGGAACTCTGTCCCCATCCTTGATCTAGTGGCACAACCCCCTGTTCAGTTAGATGCACTGGTCAGATTCCCAGTGAGGTGGAATCCTGTCCCTGGGGTTCACCGTCGCCTCCCTGCACGGACGCCGCCTTGGACTGGCCGGCCGCAGGCTTGTTTTTCTTGGCAACACCGCTCTTCGCTTTCTCTTCGAGGCCCATGTGGGACTCGTGCTGGAGGGGGGGCTGCGAAGGCGGCCGGGCCTCCCACTGTGACTCCTCCCCAAAAGCGTTCACGTCGTAGAGGTAGTCCAGGCTCGTCACTGCACTGAGGATTTCCGGCACGCTGTAATCGAAAGATAACAGCTCGTCGGGCAAGTTGAGGGACCGGATGTCACTGGTGGAATCCTCCCCAGAGAAGCAACTGTCCCTCTGGCTGTCTCCCCAGTGCCGGCTGTGGCGTCCGTTGCCCAAGCCGTCCAACGAGGCCTCGGTGTCTGAGTTCACCGGGGAGCAGTCAAACAACTTCATGGCATCTTCTAAGAGGACCTTTTCCGGAAGGTTGAAGGACGCCTCCTCCTCCTCTATCAATGCGTTCCCAGCCGCGATTATGCTCTCCAGGTCCATGCAAGACTCCGCTTCGGGCATGATGTCTGCAGTCGGTGCACTGAGGACGGCCTGGTGGTCTTCAGGAGAGACGTTCGGCGGGGCTGGGGGCTCCTCTGCGAAATCTGGGTTCCGGACGTCGTCTGCCTCGTCCGCTTGGAAGTCCTTGAAAGCTTGGAAGGCCAAGTTGTGGCAGTCTTTCAGGGGTTCATAGGCCGCTGCCAGGGCTGGCCGCTCGCTCGGGTTCAACCCAGGGAGCGTGGAGAGAAGCTTGCGCTCCTTGCTCTGCCCCGGGCCCTCGCTGTGGAGAGAGACCACCTCTGCAAAGGGGGAGCCGTGGGCAGGGCTCCCCATGAAGCCCATGTGGTCCGCCAAGTGGGTCGAGGGCCCCTCGGGCTTGAAGAAGGGCAAGACAAACGGGGGGTTGCTGGCGACCGGCTGGTAGGGCTGGTATGGGACCGGCTGGACAGGGCTCTTGAGGTATTTCTGGCCGTCCAGCAGGTAGGTGTTTTGCGGGCCCGGCGCGCCAGAGAGTTTGTACACGGAGGGCTGGACGAAGTTGGCCGTAGCCCACTCAATGCGGTAGATCCGGGGGTCGAAGAAGCAACCGCACGGAGCCATGTGGAAGCCTGGCAGGGGGCGAGGAGAGAGGAAAATGAGGGGCGGACAAGGAGCACCGTCTAACATGTGTCCTTCTCAAATCTACCAAGGCAAGGCTGGCTGCCACTTCCTTTGACTTCAGCCGGCAGGTGTGGGGGAATCCCTGGTCCTGAATGGGGTCACTGTGCCCCTGTAAGACCAGGTGCGCAGCCTGGGAGTCATTTTGGACTCACTGCTGTCCATGGAGGCACAGGTCAATTCTGTGTCCAGGGCAGCTGTCTCCCAGCTTCATCTGGTACGCAGGATGAGACCCTCCCTGCCCGCAGACTGTCTTGCCAGAGTGGTGCATGCTCTGGTTATCTCCCGCTTGGACTACTGCCATGCGCTCTATGTGGGGCTACCTTTGAAGGTGACCCAGAAACTGCAACTAATCCAGAATGCGGCAGCTAGACTGGCGACTGGGAGTGGCTGCTGGGACCATTTAACACCCATCCAGAAAAGCCTACATTAGCTCCCAGTACCTTTCCGAGCACAATTCCAAATATTGGTGCTGACCTTTAAAGCCCTAAACGGCCTCGGCCCAGTATACCTGAAGGAGCGTCTCCACCCCCATCGTCCATCATCCACTGAGGTCCAGCTCTGAGGGCCTTCTGGCGGTTCCCTCCCTGCGAGAATTGAAGTTACAGGGAACCAGGCCTTCTCAGTGGTGGCGCCTGCCCTGTGGAACGCCCTCCCATCAGATGTTAGGGAAATAAACAACTACCTGACTTTTAGAAGGCATCTGAAGGCAGCCCTGTTCAGGGAAGTTTTTTTAAGTTTGAGGTTTTAATGTGTTTTCAATAACCTGTTGGGAGCCGCCCAGAGTGGCTGGGGAAACCCAACCTAGATGGGTGGGGTATAAATAATAAATTATTAATATTATTACTAATTAGTTGAGGGGCAGAACCTTGGCGCAGCCCCCCAAGCCCTCTCTCTATGGTCCTAGGGGTTCTGTCCAGGGCTCCACCACTAGAAGCTGTCTTTCAGCTCTGGTGATGCCTCCTGCTTGTCTGGATGGAGAATGGAGAGCAGTACCTGGCTCCATCTTGCACTCCGTCATCCCATCATCCCACTTCAAATAATAATAATAATAATAATTTTTATTTATACCCTGCCCTCCCCAGCCAAGGCTGAGCTCAGGGCGGCTAACAAGCAATAATAAAAACAAGTTGATTGAAATACAACTTAAAAAACAAGATTAATATACAACATTAAAATATTAAAATGCAGCCTCATCATAGGAGGAGAATGTTGTTGGACTACAACTCCCATCCCCCCTAGCTAGCAAGGCCAGAGCTCAGGGATGATGGGAGTTGTAGTCCAACAACATCTGGGGACCCACAGGTTGAGAACCGCTGCTTTTGAGCCATCTTGCCCCAAAATGGCAACTCTGGGCGTTCCATCATGGTGACTGCAACCTTGGTTTAAGGAGCCATTTGGCGCATAGCTTATATATCTGAGTTTCTAACACTGGGAAACAGCCTTATTCTGAGCCAGGCCTTAAGTCCAGCTAGCTTAGTGTTTGTCTTCACTGACTGGTAACAACTTTGCAGGGTTTCAAGGAAGGAGTGTGTTCCCTACCTCGAGAGATTCGAACCCGGGGCTTCCTTTAAAGCCCTATACTGCCTAGGACCCTCGTACCTACGGGACCGCCTCTCCTGGTATGTCCCAAGGAGAACCTTACGGTCTTCAAACAAAAACATCTTGGAGGTCCCGGGCCACAGAGAGGTTAGGCTGGCTTCAACCAGAGCCAGGGCCTTTTCGGCTGTGGCCCCAATCTGGTGGAACACTCTGTCACAAGAGACTAGGGCCCTGCGGGACTTGACGTCTTTCCGCAGGGCCTGCAAGACAGAGCTGTTCCGCCAGGCCTTTGACACAGCCTGACCCCCTCCTTTAGCAATCCCCACAGAACTCTAGCCCAATGGTTGCCATTAATCTGATTTGAACTGATTTTGTAATGAAATGATTTTAGAATGTTGTATCATTTTACTGTTGTTAGCCGCTCTGAGCCCGGCTTCGGCTGGGGAGTGCGGGATATAAATAAATTATTATTATTATTATTATTATTATTATTATTATTATTATTATTATTCCTGTGTGTGCAGCAGATGGGCTTCTGTGTCCCATCCCAACGGCAAGCAAAATCAAAACTAATCATGCTTGTGTACTTTGAAGTGATGAATTCCATTACTTGGCAGCAGGTGGCGGAACGGCAATCAGCTCGGTTTTCTTATAGCATCACCTGCCGACCAAATCTCAGCTTTAGTCCGTCGGAAACCTAGCCAGGCATCGTCCCGCCCTGTCCCGAGTCGAGATTTACAGGCCACAATCTGCAAAGGCCCACCCACGTGCCCGCGAGAGTTGCTTCTTTCTACGCACCACGTAAGCGTTACCTGCCGGGGGTGTTGCAAATAGCTCTTTCTCTTGGCTGGGGGGGTGGTACAAACTGGGTGTCCCTGTAACGTCAACACACAGAAAAATTCATGCTCAACCCTCTGCTTTTGCTGGCTGCGTCGCTTCTCCCGCTCTGTCTCCCGGAAATCTCCTCCTCTACTCAGTGGCGTAGCGTGGGGGGTGCAGGGGGGGGCCAGTCGCACCGGGCGCAACATCTGGGGGGGCGCTCGCACTCGCAGCTCTCTGCCCCTACCTGGCTCATTCACTCTCTCTCACTGCAGTGCTGGCTGTGCAAATCCGATCCGAGCCGCCGGGTCACCGCCCACTGTGGAGGGGGTGGGTGCCAGGCGTGCGGTGCGGAGAGAGAGCGAGGGACTATCTGGGGGAGGGACAGTGCAGCGGCCGCCCAGCGCAGCGCTGAGCGCGGGAGAGAACCACACCAGACCAGACCAGGCAGCAGCAAGAAGAAGCTGGCAGCGGTGGCAGGTTAGGGGTTAGGGGGCGCAAATTACTTGCCTTGCCCCGGGTTAGGGGGCGCAAATTATTTGCCTTGCCCCGGGTGCTGACAACCCACGCTACGCCGCTGCCTCTACTTCCGGTTGGGCTCCAAAGGGCTGAGCAACCACTTTGGGTTTCACCCCTTAGCAACAATGCCATGCCCTCCAACATTCCTCGGGTGAAAATACAGCCGTACCTCGGAGGTTGAACGTTCGGAAACCAAATCGTGGCTTCCGATTCTGATCGGCAAGCCCTAGGCTCTGTGGTTTAACTCACAGCGCCACCCGTGTCAGTTTGCTATACTATACAGTCAAAACCTCAATTCTCGAATGGCTCCGTTTTAGAATGTTCCGGTTCCGGTTTTCAGACGTTTTCCGGAAGCCGAGCGTCCGGTGCGGCTTCCGCTGGAGTACAAGGAGCTCTTGCAACCAATCGGAAGCCGCACCTCAGTTGTCGAACATTTCGGAAGGCAAACAGTCTTCTGGAATGGATTCCGTTTGACAACCGAGGTTTGACTGTACCTTTTGTAGTCTGCCTTCCTGAAACTCAAATCTATTGTGCCTTTTCGGTGAGCCCTTCTCTCTCTCTCTCTCTCTCTCTCTCTCTCTCTCTCTCTCTCTCTGTGTGTGTGTGTGTGTGTGTGTGTGTTTTGCATTGAGGGTTCCTTCTTTTTCCTTCCATGAGTTTTGCAACAGCTCGGAAGCAAGTCCACAGCCCTTTGCTCTCGGATGCTCTGTGCACCCGAAAGCTGCCGAGCATCTGTGCACAATTTTGTGGCGCGCTTCGTAGTAGCTGTGCTGCTTGACCGAATTTCGGCAACGGCTAGATATCGGGGCACTATTCCACGTGGAATTCGCACACGCACAAAGACCCAATCCTGATTCCCCACCCCAATAATCGGAATATAATTCAAAAAGCCATGGGTCTGAAGGAATGTGCTGTGCTGCGGTGGCGGCAGCACACTTCCTCCCGCACCAAGATGGCGCATGTTTCAGCAATGTTGCTCCAGCCATGTGCGAGAACACTTATCCTCAAAATATGAACACCAAGGGGGAAAAGAGGCCTGCGAGGGGACAGGAGCCATTGCTAGCGATGTGAGAGAAGGGAAAGGAAAATAGGGACTGAGGTTGGCTTGGGATGGGGAGGCCGCGACCAAAGGACAGGTTACCTCCTCGCAATAATAAAGGTAAAGGGACCCCCTGACCGTTAGGTCCAGTCGTGACCGACTCTGGGGTTGCTTTATTGGCCGAGGGAGCCGGCGTACAGCTTCCGGGTCATGTGGCCAGCATGACTAAGCCACTTCTGGCGAACCAGAGCAGCGCACGGAAATGCCGTTTACCTTCCCACCGGAGTGGTACCTATTTATCTGCTTGCACTTTGACGTGCTTTCGAACTTCTAGGTTGGCAGGAGCAGGGACCGAGCAACGGGAGCTCACCCCGTCATTGCGGGGATTCGAACCGCTGACCTTCTGATCGGCAAGTCCTAGGCTCTGTGGTTTAACCCACAGCACCACCCATGTCCCTGCCCTTGCAATAATATGGGGTGTAAAATTAGTATTACAGGAAGTTGGAAGGGGGAAACCTGTCTTCCCATAATACGCTGTTGAGCCAACAAGCCAAGCACCCCCATGGGGGACTTGCCATACGGGCTGTCATCCTTAGATGTCGGGTTGGCCTCATCCCAGAAAAAAACAAGGTAAGAAAACCCCGCTGGCGTAAACCGATCCTACCTACGGAGGCAAGGTTTTCAGGGAGAACAAAAGCCGGGAAGGGCCGGTTTGACTGTCCGTCGGGTCTCTCTAAAGGCCGAGGGGTGTACGTCTCATGTTGGGGGTAAAACAGTTTCGGTTGCTGCATAATCCCTCCGTTGAGCCGAAGGGCAGTCTGCCCATCTGGACCCCTTTTGCCTAGGGGCGCTTGCCCGAGGACTGACTTCCTGGAGCCGTCGCCACGGAGAAAAAGTTCTGTTTGGATGGTTACTCGGGAAAGCGTTCCAGGTTGGCCCACTCAAGTTCTGAGGCAGAGATGGGGCATTGGAATTGTAGAGTTGGAGGGGGACCCCCGCGGTCATCTAAACCCACCCCCCTGCGGTGCAGGAATCGAACCCGCAACCTCGCCGAGATGAAGAGTCTCGTGCTTTTGCCAACTGAGCTATCCTTCAGAGATGCGAGAGGGAGAGTTGGGAATGAGTATGGTGGTGGGGGACGGAAATAAAAATGAGCGTGAGCTTGTTCCCTTTACCTTTGCAAAATTCTGATACAGTGGTACCTCGGGTTAAGTACTTAATTCGTTCCGGAGGTCCGTTCTTAACCTGAAACTGTTCTTAACTTTAGCTGATGGGGCTTCCTGCTGCCGCTGCTACGCCGGACCACGATTTCTGTTCTCATCCTGAAGCAAAGTTCTTAACCCGAGGTACTATTTCTGGGTTAGCGGAGTCTGTAACCTGAAGCGTATGTAACCTGAGGTACCACTGTACCTAAGTCAGAATTTGTGTTTTTTCTTTCTTGAGTAGGAAGAAGTCATTATATTTTATTTAAAACAACAACAACAACTTCGGGCAAAGTGCCCCTGAGCATGTGAAGTCTTCTTTTCTTAAGTTGTACAGGAAACCACCTGGTCATTGTTTCACCCTGGGATGATATTGTCTGTAAAGGTAAAGTAAGGTAGGAGTGATGGGGAAAATTTAGGGAAGTTTTTAGTGTATGATGTGTTGTTGTGTTTTTAATATTCTATTGGGAGCCGCCAACAGAGTGACTGGGGAGGCCCAATCAGACAGGTGGGGTATAAATACCGTATTTTTCGCCCCATAGGACGCACCGCCCCATAAGACGCACCTGGTTTTTTTGGGGGGGGAATAAAGAAAAAAAATTATTTCCCCCCCCCAGGTGTGGGGCTGGCGCGGGGGAAGCCCGAGCTTCCCCCAGCCCCAGAACAGGCTGCTGCCTGCAAGCCTCGTGCGCCCGGCAGGACCTTCCGCCAGGCGCGGAAGGCTTGTGAACACCTTCCCGAAGCACGGGGCATTCTCCGGAGGGCGCCCCGTGCTCCGGGCTGCAGGCTGCTGCCCGCAAGCCTTGCGAGCCCGCGGGAACTCCCCCCGGGCTTGCAAGGCTTGCGGATAGCTTCCTGAAGCCTGGAGAGCGAGAGGGGTCGGTGCGCACCGACCCCTCTCGCTCTTCAGGCTTCAGCGAAAGCCTGCATTCGCCCCATAGGGCGCACACACATTTCCCCTTCATTTTTGGAGGGGGAAAAGTGCGTCCTATAGGGCGAAAAATACGGTAATAAATTGTTGTTGTTGTTATAGCAATGAACAAATCAGAACAAACCCACCATGGATTTATTCCGTGCAATTATTGTGTCAAAACACCAGCTTGTGGAACACCAGCCCTGCAGCAGGAATGATCTACATCTCTCAGATTAATGTCCAGACCGAACCAGAACTATACATCAGATTTTGTACATCTGTGGTGCTGAAAAAATGAAAAAGTGTCAAAATGCCCTCTCTCTTTTTTTGGAGACTATGTTGTGTTTTAAAACACATCGTTTTGAGAGCAAACAACATTTCGGTACAAACGAACACGCCAATTTCTTTCTTTCAAAGTGCAGTTTAATACAGGTTGGAGCAAGGCAGTGGTGAACATGCGCAGAACGTCCATAAAGCGAGAGGTCCGTTCTCTCATTCCCTCCACACGTCCTCTATAAATAGCTTAAATACGGTGTCCGCCATTCTCTGGGGAACGGGCAAGTTTCAGTGTCGCATAACGGAGGCATCCCGTTCAGTATGGCCGGGCTGGCGGGAAAACTCGCTGCACAACATGGTTGGGCGACAAGGCATGCGACAAAGCTATTTGCATGCGCGGTCTCCCAGGTAACAAGGGTTTGGCGGCGCGAAGCCTTTCGCCGGCCAAACTAGCATAGGGCTCAGTCGTCGTAATGGGTCGAACCCGTAGGATCCGTGCCGGGCTCCTGTTATCCTCAGCAGTCTCGCAGTCCCCCTAGCACTGCTTCTTGAATTTTGGGAGGTTGATGTACGGCAGCGAAAAGAAGCTATCCTCGCTGGGCCAGTAAACCACGTCGGGCTCGGAGCTAGGGAGTTCGTAGAAGACATCGAAATAGACGACCGTGGTGGCGCAGTAGAAAATGGTAACGACGATAGAAAGATGCCTGTGAGTTTTTTGAAAAAGGAAAGAATGTTGTCTAGGGCTGCCAGGGGTGTCTTGTTTTTTTACTTTTTGAAATACAGTGGTACCTCTGGATGCAGACGGGATCTGCTCCGGAACCCCGTTTGCATCCTGAAGCGAACACAAAATGCGTCTGTGCGTCTGCACGGGTTGCGATTCTCTGCGCATGCGCATGGCGTCATTTTGAGCAAATGCACATGCGCAAACAGCGAAACCCGGAAGTAACACGTTCCGTTACTTCTGGGTCGCCATGGAGCGCAACCCGAAAAGGCTCAACCTGAAGCAACTTTAACCCGAGGTATGACTGTATAATACAGTGGTACCTTGGGTTAAGTACTTAATTCGTTCCGGAGGTCCATTCTTAACCTGAAACTGTTCTTAACCTGAAGCACCACTTTAGCTAATGGGGCCTCCCGCTGCCGCCATGCTGCTGGAGCACGTTTTCTGTTCACATCCTGAAGCAAAGTTCTTAACCTGAAGCACTATTTCTGGGTTAGCGGAGTCTGTAACCTGAAGCGTATGTAACCTGAGGTAACACTATAATCATCATCATCATCATCATTTATAATTTATACCCCGCCCATCTGGCTGGGCTTCCCCAGCCACTCTGGGTGGCTCCCAGCAGAATATGAATACAGTTGTACCTGGGTTCTCTAAAGTAAGAACGTTCGAAAACCGGAACACTTCCAGGTTTCCGGCGTTCAGGAGCCAAAACGTACGAGTCCCAAGGGGTTCGAAACCAAGGTACGACTATAATAATAAAGCGATAAAACATCAAACACTAAAAACTTCACTAAACTAGACTGCCTTCAGATGTCTTCTGAAAGTCAGATAGTTCTTTATTTCCTTGACATCTGATGGCAGGGCGTTCCACGGGGCGGGCGCCACCACCGAGAAGGCCCTGGCAGAAGGACATCAAGGAAGGAGCCTGTCTGGCTTCTCCAGGGAGAGAGTTCCCAAAGGATACGCAACTAGAGGTGTGCGTATGCAGAGGTACCACTGAATCTTCAGTACATTTTATTTTATTTTATTGCTATGTAAACCACAGAGCCTAGGGCTTGCTGATCGGAAGGTTGGTAGTTCGAATCCCCGCAACGGGGTGAGCTCCCGTTGCTCGGCCCCTGCTCCTGTGAACCTAGCAGTTCGAAAGCACATCAAAGTGCAAGTAGATAAATAGGTACCACTCCAGCGGGAAGGTAAACGGCGTTTCCGTGCGCTGCTCTGGTTCGCCAGAAGCGGCTTAGTCATGCTGGCCACATGACCCGGAAGCTGTACGCCGGCTCCCTCGGCCAGTAAAGCGAGATGAGTGCCGCAACCCCAGAGTCGGCCACGACTGGACCTAATGGTCAGGGGTCCCTTTACCCTTTACCTTTTTATGTCTAGTGGGCAAAGCAAATAAAGATTCTTCTTCATTTGCTGCCCTCAGGCAACTGCTTCATCAAGAGATGACCGAGATGGCTAGGTTATGGGCTCCCTTGTACCAGCGGTGCTTACCACCCCAAAGCTTTTGCCAACGTTCAGCTGGCTTCTGACACCACTACCCAATAAATGAAGACCGTTCCATTTCGTCTAGCCCTTCAGGGCAGCCAAGAGCAGGTCCTTCTTACCAGATGCTGTGAAGGTAGGCGAAATTGGCCCTCTCACAGATGCCACACAAAAACTTATCCGTCAGCCAACAGGTGATTGCGATACACCACCACACAACCATGGTCCTGATGAGACGGTGAACGCGGACGTTGTTGCACCTGCGGAAAAGGTTGCAATCAGGAATAGTTGGCGCACTCGCCTGAGGCTGGAGGGCTTACATTGACAAAATGAGCATTATAACTATGATCACAACGGGGTGAGCTCCTGTTGCTCGGTCCCTGCCCCTGCCAACCTAACAGTTCGAAAGCACACCGGTGCAGGTAGATAAATAGGTACCACTGTGGCGGGAAGGTAAACGGCACTTCCGTGCGCTCTGGTTTCCGTCACGATGCCCCATTGTGCCAGAAGTGGTTTAGTCCTGCTGGCCACATGACCCGGAAAGCTGTCTGTGGACAAACGCCGGCTCCCTCAGCCTGAAAGCGAGATGAGCGCTGCAACCCCACAGTCGCCTTTGACTGGACTTAACCGTCTGGGGTCCTTTACCTTTACCTTTTACCTATTATTATTATTATTATTATTTTAACTTATACACCGCCCTAGACCGGGAGGTCTTGGGGCAGTTCACAAGAAGACCACAACATATAAAATCAAACCGAAAGCAGTAACTCAATACACCCCCCCCAAAAAAGCCACATTCTAAAAGGGTGTCGAATTTCAATAAGATCAACCAAAGGCCTGGGGGGAATAAAATGGAGCTGGATTTTTAGCATCAAGTAAAGGTAAAGTTACTCCTGACCATTAGGTCCAGTCGTGACCGACTCTGGGGTTGCGGCGCTCATCTCACTTTATTGGCCGAGGGAGCCGGCGTACAGCTTCCGGGTTAGGCGACCAGCATGACTAAGCCGCTTCTGGCGAACCAGAGCAGCGCATGGAAAAGCTGTTTACCTTCCCGCCGGAGCGGTACCTATTTATCTACTTGCACTTTGACGTGCTTTCGAACTGCTAGGTTGGCAGGAGCAGGGACTGAGCAACGGGAGCTCACCCCATCACAGGGATTCGAACCGCCAACCTTCTGATTGGCAAGTCCTAGGCTCTGTGGTTTAACCCACAGCGCCACCCGCGTCAAGTACAATGCAGCAATTAAGGATAAGAATAAAAACCTGTTGACTACGGTTAATGACTGCATTGACTCAATGGGTATGGTAAACTTCCACTCATTAACAGTCATCAACAGGTTTACAATACCCATTGAGTCAATCACCCATCTCCCACTACCCTCCTGAGAAATACCCCACCCCACCCTCCCACTATATAGAAGGGTCTGGCAACTTCTGTTTCAGTGTATCTGAAAAAGTGTGCATGCACACGAAAGCTCATACCAAGAACAAACTTAGTTGGTCTCTAAGGTGCTACAGGTGGCGCTGTGGGTTAAACCACAGAGCTTTGGCCTTGCCAAGCCTAGAACTTGCCGATCAGAAGGCTGGCGGTTCGAATCCCCACAATGACGGGGTGAGCTCCCACTGCTTGGTCCCTGCTCCTGCCAACCTAGCAGTTCGAAAGCACGTCAAAGTGCAAGTAGATCAATAGGTACCACTCCGGCGGGAAGGTAAATGGCGTTTTCGTACGCTGCTCTGGTTCTCCAAAAGCGGCTTAGTCCTGCTGGCCACATGACCCAGAAGCTGTACGCCGGCTCCCTCGGCCAGTAAAGAGAGATGAGCGCCGCAACCCCAGAGTCGGCCACGACTGGGCCTAATGGTCAGGGGTCCCTTTACCTTTACCTAAAATAGAAACTGCTTGATAATTCTTATCTGTGAAAATAAAAAAAATTCCTTCCAGTAGCACCTTAAAGACCAACTAAGTTAGTTCTTGGTATGAGCTTTCGTGTGCATGCACACTTCTTCAGATACACTGAAACAGAAGTTGCCAGACCCTTCTATATAGTGAGAAGGTGGGGAGGGGTATTACTCAGAAGGGTGGTGGGAATGGGAGATTGGCAGATAGCTGAGATGAGCCTGTGAAGTTACTGAAGTTACTGAAGTGGGAGGCGGACTGTGCACTAGGGGGCCCTTAGAATTGCCTGTTCAACGCTTGCAAGGTTCTCTGCCCACAACTTACTTTCTTAATTCCTTGTTACTCATGTATAAAAGGTGCAAGGCGACGGAGTTGAGGGCGTAAGCGTTCAGGGTCGGCTTGACAAAGGACATCAGGGTGCTCAAGACGGTCACGATGCCCACCAGCCACGTGAACTGATCCCTAAGCAGGTCAAAATAAAAAATGACAAAAGACACAGTTTGAGCACTGAAGAGCTCAGGGTCCTTTACAGAACAGGAGGGAAGATTTCTATGAGCCCTCTCCCGTGGGCAGGAAGAAACGAAGCCAAGTGTGTCAAAAAGGTGCTGTGGATTTGACAGAATGAGTTAGCAAAGATTAGCCTGTCTTTACTGAACCAGGGACACCCATTGCTTTTAATAGACCAGGCTCTCTCTGCAGCCATTGGAATGTTTATGCATGTGGGGTTTGGGGTTTGTTCGTTTTCGTAGGTGTCAGGGAACTGCCATCAGAGGCACGGGAGAAGGAGAGGGTCTCTGATTCTGCAGGAGAAGGTCCCAGCGCTAGGGGGAGACTCAGCCGGGAAGAAGGGGAAGAGAATGAGTGTAACACCAGGGATCCAGGAGAGGAACGGGACAGGGAGGTGCAGGGGCTCCAGGACTCTTCGTTGGAAGTTAGTGAGGAGAGCCCAAACGCCCCGCTGCCCACGCCCACCCTGCGCAGGAGACTCCCGCGCAGTGAGAGGCGGAGACGCTTGGGCGTCAAACAGCTCTTATGTTGGCAGCGCTTTAAGAAACGCCCACAGACAGATTCTACGAGTGACTAAGGGCAGCCATGCTGAGATGGGCTGTGCAGTCCGGAGGGTTTAACCAGGCAATCTGATGCTCAAACGGAGCAGGATTACGCACGAGTAACTCCCAACCACTACAGTAGGAATAGGAAGTGTGTTGGAAAAAGTTCTATTTGCAATCTGGAGGGCTGCAGAGACAAAATAATAATAATAATAATAATAATAATAATAATAATAATAATAATAGTAATTTATACCCTGCTCATCATTGAATTCAAAGTGTTGGTGCTGACCTTTAAAGCCCTAAACGGCCTTGGCCCAGTATACCTGATGGAGCGTCTCCACCATCGTTCTGCCCGGATGCTGAGGTCCAGCGCCGAGGGCCTTCTGGCAGTTCCCTCATTGCAAGAAGCAAAGCTACAGGGAACCAGGCAGAGGGCCTTCTCGGTAGTGGCGCCCGCCCTGTGGAATGCCCTCCCATCAGATGTCAAAGAGATAAACAACCACCTGACATTCAGAAGACATCTTAAGACAGCCCTGTTCAGGGAAGTTTTTAATGTGTGATATCTTAGTGTATTTTTGGTCTTTGTGGAAGCCGCCCAGAGTGGCTGGGGAAACCCAGCCAGATGGGCAGGGTACCAATAAATTATCATTATCATCATCATCATCATCATCTGGCTGGGCTTCCCCAGCCACCCTGGGCGGCTTCCAACAGAATGTTAAAAATACAATAAAACATCAAAACTTTCCTGTACAGGGCTGCCTTCAGATGTCTTCTAAAAGTCAGATAGTTGTTTATTTCCTTTGACATCTGATGGGAGGGCATTCCACAGGGAGGGCGCCACCACCGAGAAGGCCCTGTTTCTCCAGGTGCCCCAGCAGTTCCTTATTCCCCCCCACTTACCTGTTTTTGATGAACGATGGGTAATAGTGAACAGGCAACCAGAAAGCGTAGCAGAGAGCGATTGCCCAGAGGATGCAGAGTTCGTCCAGCATCTGCCCTGCGTAGCTGAGAGTCATATGGAAGTAGCCGGAGAACAGACCTGCAGGATGAAAAGAGGGGGAATCTAGCTTGGCGCCTTCTGCACTCAAAGCAGGTTCTCTCCCACGGGGCTGCGGCTGGTCCTTTCTTTAGGGGGTCAGACTAGATGGCCCACGAGGTCCCATGCAACTGTACAGTTCTGTGAGTCCAGAACTTAGGGCTCCCAGAAGAATAGTAGAACCACAGAATTGTAGAGTTGGAAGGGACCCTGAGGGCTAAACGTCATGGACAGTGGCGTAGCGTGGGTTGTCAGCACCCGGGGCAAGGCAAGTAATTTGCGCCCCCTAACCCGTGGATTTGCGCCCCCTAACCCGTGGATTTGTGCCCCCTAACCCTAACCCCCAGATGTTGCACCCGGTGCGGCCAGCCCCCCTGCACCCCCCACGCTACGCCACTGGTCATGGATGCTTTAGCTGAGATTCCTACATGGGCTAGATGATCTTTGGAGTTCCCTTCAAACTCTACAGTTCTAGGATTCCAACCCTCTGCAATGCAGGAATCTTGGCTGGAGCAGCGCTGACAGGTGGCCATCCAAACTCTCTTTAAAAATCTCTAAGGAGGAAGAGCCCGGCAGCTTCCAGGAGAGACAGTTTCCACTATTGAAAGGCTCTTACATCCAGAAAGTTCCTTCTGATGTTTAGTCTGAATCAGCGCCGGATTTACGTATAAGCTAAACAAGCTATATAGGGACGCGGGTGGCGCTGTGGGTTAAACCACAGAGCCTTGGGCTTGCCGATCAGAAGGTCGGCGGTTCGAATCCCCGCAATGACGGGGTGAGTTCCCGTTGCTCGGTCCCTGCTCCTGCCAACCTAGCAGTTCGAAAGCACGTCAAAGTGCAAGCAGATAAATAGGTACCGTTCCGGCGGGAAGGTAAACGGCGTTTCCGTGCGCTGCTCTGGTTCGCCAGAAGTGGCTCAGTCATGCTGGCCACATGACCCGGAAGCTGTACGCCGGCTCCCTTGGCCAGTAAAGCGAGATGAGCGCCACAACCCCAGAGTCAGCTGCGACTGGACCTAATGGTCAGGGGTCCCTTTACCTTTACCTAAACAAGCTATAGCTTAGGGCCCCACACTCTTGGCCCTGCCCCCCAATTCACTATCAATATAAAAAAGGTAAAGGACCCCTGACAGTTAAGTCCATTTGTGAACGACTCTGGGGTTGCGGCGCTCATCTCGCTTTACTGGCCGAGGGAGCCGGCGTTTGTCTGCAGACAGTTTTTCCGAGTCATGTTGCCAGCAGGACTAAGCCGCTTCTGGTGAAACCAGAGCATTGCACAGAAACGCTGTTTACCTTCCCGCCAGAGCCGTACCTATTTATCTACTTGCACTTTGATGTGCTTTCGAGCTGCTAGGTTGGCAGGAGCAGGGACCGAGCGATGGGAGCTCACCCGTTGCGGGGATTCGAACCACTGACCTTTTGATCAGCAAGTCCTAGGCTCTGTGGTTTGGACCACAGCGCCACCCGCGTCCCATTAATTAATATACTTCTTCTTAATTGTATTTCGGTTCAACCATTACTTTGATAAAATACATATTTTGTTATGTGCAAATGGCTTTAGATAAATTACCATATAGCATATATTCAACACAAAAAATGTGTTTGTTGTTGACAAAGGACAGCTGGACATATAAAGGGCCCCATTACTTTCAGTAGCTTAGGGCCTCATCAAATCTAAATCCGGCTGTGGTCAATCCTTTTTTGAAACTTGAAGGCTTTGGTTCAAGTCCTGCCCTTTAGAGCAGGAGAAAACACGCTTGTTCCCTGTTCCATGTGACAACCCTTCAGATATTTAAAGATAGCTATCATAAATCTCCTTTTGAACCCCTCTTTCAGTGGTCGCACCCTGGTTTCCGAGTGTTTTGGAAGTAGAACAGATTCCCGGAACGGATTCCGTTCGACTTCCGAGGTATGACTGTATAAAGGTAAAGGGATCCCTGACCATTAGGTCCAGTCGTGGCTGACTCTGGGGTTGCGGCGCTTATCTTGCTTTATTGGCCCAGGGAGCCAGCGTACAGCTTCCGGGTCATGTGGCCAGCAGGACGGAAACGCCGTTTACCTTCCTGCTGGAGTGGTACCTATTTATCTACTTGCACTTTGACGTCCTTTCGAACTGCTAGGTTGGCAGGAGCTGGGACTGAGCAATGGGAGCTCACCTTGTCGCGGGGATTCGAACCGCCGACCTTCCGAACGGCAAGTCCTAGGCTCTGTGGTTTAGACCACAATGTTACCCGCATCCCTATTCTATAAGTTACGTTTGCTAATTCTACCATTTCACTTGCAATTCCTCCTCTTCCTGGCATTGTTCTGTCTCTCCGTTTCTGGGCATGTATAATTCGGGATGCCGTGATTGCGTAAAGAAATAAATTCTTTTGATCTGGAGCGTGTGTCCCTTCCCTTCTGATTCCCCCAGGGAACGTACCAATCAATGTTGACATGATAGTAAGACCCGGGATGGGAACTGGTCGGTACTGAATGTACTGTGGGTTCAGGAACATCATGATCGGCGGCAGGATGAAGAAACCAACATTGCTGATCTGCAAAACAGCAGCGAACAGAGAGTTTTCTTGTCGTTCTTGTTTTTAACGTGTAATTTGGAACGTTTCACCCTTTGAATCGCTTGGTTGCAACCATCAACTTCGAAAAAACAAGCAAACAAAAAACAGCAACACCCCCTTATTAAAAATCAGTGCTTTTTTTCCCTTTAAAAAAAATGTTTAGGGGTACTCTCATTTTGACTCAGGAAAATCACCATTTTATAGTTCGAACGGGGGGGGGGGGGGAAATAAATACAGTGAATGGACAAAAGTACAAAGATTTGCCAAATGTTTAGGGGCATGCGTACCCCCGGGGAAAAAAGCATTGTTAAGAATAAAGAAAGAAAAGCGAATTAAAGAGAATATTTGTGAATTAACCAAATCCACTGATAAGCAGGGGACAGGCCACATTCTGGCATGTGTAATAAAATCAAACATGACCTCTACAAATCTATCCATTATTTTATTTGTCCCCCAGAAACACATAGTTTTTGGGTCATGTTTTCTAGTAAAGTCGGTTCCCAAACCCTAGGAATATCTGGAAGAAAATTGGGCTCTGCTAAGTTCTGTCTCCAGAAGCAAGCCATTGTGGCTCCAGCGGCCATCCGAAATCGAACAATTAGCTCTTTATTGTGTATATTAAGATCAGTTCGCAATCAACTTTTGAGGAGCGTTGGGGGTTTTTTTGTTCTCCCAGTGGCGCAGCCATAAAAGTGCTAGCGCGTTTGCAAAGCTAAGCAGGGTCCGGTATGGTTTCAAATTGGAAGGGAGACAGTGATCATGGAGCCCAAGAAAGTAAAATCTCTCACTGCCTCCATTTCTTCCCATTCTATTTGCCCGGAGGTGATGGGACCAGTGGCCACGATCTTCGTTTTTTGATGTTGAGCTTCAGACCATATTACAATACAGCTAGGCTCCATTCAAAATGCGAACCAGGAAGTGACCTCTCCAAACAATGGAACGACTCTTCTTATCTCTGTGGCTGTGATCTTCTCGGTGATGCGGACGCAGTGAAGTGGTTGTATGCACATGTGTATGCTGTCTGATTCTCAACCTCCCACCCCACCAACCCTCTGTGCAGCACCGGGTTCTGGCAACCCCGCTATGCCACTGCTATGTACTGAGCTTGGACCCTAGAACAATAGGCAAGTAGGATCCTAGAAGGAAGCAACCTGATTGGTCTACAGGAGCCGCCCAATCCGGCTCCAAGAGGAAGTGAATCAGCAACCTGATTGGCCTCTAGGAACAGTCCAATCAGGCTCCAGGAGGGGAGTTGAATCAGCCAATCACACGAGACCCATTGTGAAAATAATGTGTATATAGCCAGAGGTTTTTTGGGGAAAGCACTCGCTCACTGTTTACCATGAGCTGAAATAAAGAGCATGAAATCAATACTCAACGCTGAGTATACTTCAGCCATGTTTACCCCTTAGTAAACATGGTAAAGGGACCCCTGATCTTTAGGTCCAGTCGTGTCCGACTCTGTGATTGCGGCGCTCAACTCGCTTTCCTGGCCGTACAGCTTCCGGGTCATGTGGCCAGCAGGACTAAGCCGCTTCTGGCGAACCAGAGCAGCGCACAGAAACGCCGTTTACCTTCCTGCTGGAGGGGTATCTATTTATCTACTTGCACTTTGACGTGCTTTTGAACTGCTGGGTGGGCAGGAGCAGGGACCAAGCAACGGCAGCTCACCCCGTCGCAAGGATTCGAACCGCCGACCTTCCTATCAACAAGCCCTAGGCTCTGTGGTTTAACCCACAGCGCCACCCGCGTCCCTTACAAAGCTC
This sequence comes from Podarcis liolepis, assembly GCF_965112155.1. NCBI lineage: Eukaryota > Metazoa > Chordata > Lepidosauria > Squamata > Lacertidae > Podarcis > Podarcis liolepis. Next base: position 5,306,662 of record NC_139572.1, on the reverse strand, counting down.
CATTTCCCAGCACCTTTAACCCATCCCAGCTCCTTTTCAAAAAACAGATCTCATTAGAATTAGGGGGGAAAGGGATGTCAAGATTATTATCAAACTTTTTAAAAAAAAAAAATCAAATCAAAACAAAAACATTAATCTAAACAAAAGCGCAAACAAAAAAACAAAACAAAAAGAGAGGCGGGAACTAGAAAAATAGAATGTACAGGGGGAACATAAGAGAGGAAACAGAGAAAGAAGAAATATAGAGAACTTCCGATTCTTTGTCCGTCAGCTCGATATACCGTATTTTTCGCTCTATAAGACGCACCAGACCACAAGACGCACCTAGTTTTTGGAGTAGGAAAACAAGAAAAAAAATATTCTGAATCTCAGAAGCCAGAACAGCAAGAGGGATCGCTGTGCAGCGAAAGGAGCAATCCCTCTTGCTGTTCTGGCTTCTGGGATAGCTGCGCAGCCTGCATTCGCTCCATAAGACGCACACACATTTCCCTTTACTTTTTAGGAGGGAAAAAGTGAGTCTAATAGAGCAAAAAATACGGTAAATGTTATTTCACCCACTCCAAGATAACACCCAGCGAAAACTCTTTCTCCCAAGCAACATTACCGTCGCTCCTCAAGCCAAGTGTCGCAAGCGTCGTTTTCTTTCCCCGGTCTTTAGTAAATGCTTCACGTGACTTTTCTCTGGTTTAAACACGTCAGCGCATCACAGTTCCCTGTTATCTGCTTTGAGGCAGGGGTTGGGGGGCTGCGGTGGAGGCGTTTCAGATATGCCTCTGCTGTGCGCCTGCAGCCTAAACGCGAGATCTCAGCGAGGAGGAGGTGAAGTCAGGGGCTCCTGGAGACCCTGCCCTCTTCCCGCCTCCCCAAGCCTTGCCGTGGGGCAGACGCCAGCCAGCCAACTCCAGAAGCTGATCAGGTAAAGCCGGTTTATTTTCCGGATCTCTGTGAAGGTGTGTGGGTGGTCAGCTGCTTAAATGGGCGCCCCACTTTCTCTGTGCCGGGAGAAGCAGTTCTGAAGCAAACACCACACCCTCCTTCCTTTTTGGGCATCGAGCCAGAATTTGGAGCTTCGGGACGGAGGGAGAGGGGAGTTGATTCACCTTGGCTGCACCTTTGCAATATTTCCCATCCCTCGGCATGGCGTGGAATTTGCAATCGGAATATTCAGACTCTGCAGGAAGCGGTCCGTGTGTGGCTGGTGCAATATGCTACCTGTCCGGATTCGAGGTGCAAATGGACGCGACGACTCGGGCCCAGGAAACCTTCAGCTCAAACCAGCCATCGGCAAACTCCGGCCCTCCAGAAAGCCAGTGTGGTGTAGTGGTTAAGAGCGGTGGACTCGTAATCTGGGGAACCGGGTTCGCTTCCCCGCTCCTCCACATGCAGCTGCTGGGTGACCTTGGGCTAGTCACACTTCTCTGAAGCCTCTCAGCCCCACTCACCTCACAGAGTGTTTGTTGTGGGGGAGGAAGGGAAAGGAGAATGTTAGCCGCTTTGAGACTCCTTCGGGTAGTGATAAAGCGGGATATCAAATCCAAACTCTTCTTCTTCTCCAGATGTTTGGGACTACAATCCCTTTCACCCCTAACTATGACTTCCCTTAATCTGGACACTAGACTTCTGTTGATGCAGCCTAGAATAGCATTTGCTTTTTTGCTGCTGCATCACACTTCGGGCTCATGTTCGGCTTGTGGTCCACCAAGACCTCTAGATCCTTTTCACATGTACTGCTAGTAAGCCAGGTGTCCCCCATTCTATATTTGTGCATCTGCTTCTTCCTGCCTAAGCGCAGTAGCTTACATTTGTCCCTATCGAAATTCATTTTGTTAGCTTGCGCCCAGTTCTCCGATCCATTCAGGTCATTTTGAACCCTGATTCTGTCTTCTGCGGCATTAGCTACCCCTCCCAGTATGGTGTCATCTGCAAATTTGATCAGCATCCCCTCAATTCCTTCATCCGAGTCATTTATAAAGACGATGAACAACAACGGGCCCAGGACAGAACCCTATGGCACCTCAGTTGTCACTGTTTCCCAGGATGACAAAGAAAACTTTGGGTTTGTGTTATGCACTCAGCTTGGATCCTAGAACAATAGACAGGTGGGATCCTAGAAGGCAGCAACCTGATTGGTCTGTAGGAGCTGCCCAATCCGGCTCCAGGAAGAAGTGAATCAGCAACCTGATTGGCCTGCAGGAACACTCCAATCAGGCTCCAGGAGGGGAGTTGAATCAGCCAATCACAGGGGACCCATTGTGAAAATAATGTATATATAGCCAGAGGTTTTTGGGGAAAAGCACTCACACACTGTTTACCATGAGCTGAAATGAAGAGCATGAAATCAACACTCAACTCTGAGTATAATTCAGTTTGGTCAGTCAATCACCTAAACGTTGCCTCATTCAACCCATATTTTACCAGCTTCCTCGCGAGAATGTCATGGGGCACTTTGTCAAAAGCCTTTCTGAAATCAAAATACAGTGGTACCTCGGATTACATGTGCTTCAGGTTACATACGCTTCAGGTTACAGACTCCGCTAACCCAGAAGTATTACCTCGGGTTAAGAACTTTGCTTCAGGATGAGGACAGAAATTGTGCTCTGGCGGCGCGGCAGCAGCAGGAGGCCCCGTTAGCTAAAGTGGTGCTTCAGGTTAAGAACAGTTTCAGGTTAAGAACGGACCTCCGGAACGAGTTACGTACTTAACGCAAGGTACTTTGCGAGAAGCAAAGCTACAGGGAACCAGGCAGGGGGCCTTCTCGGTGGTGGCGCCAACCCTGTGGAACGCCCTCCCATCAGATGTCAAAACGATAAACAACTACCTGACATTCAGAAGACATCTTAAGGCCGCCCTGTTCAGGGAAGTTTTTAATGTATGATATTTTAGTGTTTTGGGGTTTCTATGGAAGCCGCCCAGAGTGGCTGGGGAAACCCAGCCAGATGGGCGGGGTACAAATAATAAATTATTATTATTATTATTATTATTAACCACTGTATTGTCTGGAAGAAAACATGTACAGCTTCTGAGAGCTGCTTCGCGGCCTTGGTTCCTCCTCGCCCAGAACACAAAAGCATCTCTGATGCCACGATGGAACCCTGAGTTTTCATTTCATTTGCAAGGGAGCATCTGAAAATTCGGATCTGCTTGACTAGACCATAGCCAAGGTTCTCAGCACATCCTCGCCAGGTCCTGGTGAACAAGTACATTTTGTTTATTGAATAAATAAATAAGATGAAATAAATGAGGGCAAACAGAACGGGCGGCTTACCGTGTTGTAGTATTCTGCAATGTACTCAGACTGCGCAAAATTCTCTTCGCACCAGTCTACTTCAGCGCTTTGGTAGGCAAATATACTAGGCATGCTGGCAACACCTTTCAAAAAAGAAAAACACAACACCTTAGTGCCTACAGAGCGTTGCGGTGGAGAAAAAGAACCTGCCAATCCAGATTTTCCATATCTCCTTCCCTCTGAAATATTGCAGCACACACTTTGATGCCCGGCGACGGCTCTGAGCTGATGTACAAGAATCTGCCGGGAAGATGCAAAGAAAATGAAGGAACCTTATTCCACATGTGGTGGACTGGTCCCCAAATCAAAAAAAAAAAAGGGACATGATTTATGAGGAACTTAAAAATAAATAAATGCTAAAATATACATTCCTAAAGAAACCTGAAGCTTTTTTGCTAGGCATTTTAACGATAAGCATCCAAAACGAAAACAAAAGAGTGTTTCTTCGCGCGACAACAGCTTTAGAACAGGGGTAGCCAACCTAAGGCCCTGGGGGCCGGATCGCCTTCTAAATCCGGCCCGCAGCGTGTTTTGACATGAGTAGAATGTGTGCTTTTATTTAAAATGCATCTCTGGGTTATTTGTGGGGCCTGCCTGGTGTTTTTACATGAGTAGAACGTCTCCTTTTATTTAAAACACATCTCTGGGTTATTTGTGGGGCGTAGGAATTCGTTCATTCCCCCCCCCCTCCAAAATATAGTCCGGTGATTGGGCCGGATCCGGCCCCCGGGGACTTACTTTGCCTACCCACAGTTTAGACTAAATGTGATCCACCTGGAGAAGGAACTGGCAAACCACTCCAGGCTTTTGCCAAGAAAACTCAGGGAGAATTTTTGAGAAGAAAGTGGGAGTTTCCAAGGCATGCTCTGGTTCATGGGGTCAGGGAGAGTCGAACACGACTAAAAAACAACAAGTGGATTGTCCAACAGGACGTGGCAATTGTAGGTTAAAGTGAAATCTGTCCTCCCCAATTTCTTAACAATAACGGGGCTAAATTTGTACTGCGTGTCATTCTCGGATTAATTCCCCCACAAGCTTTCAAGTGGGGCGTCTGTATGGCAGGAGTTTTCGGTGTAATCCTCCAAAAAGGCAAAATTCCCTTTTCTGCAAGAGGCATCTCTGCAACGCTGATAACAGAGAATGCAGTGTTGGCCGTGTCAACAATCTCAGCAGAACTTTGCTTTGTCAAGCCTGTTACGATAGGCTTGAAAGCCTCTGTGTTTGGTACCTGGCAAGCCAAACTATTTAGAAGAAGAGACATGGAACATTTGGGATAAGCAGCGCTTTCAATAACTGAGAGGTTGACTTTTATTGCCAGAGTCGTTCACAACTGGACTTAACTGTCAGGGGTCCTTTAAAAAGGTAAAGGGACCCCTGACCATGAGGTCCAGTAGTGACCGACTCTGGGGTTGCGGCGCTCATCTCACTTTACTGGCCGAGGGAGCTGGCATACAGCTTCCGGGTCATGTGGCCAGCAGGACTAAGCCGCTTCTGGCGAACCAGAGCAGCGCACGGAAACACCTTTACCTTCCCGCTGGAGCGGTACCTATTTATCTACTTGCACTGGTGTGCTTTTGAATTGCTAGGTTGGCAGGAGCAGGGACCGAGCAATGGGAGCTCACCCCGTCGCAGGGATTCGAACCGCCGACCTTCTGATCGGCAAGTCCTAGGCTCTGTGGTTTAACGCACAGCGCCACCCGCGTCCCTCAGGGGTCCTTTACCTTTACCTTCTTCTTTTTTTTACCTCCATAGGGACATGGGACCAGGAGATGGTCAGAAGAGGAGTGCAGCGGTTTGGCTGGTTTACGAGGGGCAAGGCAGGTCGCAGGCTGTTTAAGACCTGAACAGTAACGCCTTGAAATTAGCTTAGCAATAGACTGGTATCCAGCACAGATCTTTAATGCACGGATCTGGAAACATCCCAGGCAAAAGCCATGCAACTGCCCATAGGGACAGAGAAATTTGACGGACGGAAGTAGCAGCAGGCAAGGAGAGAAAGAGAATCTGTGCAAGAGGGTGGGTCCCATGGACCTGGCGGTTTCGGATCAGGCAGAGGGGAAGAAAGAGATGATTGGACCACTTCCGGGGTGGCGCCATCGGTAATGGCGGATTCCCTCTGATCCGGAGGGACTGATCGCTCTACGGAAAACGGGTCTGTTCCGCTACGGCGAAGCGGGGACCCTTTAAAAATCACAGGCGGATGAAGCCTGTGACCATGGGACTCGGCAGGCACCTTTCGCGCCCCCTCAATTCGTAAAAGGAACCCAATTACGGGCTCCGGAGCGAAGAGGGGCTAGTAGCGCGAGAGTCAACTGCTTCTTCCGTGGAGCGAAGCCGCACAGCCGTTGCCGGAGAGCGCTACCTTTTTCCTGGGACAATTTGGCTACAAAAACAACTACCTGTGAGCAGATCAAATTTGGACAATTGGGCTTTAAACAATGATCTGTGAGTAGAATGGAAAATTGGATTAAGAAATTCTTCTTAATTTGGCACTGAAGCGGGAAGGTCTAAACAGGAAGTCAGCCTTCCGTTTCTTGTAGATAGATTAAAGCAAAGACATGGCAAACTAGAGTTTAGAAAATCGTTTGTAAAGGATCAACTTTCATCATCTAAAATTACTGAACCCCCTTTGGAAGCAGGAGAAGAGGGGGGGATTTTTTCGGATTGTTTAAACCTGCAGAAGAGAGTGAAAGAAAAGTAATTTTCCACCGTCTTGAACCTGGGAGCGGGGTGTCAGGACAGACGTTTTTGGGAAGTTCATTGACTATAGACAAATGTTTTTGACAGACAGTTAAAAGAAGAGAAACATAGTGATTCCATTGTTCTCTTTCGCATTTTAAAGGAACAAATATTGACAAAATATCTGAAAAAGGAAACTTTGTTGTTAGATCTGCTGTTAAAAAAAGAAGAAGAAAAGAGATGGATACAAATAGAAGTTCTTCCCCTAGAGGGAGCTTGTGAAACTGTTATTAAATTTGAACTGGGGAGCTTCGCAGCTGCAATAGATTAAGATCGTGGGAACAGACTTCTGACCTTGCATAACAATGCTCTGCATAACAAAGGCTCTGGTGCGTGCTTTCTGCAAGACAAGTGCTTTATTGGAACAGTTACATGAGAAGATGGATTTGATGACTGTTGCGATTAGAAATTTTGGACAGGTAGTGGGTATCTATATAGAACCCACCCAGGAATCAACTCAGGAGTGTGCTCTGACAGATCAGATGAGGGAGGAGGTTGTTGCTGGACCTCGGGTGGCAGAGATGGAGGGAGCTGTGGCCCAGCAGGAACATGAGTTGTTGGATCTGACAAACGAACTTGGAAAAAGCCAGATTTGGAGAGATAGAGTTTTGCTTGGCTTGGAGATGGGGGGCTGGATAGACCCCCCTATGCAGGGATGTCTTGACTTTTCAAGTCTGGCAATGGGCCGTGAGGAGTTTGGGGTTGTGGGGGTCCTCAACTCTGGAGGGACCTTGAAACATGTTTTTGAATACCACATGGAGTTCAGTGTGGACTATGGAAAAGGGACTGATCTGTCGAGAAGGGACAAAAATACTGTCAAGTTGGAGTTTCCACGAGTGAAAGGACCAGGAGATAAAGTAAAGTACAGGTATAAATATGAAGAAGATCTGCGGAAGGGACATGGAAGAGACTTAAGGGCCTCAGACATAAGATTACCAGGTTAATGAACTAGAAGGATGGGATAGAAAGGACTGACAAAACCCGGGACCAGGAGGAAGAGACGTTGGATGAAGATTGGAAGAAAGTTTTTAAAATTTTTATTTAGGATTGTTTTGTAAAATTAATGAGTATCAGAAAAATGTTGGAATGAAATTATTTGGCTTTAGCAGAAATGTTAAAAAGAACTATGCAAGAATATGCTATGGTTATGAGAAATTGGTATAAATAATATTTAAGTTTTAAGTTTTAGGGTTTTTTATAGTAAGATAAGGTTAAAATAGATTAAGGTAATTTAATGACAGAATATTATGAAAAATGGGAAGGATTTGCTGTGATAAATTAACAACTAGAATACAAAAAAGGGAGGTGTGAGGAGGTCGATGGAATAAGGTAATGACAGTTAAGGATTTGGGAATATTGGATCTGTTTTTAAATTTTTGTGGATTATCTTTGCTTTTTTTGATTATGATGTGTTATGTGTTTTTTTATTTTGATTTTTTATCGATTTCTATTGTTTGATTGCTGTTTGTTTTTCTCTTGTTTTTTCTTCTTCTTTTTCTCTTTGTTTTCTCTGTAATTTTAAAATTCTTAATAAATATCATTTTTATTTTTTATTTTAAAAGAGATGATTGGACCAGTGGGAACGAGCAAAAGAATGACCAGGAGCTCAAAGTGAGTTCCCGGTTGTCCCTTGGAATCTTTACCTGTAGGACCAGGGAGAAGAGGCAGTGGAAGAAGAATGGAAAAAATTTAAAGACTATCTAGAGAAATACGGTAAAATTAATGAATGCTAAAGGGATGTTGGATTGAAAACAAGCGGTGTTGGTTAAAAGATTAATAAGAATATGTAAATATGGATTGATAATGGTGGAAAATATATACCGTATTTTTCGCTCTATAACACGCACCCGACCATAACACGCACGTAGTTTTTAGAGGAGGAAAATCCGTAGGCATGCCACCCGTAGGCATTCCCTCCATAACACGCACAGACATTCCCCCTTACTTTTTAGGAGGAAAAAAGTGAGTGTTATGGTGCAAAAAATACGGTATTTATTATAGGTTAAGATGTTGAGTAAGGATAAATGATAGAGGGTAAGGATTTGCTGAACTAAATATCTGAACTGGAATACAAAAAGGGAGGTGTGAGGAGGTCAAGAAACTAGTGAATGAAGTATAAGATATGAAAATACTAATCTTTTTTCTGTTTTGATTTTTGGTGTTTTTTCTTCTTCTTTTCTATTCTGTTAACTGTTCTCTATTGTGTACCTCTATGTGTTTTCTTTTGTATTTTCTCATTTTTGTAGCTTTTTTTGGTTTTTGTATTCTATGTTTAAATTTTGAAGCTTTTGATTGTTTATGAAACTTTAATAAATATTACTTTTTTTAAAAAATGAATCTTTACCTGTAGGAACGTAGAATCATAGAATGGTAGAGTTGGAATTGGACTTCCAAAGGTCCTCTAATCCAACCCCCTGCAACACAAGGATCTCAGCTAAAGCACCCTGGCAGATGGCCACCGAACCTCTGCTTAAAAACCTCCAGTGAAGGAGAGCCCACTACCTCCTGAGCAAGACCATTAGGAAGCCGTCTTATGCAGAAACTGAACATTTGGTCCACCTAAATCAGGGTTGATTACACTGACTGACAGAGGCTCTCCATAATTTCGGGGAGAAGTCTCTTCCACCTTCCGCTTGCAAGGAAGCTATCCCATAGCTGAGCTATGGCCCTTCCTCAATTTGTACCCATCTGACTCCTGGCAGTGAGAGTGGAAGTGAGAGCTGGACTATAAAGAAGGCTGATCGCCGAAGAATGGATGCTTTTGAATTCTGGTGCTGGAGGAGACTCTTGAGAGTCCCATGGACTGCAAGAAGATCAAACCTCTCCATTCTGAAGGAAATCAGCCCTGAGTGCTCACCGGAAGGGCAGATCCTGAAGCTGAGGCTCCAAGACTTTGGCCACCTCAGGAGAAGAGAAGACTCCCTGGAAAAGACCCTGATGTTGGGAAAGATGGAGGGCACAAGGAGAAGGGGACAACAGAGGACGAGATGGTGGGACAGTGTTCTCGAAGCGACCAGCATGAGTTTGACCAAACTGCGGGAGGCAGTGGAAGACAGGAGTGCCTGGCGTGCTCTGGTCCAGGGGGTCACGAAGTGTCAGACACGACTAAACGACTAAACAACAATGACGCCTGGCATCGCGTTTGCCGTGATGAGCAGGGGTGAGAGGCATAGGTGCCAACTCCCCGTGGGCCCAAGCACCCACAAAATGCCCATCAAGGGGCCAGGCACCCACAAAATTTGGCTCTGGGCACCCACAGTCGCAGTGCGAAGCTGGCACTTCTGGTGGGTGGGCATGGTTTGGGGGAAAGGTTTGTAGGCCAGGCTGGTAGCCTGCAGTTCCCTTACACCTGGAATCGGCAAAGGAAAAGACAAGCCGTTGTTTCAGATTATATATTCCTGGAATTATGCAAGAATCTCTCTCTCTCTCTCTCTCTCTCTCTCTCACACACACACACACACACTGTATTGAGATAAGAGATTCTCCCACGCCTCTTGCCTCCCTCTCCACAGTAATGAAGGCGGTGGGCAGGGGTGGCTGTAAACGAGTTTTGTAGAGCTAGCTAAGCGCAAATTGGTGGCAATTCACATTTTATTGCCATGCAGTCGGTTTCGTCTGGCCAATTGCAAGGTGCTTAGGAGAGCAGGGCAGAGTTCACACTCTCAAAGATGGAGGGGGAAGGAATTCGAATCCGTCCGCGTTTAAAGGCAACTGCTGTGCACAAAGATACACAAACCCGAACACAGCCTCTTTTGAAACCCGCCCTTCTCCGAATTTTGCCGTGAAATTATCCAGCCAAAGGGATGCGTCTAAAAAAGGCATATTCCGGGGTGAAAGTGCGTGTGGAAATGAGTGAAAACAAAATAGCAGATCCATTGCGTTATGCTTTGCGAAAACGTTTACACGGAGCAAAATTGCAAAGGTTTGGAGAAAACGGTGCTGATGAATTTTCGCGAGGGAAAAATAAAATCTCAGATTGATGTGGAAGTGTGGAGTACTGGATTTAAGACGGGGGAGGGGATCAGAAATTGGGATTGACAGATCCACCCATCCCTTGCCTCACTGAGACTGTGATAACATCAACCCAGGAGAGATTGCTGTCATGCCTTAGCCGAGAACATCTGTTCTTGCAACCTTCAATTGTCCTGTTTCCCTTCCACCTGCCATGGCAGGGGGCCACATGGCCTGGTCTGCTTTCCCAGGCTGTTGTAAGGATGAAAACGATGGGGTCCGAAGCATGTTTTCAACCCTTGAAATGTATACCGTATTTTTCGCTCTATAAGATGCACCAGACCACAAGAGGCACCTAGTTTTTGGAGGAGGAAAACAAGAAAAAAAATATTCTGAATCTCAGAAGCCAGAACAGCAAGAGGGATCGCTGCGCAGTGAAAGCAGCAATCCCTCTTGCTGTTCTGGCTTCTGGGATAGCTGCGCAGCCTGCATTCGCTCCATAAGACACACACACATTTCCCCTTACTTTTTAGGAGGGGAAAAGTGAGTCATATAGAGCAAAAAATACGGTAATTTCAGCAAACCCTGCTGACTCAAGGGAACGTTCACTGGCCTTGCACAATTCTGGTCCTCGGGACAACAAACGCACATAGGACTGTGCTCATTCTGCTCTTCAAAAGGAAAGCCGGAACAACGCCTTGTGCCCAGCTGAACCTGTGGGCCAGTGTGCTTTGTAACCTCCCAAGTGGGATGGCTAGGTCAATAGAGCACGCTTCATCTCAGGTTCGTGGGTTCGAGCCCGGCATGGGGCAAAAATATTCCTGCACTGCAAAGGGGTTGGACTTGTTAACCTTCGCAATTCCCTCCCAACTCTTCTTTTTTAAAGGGATATTATTGTTTATTAAGGATGCGGGTGGCGCTGTGGGTTAAACCACAGAGGTGCTTGGGCTTGCCAATCAGAAGGTCGGCACTTCGAATCCCCGCAACGGGGTGAGCTCCCGTTGCTCGGTCCCTGCTCCTGCCAACCTAGCAGTTCGAAAGCACGTCAAAGTGCAAGTAGATAAATAGGTACCGCTCTGGCAGGAAGGTAAACGGCGTTTCCGTGCACTGCTCTGGTCACCAGAAGCGGCTTAGTCCTGCTGGCCACATGACCCGGAAGCTGTACGCCGGCTCCCTCGGCCAGTAAAGCGAGATGAGCGCCGCAACCCCAGAGTCGGCCACGACTGGACCTAATGGTCAGGGGTCCCTTTACCTTTACTATTGTTTATTAGATTATTCAAAGGTTTTAACAAATTGACTTCACCTACAGTATATCATTCACACATTTGTGGACTCGCCTTCCTTGGAGGTTTATAAGCAGAGGTCGGGTGGTCATCTGTCATGGACGCTTTAAGCTGAGATTCCTGCATTACGTGGGGTTGGGCTGGATGACCGCTGGGGTCCCTTCCAACTCTACAGTTCTATGCTTCCATGATTCGTTCTTACTTCCCACCCTGACGTTTTAATTCATATCCTTTATTGCTGCATTCAACTCGCTGGTAACCCCGCTAACTCCATCTTATTGTCTTTGCTCTGCCGCTCGTATCTCGAACCCTGCTCGCGATTTCATATTGCATACCCTCCGACATTTTTCCGATGGAAACAGGGGGGAAATGCCTCCAATTTTCCACAGTTCATCATTTCGATCTCTTAGTTTTGCAGCCGATTTTGCATAATCCATCCATTTTAGAAGCCGTCCCACTTTGGTCAGACAATTCTAGGATTCTGTCTGAAAACAGATGAGGTGGCCTAGCCACATGGTAAGAGTTTCAGCAGTGTAAGAAATAACTAAAGTTTAAAAAAGTAGTTGCAATAGATGGGGGGGGGGCAGAAAAAGCGGGGAAAAGAGAATCATGGAAGGAGAGGGTGGGAAGTCTCTTTTCTGTCTATTCTTTGATATCCGAAAACGCTACTTCTTTTTTTATCTCCGATATTCTTTTCCTTTCGCATCGTTTTTGTTTATCTTTTGTTGATAGGGAATTATATCAGAAACGCAAATAAATAAAAAACAAGAACAATATTAAAAAGAAAACAGCTGAGGTGATGGAAGAGAAATTGAGCTCTGGCCTTTCCGAGTTCGAAGAGCCACAATGGAAACCGAAGTAAATTTTTTGGGCGTCCGTGTTTTAGAGTAAAGAGAACTGCCTGCACCTTGTCAGAATTCTGGTCAGCTTTGCCACCTGGAAATGAGTTAAACCGACTGGCCTGGGACACTACAGTGGTACCTCTGGATCCAGAGCCCCGTTCGCATCCTGAAGCGAACGCAACCCGCATCTGCGGGGGTCGCGATTCGCCGCGTCTGCGCATGCGCGCGACATCATTTTGACCGTCTGCGCATGCGCGAGCGGCGAAACCCAGAAGTAACGCATTCTGTTACTTCCGGGTTGCCGCGGAGCGCAACCCAAAAATGCTCAACCTGAAGCAACTTTAACCTGAGGTATGACTGTACAGGAGGCCACATTTTTTGCTTTTGTTTTAACTATATATTTGTGGTTTTACCTTGTGAATGGCCCTGAGATCATGTGAGGAAAGGTGGTATGATGATGGATGATGATAATACAGTGGTACCTCAGGTTAAGTACTTAATTCGTTCTGGAGGTCCGTACTTAACCTGAAACTGTTCTTAACCTGAAGCACCACTTTAGCTAATGGGGCCTCCTGCTGCTGCCGCACCGCTGGAGCACGATTTCTGTTCTCATCCTGAAGCAAAGTTCTTAACCTGAAGCACTATTTCTGGGTTAGCAGAGTCTGTAACATGAAGCGTATGTAACCTGAAGCGTATGTAACCTTAGGTACCATTATAATTATTTTATTTATTTATTTATTTATTTATTTATTTATTTATTTATACATACAGTGGTGCCCCGCAAGACGAATGCCTCGCAAGACGGAAAACTCGCTAGACGAAAGAGTTTTCCGTTTTGGAGGTGCTTCACAAAACGAATTTCCTATGGGCTTGCTTCGCAAGACGAAAATGTCTTGCGAGTTCCTGCTGGGTTCCCCCCCCTTTTTCTAAGCCGCTAAGCCGCTTATCAGCTGATCCGATCAGCCGATAAGCCGCTAAAAGCCGCTAATAGCGCTAATCCGCTAATCCGTCAATGGGCTTGCTTCGCAAGACGAAAAAACCGCTAGACGAAGAGAATCACAGAACGGATTCTTTTCGTCTTGCGAGGCACCACTGTATATATACACACACACACACACACACACTTGGTTTCCCCAGCCACTCTGGGCGGCTTCCAACAAAAGATTAAAAATGCATTACAACATCAGTCATTAAAAGCTTCCCTTAACAGCGCTGCCTTCAGATGTCTTCTAAACATCAGGTTGTTGTTTATTTCTTTGACATCTGATGGGAGGGTGTTCCACAGGGCTGGCGCCACCACTGAGAAGGCCCTCTGTACATAATTATAATACCCTGCCAAGCCAACCATATGGGTGTGGTATAAAAATTAAAATTATTATCCTTCTTATAACCTTCCCTGCAACAACAAGTTCAGCATCCCTGACCTCAATATGAGGATGAAAGATGCTGTTGTTGGCATCTGGGACAAGTTGCGGAAGAATGATAGCTTTGCTGAAAGTGTAATATAGAAAATTAGGTGCCGAAATCCAAACAGAACAGAGATGGCTATGTATGCAACCACGGCTGCACAGATGTTATTGGCCCAGAGATAAAAGAGGACAAAGTCTTGACCAGAGAAGAATGGCAGATTAAATTGATGGATTTATGCCAAAATGGCAAAAATGACCGGAAGAATCAGAAATCAGGAAGACCGAAATTTTAATAAGGAATGGGGGGAATTTATAATTAACTTTAAAAAACCATTGCAATCAGTTAAAATTGTAGGTAGGATTTGGAATAACGCTTGTAGTTTAATGGTGGGTTTTGGATGTAATGGAGAGGTAAAATATTTGGATGATTATAAAAGATCCAGGAGGAAATGATTAATGATTAATAATATAATTAAAATTGATTAATAATAGGGAGAAGTTTCTTTGGAATCTTGTTTTTATGTTGTGTGTTGTATGTTTGTGATTGTTAAACTTTAATTTGAAAAACCAAATAAATATGTTTTTATTTTTTTAAATTAACATATCATTTCCAACAATCATTTAACATATTTTCTTATTTTATACAATGTTTTGCACTTCCATCAACCGCATCTGAAGATTTTTCAATGTTCATCACTTTAGCTACATTTCTTAATTTCTCTATTACTTTTAATCATCCTTAACTAATAACTCTCCTCATAATCTTCATTGCAATATTTCGCAATGTCCTCCTTACAAAACTTCTTGCAGTCCTATTAGCGTAATCTGTTTATTGCAACTGCTTTTCAAATAGTTCAAATAGTTACTCCAGTCCTCTGAGAATCTCTGGTCCCGCAGCTTTCGGATCCTTCCTGTCATCTTATCTAATTCTGCATAGTCCATTAATTTCAAAATAAATTTGTTTTTTAAATAGAAAATTGCCCAGTATATTGGAGGGTGGTGGAAGACTTCAGAAGACAAAATGTGGGAGAAACTTGCTGGCAAATTCAGTTGGCCTATTCTAACCAGACATAGACAGATCCTGAAGCTGAGGCTCCAGTTCTTTGGCCACCTCATGAAAAGAGAAGACTCCCTGGAAAAGATCCTGATGTTGGGAAAGATGGAGGGCGCAAGGAGAAGGGATGACAGAGGACGAGATGGTGGGACAGTGTTCTCGAAGCTACCAGCATGAGTTTGACCAAACTGCGGGAGGCAGTGGAAGACAGGAGTGCCTGGCATGCTCTGGTCCAGGGGGTCACGAAGAGCCGGGCACGACTAAACGACTCAACAACAACAACAACAAAACCATACATATAAGCCTTAAGACCTTTGGCAAAATCTGAGCTGAGAGTCTGAGCATTGCACCTGTGGGGGCATTCAGCCTTGAAAGAACCTTGATATGAAATTATTATTATTATTATTATTATTATTATTATTATTATTATTATTATTATTGAATCAAAGCATCCTTTGAAACAGTATTGCCCAAAGTGGGCACCTGGGGGGCGCTGGAACAATCTGGGGAGTCAGGAGTAGCCACGGGTCCAATTGGGGAGCACAGAATAAAATTAAGGGGTCTGTAGAAGCAGCCACAAAATTAAAAGACGCCTGCTTCTTGGGAGAAAAGCAATGACAAACTTAGACAGCATCTTGCCAACAAAGGTCCGTATAGTTAAAGCTATGGTTTTCCCAGTAGTGATGTATGGAAGTGAGAGCTGGACCATCAAGAAGGCTGATCACCGAAGAATTGACGCTTTTGAATTCTGGTGCTGGAGGAGACTCTTGAGAGTCCCATGGACTGCAAGAAGATCCAACCTCTCCATTCTGAAGGAAATCAGCCCTGAGTGCTCACTGGAAGGACAGATCCTGAAGCTGAGACCCCAAAACTTTGGCCACCTCATGAGAAGAGAAGACTCCCTGGAAAAGACCCTGATGTTGGGAAAGATGGAGGGCACAAGGAGAAGGGGACGACAGAGGACGAGATGGTGGGACAGTGATCTCGAAGCTACCAGCATGAGTTTGACCAAACTGCGGGAGGCAGTGGAAGACAGGAGTGCCTGGCGTGCTCTGGTCCAGGGGATCACGAAGAGTCGGACACGACTAAACGACTAAACAACAAGTACAAGAAGAAGCATAAACTGTCTGTACATGTTTCATCTGTTGTGTAATGACACTTACTGCCAAGTCAGGTGCAGCAGGTGTGCATTTATCCTAGAATACCTATGTTTGCTTGCCATTTTAGCTGATATTTATATTTTTGCAAAGCAATTTCTCCTAATATAATGCCCTTTTTTGCATGTTATTTTTACGAATATGCTGGGGTTGGACTGGATGACCCTCACGGTCCCTCCCAAGTTTATGGGTCTATGCGTTTTTACATACAGTTTGCCCCAGTTTGTGTGATTTTTCAACACCTTACTTGGCTGAGGAATTGTGTTGCAAAATTCAGAGAAGTGCAGATTTCAAAGGATGCCTGTGTTTCAGTTTGTGAAATATTTCGGACGGTAAAATCTGAAAGGTTCTTCTTTAAATGAAGACCCACCTGTCACCTCAATAGCAAGTGATATAGGAATGTGATTCTTAAAAGCATACATAGGTTGTGAGCTTTTTTTAAAAGCAATTTGCTCATTTCATGATTGAAACTCTTTCCTGCACTCGAGTCGGCTTCCAACTCTTCGAAAAGTTTCAAATTGCAACCAGCCAGTTTGACACCTCCATCCTCTTAAATTGCGGCTTCCTAGAGCGCTGCGTTTTAGATTGTAAGCCTTTTGGGGCAGACACCTGCCCCCTTGAACTTTGCAAAGATACAAGGAACAGAAGTAAGAATAACTTGCATTTGATGAAGCCCGAACTTTGGAGTTGACCCACTGAGAGCAACGGACTTTTGACTTCATCCCTCTCATTCCAATGGGTCTACTCTGAGCAAGGCAAGCACAGCCCAATGGCTTTGCAACTTCTAAAATGGGGATTGTTTGAAAAGAACGCGCACCTTTCAAATCCAACCCTTGCTTATAAAACCAGCATTCATCTACCTGTTTAGGGACGCTTTTAATGTTTAATAGATTATTGTGTTTTAAATATTCTGCTGGAAGCTGCCCAGAGTGGCTGGAGAAACCCAGCCAGATGTGTGGGGTAGAAATAATAAATTATTATTACTACCAATCCATCACCTGCACATCACTTTCCATGGTTCCAGTTACAGATAGGTAGCCGTGTTGGTCTGCCATAGTCAAAATAAAAAAATTCCTTCCAGTAGCACCTTAAAGACCAACTAAGTTAGTTCTTGGTATGAGCTTTCATGTGCATGCACACTTCTTCAGATACCTGAAGAACTGTGCATCAGGTATCTGAAGAAGTGTGCATGCACACGAAAGCTCATACCAAGAACTAACTTAGTTGGTCTTTAAGGTGCTACTGGAAGGATTTTTTTTTTTATTATCACTTTCCATGCACATCGATGGAAGGAACATCTTTCCGCAGAGCAACCAGACCCTGATTTCCCCTGAGCATGCGCAGAGTGGCGCAGAGTATATGCAGAGAGCCGAAGCGGTAGAGGGGGCGTTGACACCTTGCGGGATTTCAGACAAAACAAGGCTTTCAGAACCCCAGCTAAAGAATCACGGCAAGAAAAATGGATGGACTATGCAGAACTGGCAAAACTGACATACAAGCTACGGGACAAGGATAACTGTGACTTTAAAGATGAATGGGAACCCTTTACAAAGTATCTGAAGACGCAACAAAGCGAACTGGACTCCTTGGCTGGCTTTGCATAAACATTCACAAACTTTTTATTGATAATAATCAGCTAAATAGTTTGAGGATCTATCAGTGGCGTAGCGTGGGTTGTCAGCACCCGGGGCAAGGCAAGTAATTTGCGCCCCCTAACCCGTGGATTTGCTCCCCCTAACCCTAACCCCCAGATGTTGCGCCCGGTGCGGCCGCCCCCCCTGCACCCCCCACGCTACACCACTGGGATCTATACAACTGTGTAACATGCAGAAAACAGCATTTCTAGAGAAATCAAAGACTGGAACTGAGGGAAATTGGGGGGTGGGTGGGTTCTGTGGGGGGAGGAAGGAAAAATGGGGGGAATAAGGATGATCTGTTTCTGGATAATATGTTTTGTTTTGATTTTGAATAAAAAAGTTATATTAAAAAAAGAAGGCTTTCAGGTTACCCGCTTTTATAGATCTGGAATTCCTGGGTTGAAGGTGAGTCCTTCTGCCTACCTGCGGTGTCTTCGCTCCCTCCGCAAAGCCGAAACTCCAGACGTCCTGCCGCTGCAACCTGTCTTGCCACCTTCCCTTTGCCGGGAAAGAACCAGCCTCAGGGAAGTCAGACTGGAAGTTGACAAGAGCAGCGAGCCGAGAGATGGCTCTGTCTCAGGGAACAGTCCGCACCCGGCCTTCTATAACCTCTGCGAATCGCAGGGCTGGGGGAAATTTAAATAAATCTACATGGCTTTGAGGACAGGGGAGGGGCAGGGTGGCAAAGGCACGGGTGCCGAGCCCTGAAGCTCACACACACACACACATTTCGACATATGCCAAGCTGTTTATCTCCTCCCATCGAGCCTTTGGTCCCTTCGCTTTGCGCACCTGTGTGTTTCAGCACCGTTTCAACACATCTCCTTGCACGTTGGCTCAGTCGCCCCAAAGGCGCAAGGGGCTTGCAGGGCCGACGCTAGAAGTGGGCATGGTTGGCTACATGCCATGCTGCCCCTGCAGGGCCCGGGCAGCAGTGGCGTAGCGTGGGTTGTCAGCACCCGGGGCAAGGCAAGTAATTTGCACCCCCTAACCCGTGGATTTGCACCCCCTAACCCTAGCCCCCAGATGTTGCGCCCGGTGCGGCCGGCCCCCCCCTGCACCCCCCACGCTACGACACTGCCGGACAGACGTTTTCCTACAGAGATTCCCTGCCACCACACACACACACACACACACACACACCGCTTTCCTCTGGGGTCTTTGCCGCCGGCTTTCGCTTGCCGCCAGACGTTCTGCCGGGTTTTGCCGTCTGGCTTTCACGGGAGCATTTCGGACTTTACAGTGGTACCCGTAGCTGTCAATTTTTCTCTTTTCTTGCGAGGAATCCTATTCGGAATAATGGGATTTCCCTTTAAAAAAGGGAAACGTTGAAAGCTATGGTGGTACCTCGGGTCACAGACGCTTCAGGTTACAGACGCTTCAGGTTACAGCCTCCGCTAATCCAGAAATACAGTGGTACTTCGGGTTAAGTACAGTGGTACCTCAGGTTAAGTACTTAATTCGTTCCGGAGGTCCGTTCTTAACCTGAAACTGTTCTTAACCTGAAGCACCACTTTAGCCAATGGGGCCTCCCGCTGCTGCTGCTGCGCCGCCGGAGCACGATTCCTGTTCTCATCCTGAAGCAAAGTTCTTAACCTGAAGCACTATTTCTGGGTTAGTGGAGTCTGTAACCTGAAGCGTATGTAACCTGAGGTACCACTGTAGTACTTTGGGTTAATCTAACTCTACATTTAATAGTATACTTAACGCATTATATTATGTTTTATGTGCTCTATTTTCTTCCTATCTCCTCTGTTGGTTATTAACAGAAGGAAAGAAAGAAAGAAAGAAAGAAAGAAAGAAAGAAAGAAAGAAAGAAAGAAAGAAAGAAAGAAACGCCGTAAAGAAAAGAAGGGTTCTGCAGAACACAAGGCTTTTGCTGTCTGGAAAACACTTCTTGTCCTTTTCTGTACTGTCTATTGACTCATCAGTATGAAGATACAGGTGTCATTCACAGCCTACAGCGCAGGCAGAAACAGGTTCGAATTCTGCCATCTCTAGGTTATTATCGCTAGTTGTGCTTGATATGTTTAGCCTAGACATGCTTAGTTTACGAAAGGTTGTTGGCATCTGTCTGTTCTCCTCCGCTGCTGTTGTTGCCATAAAAAAATTTTTACACATCACTTGGGAAGACAGGTGAACTAATGGCAGTATACTGGAAGAAGCAAAGATCACCAGTGTTGAAGCAATGATTCTTCAACATCAACTTCTGTGGATGCCTGATGATCGTCTTCCAGAGCAACTACTCTATTCCGAACTTAGAAATGGAAAGTGCAATGGTGGCCGTCAACAAAAGAGGTTCAAAGACTCTCTCAAGGCAAATCTTAAAAAAAAAAAAGTAGTATAAACACCGACAACTGGGGAACACTGGCCTGCGAGCGCTCCAGTTGGAGAACAGCCTTGACCAAAGGTGTCATGGGCTTTGAAGACACTCGAACTCAGGACGCAAGGGAGAAACGTGCTAAGAGGAAGGCACGCTTGGCAAACCCTCACCGGGTCTTAATTGGCTAAGAGGGATCGCTGCTGAAGAAGAAGAAGAGGAGGAGAATAAGAGGAGGAGGAGAGAAGAAGAAGAAGAAGAAAAAGAAGAAGAAGAAGAGGAGGAGGAGGAGGAGGTGGAGGAGAGGAGGAGGAGGAGGAGGAGGAGAGAAGAAGAAGAAGAAGAAGAAGAAGAAGAAGAAGGAGGAGGAGGAGGAGGAGGAGGAGGAGGAGGGGAGGAGGAGGAGGAGGAGGAGGGGAGGAGGAGGAGGAGGAGGAGGAGAGGAGGAGGAGGAGGAGAGAAGAAGAAGAGGAGGAGGAGGAGGAGGAGGAGGAGGAGGAGGAGGAGGAGGAGACAGGAGCAGAGTCTATATGGCTGTCTCTCAAGAGCTGAATTGCAAGGAGGGGAGCAGAAGGGCTTTTGCATGTTCAGGGAGATGCTATCGCCCAGCAGAAGACCCCATGTTATAAGAAGCCATCATCTCTCAAGTCTGATCATTGCTCCATCTTTCTTGGGATAGACTTCACTGACAGGCAGAGGCTCTTTGGGGGGTTGGGGAAGGGGTGTCTCCCGGGATTGAAACTGGAATGTTCTGCGTGCAAAGGGGTTGCTCCGGTCTTCCTCTTAAACATCCAAGTGAATAGCTCAGTTGGTTAGAGTGCAGTGCTGATAATGCCAAGGTTGCAGGTTCGATCCTCGTAAGATCCTTGAGAGCCAGTTCGATCCTTGAGAGCCAGTGTGGTGTAGTGGTTAAGAGCGGTAGTCTCGTAATCTGGTGAACTGGGTTCGCGTCTCCGCTCCTCCACATGCAGCTGCTGGGTGACCTTGGGCCAGTCCCACTTCTCTGAAGTCTCTCAGCCCCACTCACCTCACAGAGTGTTTGTTGTGGGGGAAGGAAGGGAAAGGAGAATGTGAGCCGCTTTGAGACTCCTTAAAGGGAGTGAAAGGCGGGGGGATATCAAATCCAAACTCTTCTTCCAAACCAGGGGTCTGCAACCCGCGGCTCCGGAGCCGCACGTGGCTCTTTTACACCTTTGCCGCGGCTCCGGGGTGGATACTAGCGAGGGGAGGAGGCGCATTGTGCGCCCCGACACTCCCCACTGTGGCGGGCGCTGTACTGGCTGTGACGTCGCATGGGGGCGGTGCGTGCGTTAGTCACGCACCGTCCCGACGTCACCTTCCCGCCCGCCTGCGCGCCCGCTACATTGTAAGGGGCATGTATGGTGGTCACTGCATTGATAGGGGCATGTACGCTGGTCACTGCATTGAAAGGGGCATGTACGCTGGTCACTCCATTGAAAGGGGCATGTACGCTGGTCACTGCATTGAAAGGGGGCATATACGCTGGTTATATTTATATTTATATAAATTTATATATTTATATGTACGCTGGTTATGTGTACGCTGTTATATTTGTTTTAAATGTCGCAATGGTTTTGCGGCTCCCAGTTTTTTTTTTCTTTGGAAACGGGTCCAAGTGGCTCTTTTTGTCTTAAAGGTTGCAGACCCCTCTTCCAAACTCTTCTTCGTAAAGGACAGCTGCATATTTATGCCTCGCAGGGGGTTGGACTAAATGATCCTCAGGGTCCCTTCCAATCCTATGATTCTAGGGAGTAAGAATTCAGTAAGAATTTTGCTTTGCAAAGACATATCAGGTTTCTAGGGAAAAAAGTGTATGTGTGTGTATAATTTTCAAAATAAAAACAATTTAATATAAAAACAAGGGGGGGAGGGAGTACAGAAAAAGGCACAGGCGCAATATACAAGACACACCATAACCTTAAGAAATAAAACACTCCAAAGTTCAGCTTACATGCAGCGAAGTTGCCAGATATCCATAACTGCCGTTGTCATGCAGTTTGCAATTCGTTGCTGGAGGCTAACGCAATAAAGTTCTGCCAGATGGTGTGAAATGCTTGTGGCCGTTCTTTTCCTTGCGTAGCCGGGATTTTATGTGCCATTCTCTCTGCCAGGGCTAAAGTCCGACTCGTACCGTGCTGGTAAGGATAGCTTATCTAGCTCCTTTCCACTGTCAAGTGAGAGGTTGCAAATGCGCCGCGAGGCCCTTAGAATTGATGTCGTCATTGTTTCCTGTAAACCTAGAGAGTAATAATATTAATAATAATAATCTTGGAGTGCAATATGATTATGACCATATTATGATTAGGAACACTATGATCAGCTGTAATATGAACGAGTCCTTTATGTGCATGTGGTGAAAACCCTCTTATTGGAGTGCACTTCCACCAGGTGTGAGAGTATGTGCCATTCAGAACCATGGAGGTCATATGACGCAAGTGCCCTCTTCGCCTTCATCACTGCCCTGCCACCAAGAAGGCTCTGAGCCTTCTTCAAACCATTTGGCCATGATACTAACATTAACTAAGTTGGAGTTCTTGTTATTAAATATGACAAGAAGAAAGCACAAGAACTCAGGCCAATGTAAGTTTCAGTAGTGGGAGTGGTCCCTACTCTGCCACCAGCCACTCACTGACAGCTAATAATAATAATAATAATAATAATAATAATAATAATAATAATTTATTATTTATACCCCTCCCATCTGGCAGGGCTTCCCCAGCCACTCTGGGCGGCTTCCAAAAGAATATTAAAATACTGTGATACATCAAACATTAAAAGCTTCCCTAAACAGGGCTGCCTTCAGATGTCTTCTAAAAGCCTGGTAGTTGTTGTTCTCTTTGACATCTGGTGGGAGGGTGTTCCACAGGGCGGGCGCCACTACCAAGAAGGCCCTCTGCTTGGTTCCCTGTAACTTGGCTTCTCGCAGTGAGGGAACTGCCAGAAGGCCCTCGGTGCTGGACCTCAGTGTCCAGGTAGAATGATGGGGGGGGAGACTTGTAGGGGTTCTCTTACCATTCGCTTGTTGCGTTTCCTTGGTGGTGAGAGAGGTTGGGGGTGGCCTGGGGTGTGGCTGGTTGTCTCTGGTCGGCTGTAGCGAGAGTTTTCATCTTGGCTGCCTCGAAGCGGCACCCGTCCCACACGTCCCCATTGCTCCATTCCCAATTAAGCAAGCCTCGACTGAAGTGGAGGCGATCCCATGCGTATCCAGACTAGCAGAAAGGCATTTGCAAGCCGGGGAGTATTTTCCCACTGGTATGCTAATGCAAAGTTGGCTAATTTAAGGTAGACTTCGCCCTCCCAGTTGCGGAGCAGATTAAACCGAGATCTTCACAAGGGATAGAGGGAAACTGCCTGCAGTCAGAAAGCCAGGAGATTTCAAAAGCACCAAGCGCCCAGATTCTCACAATAGACAGGCGTCGTGTGGCTGGGGAGCAGATCAAGTTGGCTCCAGAGCTATTAGTTCTTTGTGGCCGTTGAAAATTGGGGTGTCCTCCTGGCTGGGGTGCAGGAAAAGGGGCTTTGCACTGGGGCTGCCCAGGCAGTGGACCTCTCTGCCCTAAGAGGTCTGGGGATCTGTTAATGGCTTTCCTTTTTGCTTTTGCTGTCATAGAATACTGTGCAGTAGCGTAGCGTGGGTTGTCAGCACCCGGGGCAAGGCAAGTAATTTGCGCCCCCTAACCCGTGGATTTGCGCCCCCTAACCTGTGGATTTGCGCTCCCTAACCCTAACCCCCAGATGTTGCGCCCGGTGCGGCCGGGCCCCCCTGCACCCCCCACGCTACGCCACTGATACTGTGCACAGTACTGGACACCTCCCCTCAAAATGGGTATTGTAATAATAATAATAATAATAATAATAATAATAATAATAATAATAATAATAATAATAATTTATTTATACCCCATCTATCTGGCTGAGTCTCCCCAGCCACTCTGGGCGGTTCCCAATCAAGTGTTAAAAACAGTACAGCATTAAATATTAAAAACTTGTAGAATTGTAGGGTTGGAAAAGACCCCCGAGGGTCCTCGAACCCAACGCCCTGGAATGCAGGAATCTCAACTAAAGCACCCAGTTATCCTGAATGGGGCAACCGTGCCCCTGAAGGACCAGGTGCGCAGCCTGGGAGTCATTTTGGACTCACAGCTGTCTATGGAGGCGCAGGTCAATTCTGTGTCCAGGGTGGCTGTTTACCAGTTCCATCTGGTACGCAGGATGAGACCCTCCCTGCCCTTGGACTGTCTCGCCAGAGTGGTGCATGCTCTTGTTATCTCCTGCTTGGACTACTGCAATGCGCTCTACATGGGGCTACCTTTGAAGGTGAACCGGAAACTACAACTAATCCAGAATGCGACAGCTAGACTGGTGACCGGGAGCGGACGCCGAGATCATATAACACCGGTCTTGAAAGACCTACATTCGCTCCCAGGACGTTTCCGAGCACAATTCAAAGTGTTGGTGCTGTTCTTTAAAGCCCTAAACGGCCCAGTATACCTGAAGGATATACATACTTGACATGAGCCAACAGTGTGACACGGCAGCTAAAAAAGCCAATGCAATTCTGGGCTGCATCAATAGGAGTATAGCATCTAGATCAAGGGAAGTAATAGTGCCACTGTATTCTGCTCTGGTCAGACCTCACCTGGAGTACTGTGTCCAGTTCTGGGCACCACAGTTCAAGAAGGACACTGACAAACTGGAACGTGCCCAGAGGAGGGCAACCAAAATGGTCAAAGGCCTGGAAACGATGCCTTATGAGGAACGGCTAAGGGAGCTGGGCATGTTTAGCCTGGAGAAGAGGAGGTTAAGGGGTGATATGATAGCCATGTTCAAATATATAAAAGGAGGTCACATAGAGGAGGGAGAAAGGTTGTTTTCTGCTGCTCCAGAGAAGCGGACACGGAGCAATGGATCCAAACTACAAGAAAGAAGATTCCACCTAAACATTAGGAAGAACTTCCTGACAGTAAGAGCTGTTCGACAGTGGAATTTGCTGCCAAGGAGTGTGGTGGAGTCTCCTACTTTGGAGGTCTTTAAGCAGAGGCTTGACAACCATATGTCAGGAGTGCTCTGATGGTGTTTCCTGCTTGGCAGGGGGTTGGACTCGATGGCCCTTGTGGTCTCTTCCAACTCTATGATTCTATGATTGATTGATTAGATTTATTGAGGCCATTGGCCCATATCGAAACAATACATCAGAATTTATCCATAAACAATACAGTTTAAACAGTTCCAAGTTAAAACACCCATATAGAACCAATTTTACTTCAGTTAAGTAAACACTATACACAATAAGCTCCCTCTATGTAAACCGCCATTCAGATCCATCAGATTTTGGGGGGTATGCGTCTTAGTTCTGGCACTTATTGATGGTTCTTAAGTTTAGCTAAGCTGTCAGAGACATACAGTGATCCATTTCTCCTCTTTTGAAATAATACATTAATCAGGTATCTAGCGACTGCAAGTGATCTACTTGTATCTTCGTCGTTTAACAAGTGTATTATTTGGGCTTCTTGAGGACCGTCAGCAATTCTCGATAAATATGGGGCCAGAAACTTGGACCGTGCAGCCGAATGTAATGGACAACAGAAGATTATATGATATAACGATTCTATAGATCCACTTTTACAGTCACAGAGGAGTGAGATCTGACCGTTGGAGAGTCTGTTACCCAACACGTTTGATGGGAAAACATTGAATCTAGCCTTTATAAAGGCATACCTGTGCGTCACCACAGATAAGGTAGTTAAGTAAGATGGAAGTTTCGTTGGTGGTGTTAAGCCAAGGTTTATCGGCGAACAGGTGCCACCACCTGTCGCAATATTTAATTGTAAATCCATCTCCTCTAATTTGTAAGTTATAATTCTTTTGGCAGAAATTAAATCCAATTTTAATAGTACAGGTGGAGATAGTCCTAGGGACACAAGTTTCCCATGTATTATTTTTGCCCAGGGGCTAGGGAAGTCATCTCTCCAGAGACACTGGATCAAGTGGAGATTTGGGAGTTTATGCCATAATGCCAACCAGTAACAGAGGATGCATTTCCATAGTGTGGTTTCTAGAGATGTCACATTTAGTTCCAGTCGTATAGCAGTATTGCTTACACACCTGGGTAATTTTAGCAACCTTCTTAAAAGCTGGTTTTGGATTACCTCCAAATGGGTTAACAAAGGACCCCCATAATGGGATTGCATATGCTATTGTTGCAATCACCTTTCTATGATTCTAAGGAGCGTCTCCACCCCCATCATCCAGCCCGGACACTGAGGTCCAGCTCCGAGGGCCTTCTGGCGGTTCCCTCACTGTGAGAAGCCAAATTACAGGGAACCAGGCAGAGGGCCTTATCGGTGGTGGCGCCTGCCCTGTGGAACGCCCTCCTATCAGATGTCAAGGCAATAAACAACTACCGTATTTTTCGCCGCATAGGGCGCCCGGCCCATAGGGCGCACCTAGTTTTTTGGGGGGGAAATAAAGAAAAAAATATTATTTCCCCCCAGGCGCAGGGCTGGGGCGGGGGAAGCCCGAGCTTCCCCCGACCCCAGCCCCCAGAACAGGCTGCTCTCCGGAAGCCGTGGGAGCCCTCCCACGGCTTGCACAGAGCTACCCGAAGCCCGGGCGCGACTGCTCAGCGCGCCCAGGCTTCGGGATAGAGGCAGCTCTGCGCAAGCCCTGAGTGCTCACTGGAAGGACAGATCCTGAAGCTGAGGCTCCAAGATGTTGGCCACCTCATGAGAAGAGAAGACTCCCTGGAAAAGACCCTGATGTTGGGAAAGATGGAAGGCGCAAGGAGAAGGGGACGACAGAGGATGAGATGGTGGGACAGTGTTCTCGAAGCTGCCAGCATGAGTCTGACCAAACTGCGGGAGGCAGTGGAAGACAGGAGTGCCTGGCGTGCTCTGGTCCAGGGGGTCACGAAGAGGCGGACATGACTAAACGACTAAACAACAACGCCTAAACTCAAATCCCCCCGGTTTACTATCCCTAGTGCTGCAAAATTGTCACAAGAGCACCTGGACTAAAATTGTCTATCAAAAACTTCACTCTTGTGGCTTATCCCCACAACAGCTATTCACTTTGGGTTTTACTAAAGCAAACAGTCTAATTTGTCAGCGCCTAAATGATATCGAACGTCAGAACAACTTGGCCGCAATAAGGAAATTTTGCCCATGGTATGACTATTTTCTACCTTCCCATTTCGACTCTCTCGCGCCCTATCTGCATAACCTAGCAATTCTAAAAGATAGACGTGCTTTTACTCTTGCAAGATTGAATGCACTGCCCTCGGCTGGGCTTGAGGGACGATTCCAACAGATTCCACACGAAAAACGCTTATGTCCCTGTGGAGATGGCAGTCCCGATTCAGTGGCGCATGCCCTTCTGGCTTGCCCTCTTTATAAAGACTTGAGGGATGAGATTATCACCCCTCTTTTATTGTCCATTCCGGGTTGCCCAACCACTGCCCCAGCGTCCTTTCTCTTGGCAGATCAAGATGAGAAGGCGACAGCAAAGGTGGCAAGGTTTTTAGCTGGGGAACTCAGAATAAGATCCACTATTTGACTATTGATTCGAAACCCTAAAATGTATTTTATATACCGTATTTTTCTCTCTATAACACGCACATTTTTTCTCCTAAAAAGTAAGGGGAAATGTCTGTGCGTATTATTGAGCGAATGTGTGGTCCCTGGAGCCGACAGGCCCGAGTGCAGGGGCAAAAATCGGGCAAAAATCAGATCGCGCAGAGGAGGGAAGGCTAAAGAGAGGAGGTTGCTGCTTTCCTGCATTCTGCCTCAGGGTCTTACTGCCCACCCTCTTCTGTTTTCAGTTGCTGTGTTTGCTCAAATACAACAAAGAGCAGGGAAATCCCCTGCCCTCCTGGCAAGCAGAGGGGAAAGGAAAGGATCGCATCCTTCCTTCTAATTCCTTCCTAGTCACACTGCACGCAGGCTCCAGCCCACCCAGCTCAGGTTCCGTCGGCTAGGAGCGCAGCCGACAGCCACCACCTCCTCCTCTCCGTGCTCCGGTGCTGCTGCTGCCGCGTCCAGCATTCTAGGGACTCGCAGGCAGCCGGAAAACATGCAGGTGGAAGAGAGAGAGAGAGAGAGAGAGAGAGAGAGAGAGAGAGAGAGAGAGGGCTGGCTTGGGTGGGTGGGGGGAAACTTTTGCCTTCCTTTCCTCCCTCCCGTTAAACCCCTCTCCTGCATTCTTAGCCAGCTGCTTCTCTGCACACCCCTCCTTGTCCCTTCTATGTTTTTCCTTCCCTCCCCACTTAAAACGTGGTTACAAAGCATGGATCCACATGGATCCTCAGGATCTTTGCATAGGGTCACCCCAAATTCACCATCAGATCACATAGCATGTCCATGGCTACAGCCTGCACCAAAAAAATCACGCACCCACTGTTGCCTGGGGCTGCAATGGTGCAAAAACATGGTTACAAAGCATGGATCCACATGGATCCTCAGGATTTTTGCATTGGGCTACCCCAAACTCACCGTCAAATCACATGTCTGTGGCCACAGCATGAAGCACAAAAATGATACATCCACTGTTTCATTCAGAATTTTTTTTTTCTTGTTTTCCTCCTCTAAAAACTATGTGCGTGTTATACAGCGAATAATACGGCAATTGACTTCTTATTTCTATTCTTTGCACATCGTACTGTTGTTCTATTGCTATGGCCAATGGCTGGTGCAAATAAAGAATCATTCATTCATTCAGTTAACACTTGCAGAAGCTTCTCAAACCGTTCCAGAAAGTTACTCCAAGACCCACTTGCTCCCTACTTGGGTTCTCGGTGCGTGGGAATTTTGTGCCAACCACACCCAGGATGCAGATTTCAACAGACTGCCAGCTTTGGGGGCAGAAGATAGTTTATCGGCTGGACTAGATTGGGTAGTGATGCTTGTGGATTTAATCAGCACAAGCTGTGATTTAAACCTGCAGCCGTGGAACATTGAGGGAGTTGGGGATGTTTATCTTGGCTGAGAGGTGATAAGATAGGCATCTTCGCATAGCTAAAGGGCTATCTCATGGAAGATGGGGCAAGCGTGTTTCTTTCTGCAACAGAGGGTAGGATCCGAACTAATAGATGCAAGAAAGGAGGTTCTGATGAAACCTCAGGAAGAACTTTCTGACAGTAAGAGCAGTTCAGCAGAGGAGAGATGGGGGACTTTCAAGGGAAGTCATAGTACCACTCTGTCAGTGGCGTAGCGTGGGTTGTCAGCACCCGGGGCAAGGCAAGTAATTTGCGCCCCCCTAACCCGTGGATTTGCGCCCCCTAACCCTAACCCCCAGATATTGCACCCGGTGCGGCTGGCCCCCCCTGCACCCCCCACGCTACGCCACTGCACTCTGTTCTTCCTTGGTCAGGCCACACTGGGAATATGGTGCCCAATTCTGGGCACCACAATGTAAGAAGGATGTTGAGAAGCTGGAAGGTGCGCAGAGGAGGGTGACTGAGATGATCAGGGGTCTGGAGGGATTTTTGGATTGGATATCCCGCTTTATCACTCCCCTTCAGGAGTCTCAAAGCGGCTCACATTCTCCTTTCCCTTCCTCCCCCACAACAAACACTCTGTGAGGTGAATGGGGCTGAGAGACTTCAGAGAAGTGTGACTGGCCCGAGGTCACCCAGCAGCTGCATGTGGAGGAGTGGGGAAGCGAACCCAGTTCACCAGATTACGAGTCCACCGCTCTTAACCACTACACCACACTGGCGTATGAGGAACGGTAAATACTTTAATTCCTGAGTCCAGCTCACAGGCTCACCTGATTCATACATAAATACGCCCTTAAGACAGGTAAGCAAAAGACTATGATTTCCCATTTCCTTCCTCCTTTCAGAGAAATATTTGAGGTCACTGGGAGAGTCAAAATGGCTTCAGGGTTGTTCTCCTGTACTATTTCAGACACGTGGTTTATATACTTATGTATGTGTTTGCCTTGCAAATTTATGACCATGGGGTTGCTGCATTCATCTCACTGTCAGGCCGAGGGAGCCGGCGTTTGTCCGCAGACAGTTTTCCAGGTCATGTGGCCAGCAGGACTAAACCGCTTCTGACGCAACGGGACACCATGGCAGAAACCAGAGCGCACGGAAACGCCGTTTACCTTCCCGCTAGAGCGGTACCTATTTACCGTATTTTTCGCTCTATAGGACGCACTTTTTCCCCTCCAAAAATTAAGGAGAAATGTGTGTGCGTCCTATGGAGCGAATGCAGGCTCCTTGGCTTCAGCGATAGCAACGTGAAGCATCTGAAGCGCAAAGGGAGCGCTCTCTCCGCGCTCCGGAGGCGTCGCGTTGCTTTCGCTAAAGCCTAGAGAGTGAGAGGGGTTGGTGCGCACCGACCCTCTCGCTCTCCAGGCTTCAGGGATAGCCACCTGAAGCCTTTGGAGCGCAGCGGGAACTCGCGCTGCACTCCGAAGGCTTCGGGTTCCTTTTTCTGAAGCCGGGAGAGGAAGACTCTCCTGGCTTCAGTCAAAGGAACCCGAAGTCTTTGGAGCACAGTGCGAGGTCCCGCTGCACTCCAGAGGCTTCAGCCACGCGCCTGCCTGGAGGCCAGAGGAGGAACAGAAGGGTCTCCTTCTATTCCTTCTCCAGCTTCGCTTGAAGGGGCGCTGCGCAGTTCTCCCTCTCTGCGCAGCGCCTCTCCTGCGAAGGAGAGGCGCTGCGCAGAGTGGGAGAACTGTGCAGCGCCCCTTCAGTGACTCGCCTGCCCTGGCTTGTGCCTTATCCCTGCGCAGCCTCTTCGGGCAGGGGGAGCCTTCATCCTGCTGCCCTGAAGAGGCTTGGCACGGTTATTCCAGAAGCCAGAACAGCCACACGGTATCCCAGAAGCCAGATCCCTCTTGCTGTTCTGGCTTCTGGGATTCAAAATATTTTTTTTCTTGTTTTCCTCCCCCCCAAACTAGAGCAAAAAATGCGGTATCTACTTGCACTGGTGTGCTTTTGAATTGCTAGGTTGGCAGGAGCTGGGACAGAGCAATGGGAGCTCACTCCATCATGGGGATTCGAACCGCCGACCTTCCGATCAGCAAGCCCAAGAGGCTCAGTGGTTTAGACCACAGCGCCACCCACAACCCTAGTTGGTCAAGGGAGCTGTGGACTCAGAAAGGTTGGAAACCTCTGTCCTAAGAGAAAGCAAGACGTTCCAGGACCAAATCAGAAATCTGTAAATCCAGGACTCTCCCTGGAAAATAGGGACACTTGGATCGTCTCGGTAGGTCAGGTAGCCACTTGCGGGCCACTTCATAATCTAAATTTCAAAGACAGGGAGACCCAGGATGAGGTCCTCATTTTCTCCCACTCTTTCTCTCTCACACACATGTGCAAATATCTGAGATTCCTTTCTCCCTTCAATGCAAAAGCTATGCTTTCTTGATCACCACCTTGTGGCCATCCGAGGTACAGCGACACCTACGGATGCATCCGTTTTTTGAAATCTTTATTTACAGTGGTACCTCGGGTTACATACGCTTCAGGTTACAGACTCTGCTAACCCAGAAATAGTACCTCGGGTTAAGAACTTTGCTTCAGGATGAGAACAGAAATCGTGCTCTGGCGGCGCGGCAGCAGCCGGAGGCCCCATTAGCTAAAGTGGTGCTTCAGGTTAAGAACAGTTTCAGGTTAAGTACGGACCACTGGAACAAATTAAGTACAGTGGTGTCCCGCAAGACAAATGCCTCGCAAGATGGAAAACCCGCTAGACGAAAGGGTTTTCCGTTTTGGAGGTGCTTCGCAAAACGAATTTCCTATGGGCTTGCTTCGCAAGACGAAAATGTCTTGCGAATTCCTGGGGGTTTCCCCCCCCCTTTTTCTAAGCCTCTAAGCCGCTTATCAGCTGATCCGATCAGCAGATAAGCCGCTAAAAGCCGCTAATAGCGCTAATAGCGCTAATAGCGCTAATCCGCTAATCCGTCAATGGGCTTGCTTTGCAAGACGAAAAAACCGCTAGACGAAGAGAATCACAGAACGGATTCTTTTCGTCTTGCGAGGCACCACTGTACTTAACCTGAGGTACCACTGCATTTGGAGCATTCCCTCCCCCCCCCCCATGTGAATCACGAAACAAGGAGATCCAAACCCAGCCGCAAGTACAAAGCCAGAATATCAAAACTGGGTGTGTGCATGTATATCTGCAAACTGATATGCACACAAACAAAAATTTCTCAAACTGCACCATTGCATCATGTGGAAATGTCAGCACAGGTTTTTAAACCGCGGGTGGCACTGTGGTCTAAACCACAGAGCCTAGGGCTTGCCAATTAGAAGGTCGGCAATTCGAATCCCTGTGACGCGGTGAGCTCCCATTGCTCGGTCCCTGCTCCTGCCAACCTAGCAGTTCGAAAGCACGTCAAAGTGCAAGTAGATAAATAGGTACCGCTGCGGCGGGAAGGCAAACGGCATTTCCGTGCGCTGCTCTGGTTCGCCAGAAGCGGCTTAGTCCTGCTGGCCACATGACCCGGAAGCTGTACGCCGGCTCCCTCGGCCAATAAAGCGAGATGAGCGCCGCAACCCCAGAGTCGGCCACGACTGGACCTAATGGTCAGGGGTCCCTTTACCTTTACCTTACACACAGGGGTGGTGGGAAATGAGAGAGAGAGAGCAGAAGAATCTTTATTTCCATCAGCCACTAGACATAGCAATAAAATAAAACAAAATGTCCTGAAGATAGAGGTAAAAACTTAACCATAGGAAATACATGGGGGGGGGGTTACATCAATAATCAAATAATAGATCTTATTCTAACGGCCCCCGCTAAAAACCTTGCAGTTTTTGCTGTCACCTGATCACCTTGATCTGCTAAAGAAAGGACATGGTAGCAATGATCAAGCGACCCAATATGGAGAATAATAGAGGGGTAATAACCTCACTCCTCAAATCTTTATAAAGAGTGCAAGCCAGAACCACACAAGCCCCTGACTCAATACTCCCATCTCCACGGGGACATAACCATTTTTTCTAGTGGGATTTTTTGAAATCAACCCTCAAGTACACAAAAAATAAATACGATAAGGAAGTAAGATATTAAATCGTTATAACAAAAGGGGAAGAAACCGCTAGGTAAAATCGCATCGAAAAGATTTCTGCTCTGCAGCGCCATCTGGTGTTGAATGTTTATAACGCATTCAAAACGCTTTTGTTGTTTTTTAGTAATGTAGCCGAGTCCCCAGTCGTTCCAAGGAGTCTTTGCAGTGACGTCAGAAGACATTAAGCAACAATGGAGGAACGAAATCTGTAGCAAGCCATCAGTCTCCTTTGCATGGTGCCTTTGAAGTCAGGTGGGCCTGGAGGGGTCAAGGAAGGGACAGTCCACCTGTGTTTGGAAGGGACAGTCCACCTGGGCAGGCACAGGCTCCTAAGGCTGCTTCTGCCTCTCCTTTCCTTTTTTTAAAAAAATGATATTTATTAAAGTTTCAGAAACAAAAGATTACATAGATAAAAAGAAAAAAAACAAGAGAAAAGATAAAAACGAAAAAAATACAAAATACAGAAAAAAAGAATAAAAGAATAAAAAATACTTAAAAACAAATCAATCTTTCCGTACCTTATATTTCATTTCCTTGCTTCCCTGACCTCCTCTCACCTCCCTTTTTTGTATTCCAGTTCAATTGGTTAATTCAGCAATTCCTTTCCCTCTTTATTTTTATCTTAATCCTTTAACTTAATCTATTATAACTTTGGATTCTCACCTGTTAACAATCCATTTTTACATACCCCTTTATAACATTGCTGCTAAAACCACTTAACTTCATTCTGACATCATTCTAACATTCATTAATTTTGCAATATTTCTGTAAATAGTCTTTAAATTTCTTCCAATCTTCTTCCACCGACTATTCTCCCTGGTCTCGGATTCTGCCAGTCATTTCCCTGCCTCTCCTTTCCTTACTGGGGAAACAGCTGCTTCCATCGCTCTCTGCTTCTCCCAGGCTGAAGGCAGCCAACTGGGAGGCTGTTACCTCTGGAATTATGGCTCCTAGTAGATAGATAATTTATTACGGTTAGGGACCAGTTTATAAAGTACACTTGAGGGTATGTATATTTGTACACTTGGCTTCTAGTATGTTTCCGAGCACAATTCAAATGTCAGTGCTGACCTTTAAAGCCCTAAACGGGCTGGGTGGGGTACAAATAGTAAAATAATAATAATGGAATAGGTAAAGGTAAAGGGACCCCTGACCATTAGGTCCAGTCGTGGCCGACTCTGGGGTTGCGGCACTCATCTCGCTTTATTGGCCGAGGGAGCCGGCGTACAGCTTCCGGGTCATGTGGCCAGCAGGACTAAGCCGCTTCTGGCGAACCAGAGCACCGCACGGAAACGCCGTTTGCCGTCCCGCCAGAGCGGTACCTATTTATCTACTTGCACTTTGAGGTGCTTTCGAACTGCTAGGTTAGCAGGCGCAGAGACCAAGGAACGGGATCTCACTCCGTCACGGGGATTCGAACCGCCGACCTTCTGATCGGCAAGTCCTAGGCTCTGTGGTTTAACCCACAGCGCCACCCGCGTCCCATATAATGGAATAGGGTGTCCCTATTTTCATCGGACAAATGTTGGAGGGTATGTCATTTCATGAGGCTGTCTCCACAGGAGAGAAAACAGCAGGGGCCCCTCCATCAGCCTTGCCTAAAGCCCCCCCCCCAGCTGATCATTACAGAAACAATTCTTAAAAGAACTGGCGCCCCAGTTTGGGGTTTTCCTCTTCCCTCCCCCTCCCTTTCGCCTTGTGTGCCGCGGTTTGTGCGTTCCGAAGCCTGCAAGTTGGGGCTGTCCTGTTTCAATTGCCTGTACAGTGGTACCTCTGGTTACGTACTTAATTTGTTCCGGAGGTCTGTTCTTAACCTGAAACTGTTCTTAACCTGAAGCACCACTTTAGCTCATGGGGCCTCCCGCTGCCGCAGCGCGATTTCTGTTCTCATCCTGAAGCAAAGTTCTTAACCTGAAGCACTATTTCTGGGTTAGCGGAGTCTGTAACCTGAAGTGTATGTAACCTGAAGCGTATGTAACCCGAGGTACCACTGTACGTGAGCTGATAATGTTGTCATCTAGCATTAGACTGGCAGGCTGTGGTTAGTGAATGACTTTTAAAAAGGAGGCTGCTGGGCAGAGTCGACTGGTGGGCTGATCCCCAAATTGCACAGGGGTGTAAACTGCATGGGGATATCGCCAGAAACAGCTCCCAGAGCACATGAAGTTTATGAACTTTCCCTCCCTTCCCCTGCCACACTCGCAAACAGAGTGTTATGTACGGTGCTGAATCCTAGAACAATAGGATCCAGAATGCAGCGGTCTGATTGGTCCGCAGGAGCCACCCATTCCAGCTCCAGGTGGAAGCGAATCAGTGACGTGATTGGCCTGCAGGAGCAGCCAATCAGGCTTCTGGAGGAGGTGAATCCGCAACCTGATTGGCCTGCAGGAGCAGCCAATCAAACACCTGGATGAAGTGAATCATCAACCTGATTGGCCTGCAGGAGCAGCCAATCAGACTCCTGGATGAAGTGAATCATCAGCCTGATTGGTCTGCAGGAGCAGCCAATCAGACACCTGGATGAAGTGAATCATCAACCTGATTGGCCTGCAGGAGCAGCCAATCAGACTCCTGGATGAAGTGAATCATCAGCCTGATTGGTCTGCAGGAGCAGCTAATCAGACTCCTGGGTGAAGTGAATCATAAACCTGATTGGCCTGTAGGAGCAGCCAATCAAGCTTCTGGAGGAGGTGAATCCGCAACCTGATTGGCCTACAGGAGCAGCCCGGAATTAGCCAATCACGCGGGGCCCATTGTGTAAATAATGTATATATAGCTAGACATTTTGGGGAAAAGTTTCATTCATTGCTACCATGAGCTGAATAAAGAGCATGAAATTCACACTCGACTCCGAGAATATATCACAGAGCAAGCAGCTTTCTCTTTCTAGACAACTCCAACCTTCCCAAGAGAAACTACTGATGTTCCTTTAATCTGTAGTGATGAAATGATTTGAGGTTGGTCCTTCAACATCTTAGGTCGTGCTTCCCACCAGACTTTGATAAACGTCAGTTCACCTATAGGAGAAACAGGTCAAGAGATGATGTCATAGCTACAGCCTTTTACCTTGCAGCGAGTCATCTGGAGAGCCCGGGGAATTATGTCAGAATGTTACAATAATAATAATATTAATAATAATAATTTATTATTTATACCCCGTCCATCTGGCTGGGTTTCCCCAGCCACTCTGGGTGGCTTCCAACCGAATATTAAAAACAGTACAGCGTCAGACATTAAAAACTTCCCAAAATGGGGCCGCCTTCAGTTGTCTTTTAAAAGTAAAATAGTTGTTTATTACCTTGACATCTGCTGGGAGAGCGTTCCACAGGGCTTTCCCTTGAAAAATGTTTAATAATAATAATAATTATAATTATAATTATAATGTATATACCACTTCATATTTTAAAGGGGGAAAATCAAGGCTGTTTATATGGTGCTGTGAGTTAAACCACTGATATACCATGTATATCTGAAAACTGAAATGCACACAAACTGCACCATTGCATCACGTGGAAATGTCAGCACAGGTTTTTAAACAGCAGGTGGCGCTGTGGTCTAAACCACTGTGCCTAGGACTTGCCGATCAAAAGGTCAGTGGTTCAAATCCCCGTGGTGGGGTGAGCTCCCGTTGCTCGGTCCCTGCTCCTGCCCACCTAGCAGTTCGGAAGCACGTCAGAG
Source organism: Podarcis liolepis (assembly GCF_965112155.1). NCBI lineage: Eukaryota > Metazoa > Chordata > Lepidosauria > Squamata > Lacertidae > Podarcis > Podarcis liolepis. The sequence goes on along the minus strand of NC_139572.1, from coordinate 5,270,259 downwards.
TGCAAGTAGATAAATAGCTACCACTCCAGCGGGAAGGTAAACAGCGTTTCCGTGCGCTGCTCTGCTTCGCCAGAAGCAGCTTAGTCAGCCAATAAAGTGAGATGAGCGCCGCAACCCCAGAGTTGTCCGCGACTGGACCTAATGGTCAGGGGTCCCTTTACCTTTACCTAAGTAACACCAGAGTGTCAGATAGACTGTCTCACATAGCTCCTTTTCTCTGATTTCCTATGGTCAATGATGTCTCCAAGACAAAGAAAGCAGTCATGTGGCCAGCAGGACTAAACCGCCTCTGGCGCAAAGGGACACCGCGACGGAAACCAGAGTGCATGGAAACGCTGTTTACCTTCCTGCCACAACCGTACCTATTTATCTACTTGCGCTGGCATGCTTTCAAAATGCTTCAGGTTAAGAACAGTTTCAGGTTAAGAAAGGACCTCCTTTCACTTTGGTTCAAATATATAAAAGGATGTCACATAGAGGAGGGAGAAAGGTTGTTTCCTGCTGCTCCAGAGAAGCGGACACAGAGCAATGGATCCAAACTACAAGAAAGAAGATTCCACCTAAACATTAGGAAGAACTTCCTGACAGTAAGAGCTGTTTGACAGTGGAATTTGCTGCCAAGGAGTGTGGTGGAGTCTCCTCCTTTGGAGGTCTTTAAGCAGAGGCTTGACAACCATATGTCAGGAGTGCTCTGATGGTGTTTCCTGCTTGGCAGGGGGTTGGACTCGATGGCCCTTGTGGTCTATTCCAACTCTATGATTCTATGATTCTATGAACACATTCCAATGCCTAATCGCCAAATACCAAGAAAGTTGTGACGATTGCTACGAGGTAGGCGAAAAAACCAAAAGGCCTAATACCAGTTGGAAAAATTCCTACCAGGCCCCCTGGGCAACCTGGGCGACCAACCAAAGGGCCATAGCAAGGTCAAGCGAAAAGCTAAGCCCTAAGCCATAAGGGAGTGGTCGGTGGGTACGTTTCCAAGCACAATTCAAAGTGTTGGTGCAGACCTTTAAAGCCCTAAACGGCCTCGGTCCTGTATACCTGAAGGAGCGTCTCCACCTCCATCGTTCAGCCCGGACACTGAGGTCCAGCGCTGAGGGCCTTCTGGCGGTTCCCTCATTGCGAGAAGTAAGGTTACAGGGAACCAGGCAGAGGGCCTTCTCGGTAGTGGCGCCCACCCTGTGGAACACCCTCCCTTCAGATGTCAAAGAGATAAACAACTATTTTACTTTTAAAAGACAACTGAAGGCGGACCTGTTTAGAGAAGTTTTTAATGTCTGATGCTGTACTGTTTTTAATATTCAGTTGGAAGCCGCCCAGAGTGGCTGGGGAAACCCAGCCAGATGGGCGGGGTACAAATAATAAATTATTATTATTATTATTATTATTATGGGTAACTCGCGACGAGAAGCTGAAAAGTGAGGCGGAATGGCTGGCGCAGTGGTATCTTAAACCGCAAACCACGCCCCCTCCTAGCTGCCCGGTTGGGCGCTTACCTGTGGGCGTGGTGCGCCCCGCCCACAACATCTCCCCTCCAGGAAGAGGAGAGGCTTTGCTGCAGAAAATGTGCTGATAGGCTCATTCTTTAACTATTTAGAGCAGGCAGCTCCAGAAACTGTTTTGGGGGCCTAATTCGGCCCGCCGGTCAGTTTAATCCAGACCCTATGCCAGTTTATTTCTTGGGGTTAAAATCCTAAAAAAAAAAAAAAACCTCAACAACTTCAACCCTAATAAAAGGTCAACAAATTGTTGTAAGAGAGCCAGGGTCAGAGAGGGGAATAAAGGGAAATGACCCTACCAATATCAGAATTCTAGTGTTCTACCTTTAAAACCCCACCAGAAAATGAACTGTGCCTCGGAGAATGCATCGTTTGAGAATAAATCATTTTGCTGTGTCTTTTTACCTTTGCTGTCACTGAAATGTATAAGAATGTATCACTGGAATGTATAAAAGTGTATCTGAATGTATCCTTACTGAACTGTATCCATGAATGTACCTTTAGTTGTTTAGTCGCTTAGTCGTGTCCGACTCTTCGTGACCCCCTGGACCAGAGCATGCCAGGCACTCCTGTCTTCCACTGTCTCCCGCAGTTTGGTCAAACATGCTTGTAGCTTTGAGACATCACCTTGCCAGCAAAGGTCCGTACAGTTAAAGATATGGTTTTCCCAGTAGTGATGTATGGAAGTGAGAACTGGACCATAAAGAAGGCTGATGGCTGAAGAATGGATGCTTTTGAATTATGGTGCTGGAGGAGACTCTTGAGAGTCCCATGGACTGCAAGAAGATCAAACCTCTCCATTCTGAAGGAAATCAGCCCTGAGTGCTCACTGGAAGGACAGATCCTGAAGCTGAGGCTCCAAGACTTTGGCCACCTCACGAGAAGAGAAGACTCCCTGGAAAAGACCCTGATGTTGGGGAAGATGGAGGGCACAAGGAGAAGGGGACAACAGAGGACGAGAAGGTTGGATAGCGTCTTCGAAGCTACCAGCATGAGTTTGACCAAACTGCGGGAGGCAGTGGAAGACAGGAGTGCCTGGCGTGCTCTGGTCCAGGGGGTCACGAAGAGTCGGACACGACTAAACAACTAAACAACAACCACACAATTCACCTTTCCTACTGAGTAGGCAAAGAAACTATGCCACACTTTCTCCAAGGTATCTGAAGAAGTGTGCATGCACACGAAAGCTTATACCCAAAACAAACTTAGTTGGTCTCAAAGGTGCTACTGGACAATTTTTTAATTTATTTATTTTGACTGCGTCAGACCAACACGGCTACCCACCTGAACCTCGTTGATGGTTGAGCATTGGGACTCCTCCTGAAAGCTAATGTGTTGGGTGGGGACCTTCAAAAGCCAGGGCTTTGTGCCAATACCACCCTGTCCACAATGCTCCATTGTTGTGTCTCCTCCCCATTAAGCCTGCCTGACTTTATCATGCCTGATTAGATCTCCACCACAATCAGTCCTGAATTACTCCACTTCACCAGTTGGGGCACAAGGACTTGAATAGAGACAATGTCTTGATAGAGGGCAGGATGGAACCATTGACTCCACAAGCACCTCTCACCTGAGGAGAAAAGCGGAAAGCCCCCTCCTCTTCTCCATGCCCTGGGCCATCTTGCAAGGCCCCCCAGTCTCAGGCTGAATTTTGCTAGTACAGTGGTACCTCGGGTTAAGAACTTAATTCATTCTGGAGGTCTGTTCTTAACCTGAAACTGTTCTTAACCTGAAGCACCACTTTAGCTAATGGGGCCTCCTGCTGCCACCGCGCTGCCGAAGCACGATTTGTGTTCTCATCCTGAAGCAAAGTTCTTAACCCGAGGTACTATTTCTGGGTTAGTGGAGTCTGTAACCTGAAGTTTCCGAGCACAATTCAAAGTGTTGGTGCTGACTTTGAAAGCCCTAAACAGCCTCGGTCCAGTATACCTGAAGGAGCATCTCCCCATTGTCCAGTAAAATTACAGGGAACCAGGCAGAGGGCCTTCTTGGTAGTGGCACCCGCCCTGTGGAACGCCCTCCCATCAAGGAGATAAGTAACTATACAACCTTTAGAAGACATCTAAAGGCAGCCCTGTAGAGGGATTTAAAAAACAAACAAACACATGTTTAATGTTCTATTATGTTTTTATAAGTTTATGTTGGAAGCCACCCAGAGTGGCTGGGTTGGCCCAGTCAGATGGGCAGGGTACAAATAATAATAATAATAATAATAATAATAATAATAATAATAATAATAATATTCTTTCTAGCAGCGATAGGATTTTAAAATTATTATTATTAGAGGGGTTTTTGAGTAGAAATCCTGGGGAAATGAGTTACCTTACCCTTGTTGAAATTAAATAATTGATTTTTTTTGGTCAGGGAGGGCTAGGACAGAGGGCTGGCCCACTATACCTATATTATTATTATTATTATTATTATTATTATTATTATTTACACCCAATTCCTGAGCCAAAACTCCACCTATGTCTGTAAGCAATAACGTTTGTGGCCATTTCTATTCCAGATCAATGTCTGCTTGAGTTTATTCATCCAATCTTACATTTCCCACAGTTGGGGTGAGGGTACAACGCTGCAACTGGGCCCTAAACAAACAAAACAAAACAAAACAAAACAAAACAAAACAAAATAAAATAAAATAATAAAATAATAAAATAAAATAAAATAAAATAAAACAAACTTCGTGGTGAGTCCCCCCACCTTTATAAAAAAAAGCACTGGTCATTACTATTAGCAGTATTCGCACGACCAATCCACTGTGTTCATACATTTTCCCGTTGAAAGGAAAACGCGCCCTCGAACGAATGCGCCGCGCGGCCAGCAGAGGACGCTGCCCGGCGGGTTCCTCTGAGGCGGGCGCGTCGCAGCGGCAATTCTCCGGCGCCAGGGGGCGCTTCTCCCGGCTCCGTCGACTCCCCCCCCCACCCCGCCCGCCTCCCTTTTGTTGCCTGGGGTGCCTGGCTGCTATATAAGCGGCGGCGGGGAGGAGCCCGCAGCTCGCTGCTCCCTTCCGCGCGGCCGCCTGCTGCTCCTCTTCGCCCGAGACTCGCACCGCCGCGCGGAGACGTCGCCCGGCCGCCATGGAGATGAAGAAACGGCTTAACCTGGAGCTGCGGAACAAGAAGCCGGCCGAGGTGAGCCTTCCCTCCTTCCCCCGGCCCAGGCCCGGCTGCCTTCCCCCGCCTCCGGCCCGCTTCGCGCACACGTGTGCGCGGCCGACATGTTGGAGACGCGCGCCGCGCTCCTGGGCGCACGGAAAGCCATCCTCGCCTTGCAGTTTTTGGAGTGCCCTTTTCCCCGTTTCTTCTCGGCTTCTTCCTTTCCTCCCCGATCCTTTACATCCCTGTCTCTTGGAGAGAAAAAAAGGGGGGGCCCTCGACCTATTTTTTTGGCGACCCCTTTTAAGAACCCCCCCAAAAAACCCAACAGCAACACATGCGCCGCTTTGCCTTTCGACTCTCCAAAAGTGTGTTTTTACGCACAAGTATTTTTTTTACGCACAAGTTTTAGGGGGTTCTTGGAACAGGCGGGTTTAAAAATAAAATAATCAAATTGGGATCTGTTTTTTGGGGGGAGGGGGCTCCTGTCCCGCCCCTTGACCCATATGTTTTGTAAAGTGTGTGTGTATGGGGGGGGGAATCTGGTTCCCCCTACATTTTGAATGCTCGCTTAGGGGCTTGAACAGAGGCCTACTTGGCTACTTCCCACGCCTAGTTGAGGGTTTTTTTAACGGGGGGGGGGGGAGGAATTGCTTGTTTCTTTGCGGGGACGGGGGGAGAGAAAGAGAGAGCTCGGTGAGTGGGGTAGTTATGTGGCCGCGGGGGGGGTGGCTTAAAAAATATTCCCACCCCAGGAATGTTGGAGTAGGCATTTGAATGTGTTCCGGAAAGGTGGAGCGGAATAACCCCCCCACCCCCACCCCAAAGGGAGAAAGAAATGCCCTGTAGGCCTTGGACGGCCCCCCCTCCATCCCGGGAACGCGGGTCAGAGTTGTGAATTGTGATTTCCCCCGGCTTCGTTAGTCCGGGCTCGCTTTACCCGGTCTATAAATGATGCGTAACTAAAGCGCACATGGTGGGTTTTTTTTATGCAATCTTGGGTCGCGGGGGGGGGGGGAGGAAGGATGGCGGCAGTTTCCTCCCTACCCATAGGCACTCCCCCCCTCCATAAACCGCTTCCTTGCGCCCTCCCAAAAGCACAATTCTTCTCTTTCCCGCCCCCCCCCCGCCAGCTGCGCACGTGGAAACGCGTTTACTAAAAAAAAAAAAAAAACCCCAGACGATTATATATACAGTATATATAACTCCTGGTGCTGGGAGAAGGGCGATCAGTGAGGGAAGAGTTTGTTTCCCACCCGCTTAATTCCCTCCTCCTAACCCCCCCCCCCCAATTTTACCACCTCGGGGAGTGGGAGGAGAAAAACCACACTGGAGCTTTTGAGAGCGCAGAGGAAAGGAGGGGGGGGGGGTTGGCGCTGGGTGGCTGCGCGCCTCGCCAAAGAAGGCGCTGCTTTGTAAAAAAAAAAGGGGGGTGTTGAGATTAAAATCTCAAGAGTTCCCCCCCCCCTCTTGGTTTTGGGAGAGAAGCAGAAAGGGAAAGGAAGGGGATGTTGCGGGGGGGGGGGCGGAGTGGATGCATGCCGAGCCGCGTCCACGTGTAGCTTTTTTTGGAGGGGGGGAGGGATGGGGACTGGGTCAGGCAGGCGGATGGAGAGGCCAAGGGGGCCTTTTATGGTTTGGGGGGGTTAAAGGGTCATCCAAGATGGTCTAGCAGCAGGGGGGGAGCGTGGCTTGGGCTGAATGAAAGGCGGGTTGCGGGGGGGGGGGAAGAGGGCGGTGCTACATACACACACACACACACACACACGAACCAATTGAATTTATGGTTGCACCCAGGAGCTGGGAGATGGAGCCTTGACCCTGACTTGGAGGGGGGGCGGTTCTGAAACTGCTGTTAGAAGTCTTGCAAGAACACACACAAACACACAATCTGTGTGTGGAAGAACACACACAAACACACAATCTGTGTGTGGAAGAACACACACAAACACACAATCTGTGTGTGTGTGTGTGTTTAGGCTTTCTGGTCCATTTTGAGCAATGCTTTTGGCTGGGTTGCACCCAGGAGCCAAGCTGACCCGTATCACTGTGGGTTGCTTGGCTGCAGTTTAGATCAGCCACATTTTGGGGGGGGGGGCTTGCCAGGTGTGGACACTGGTCCTCTGCTGTTGCTTCGCTTGGTTTCCAGGCGCCAGGGCTTCCTGTGTGTGTGGCTGCCATTGTGGGGGTTAAGCCTTGGCGCCCCCCCCCCCGCCTCTTTGGGGAGGAGCCAGGATTGCCTTCTCCACTACTGATAGCTTGGGCAGTATCATGGCTCCCCCAGCAAGGAACTCTGGGAATTGTAGTTTGTTGGGGGGGAGGGACTATAAACTGGCACATCTGGGGGAATCCCGTTTGGAGGGACAGTTTGTGATCATTGTACCTGTGTTTAAGAATAATTTCAGCGTGTTTCACGTAGAAAACACCCTCCCTTAAAAATTAAAAAGAGCCACGCTTAACTACGTAAAACAAGAGTCAGGTCATTGTCTCCATTGGATGGTAGCAGCTCTCCAGCTGAGAGCTTTCTTCATGCCTAGCAGGTGTGCTGGGGGGTCTTCTTTACTCCAAGCAGTTGTTCTGCCACTGAGAACCTATGTATTCATCACATTGTTGAGACAGGGTGATGGGGGGGCAGCCTCTCTGTTTGGTGTTAGAAACTCCCGATTTTTAAGCTAGTCGCCAAACTTGCACCTTAGACCTAGCTTACGGTTGCCACAATAGAATGACTAGGTGTCTGTTTTTTTCATTTTTGCAGTGGACTTTATTATTACCGTTATTAATTATTTCGGTTTCTCTTCTGCTTTTATATTTTAAAGGGGGAGGGCTGTCTCTAAGCGGTTTACAACACATTAAAACGTCCAGTCAAATGGTCTGGAACGAAACAAATTCAAGCTCCAAGGAAAACATTTCAGATCCTTCTCGCCAGTAGATGATGAGTCTCTGTCCTCAAGGAGCTTGCAGTTTAAAATAGGCAAAGGGGGGGGGGAGAATGAGAGAAAATTGCAGTGGGTTGCATCCAACTAAATTATAACATTTGCAATTAGTGGCTCTGAATTAAAAAGGCGGTTTAATTTCAGCGGGTCTGCTCTGAATAGTACTAACAACCCATTGTGTTTGCTTCAAATGTTATAGATGGTGGTAATAATAATAATAATATACTATTTATATGCCACCCTGGCTTCTGGTCCTGCAAGCTAGGGATGATGGGAGTTGTAGTCCAAAAACAGCTGGAGACCCAAGTTTGGGAAACTCCAACCTAGAACGTTTCAGGTGTGCGGAAATGCTTTTCCGTAATTCTCCCCCCCCCCCCAGTAAGTTGGGTTAGCAATGACCTTGGCTGTTCCACCTGCGAAATGGGGATAAGGATAGGACTTGCTCATAACATTTGTGGCTGTGTCAAGATGGAAACCAGTGTCTATTCGGCCTGGACTCGTTCCATTTCCCCCTGCCTTGAAAGTGCCTTAGGGACTGTTTGTCAAAAGGCGACACCGCAAATTTGGGGCCAGTCTGAAATGGTGTGGGCTTTTAAGCTACTGAGAGCTCTTTTATTGGGCGGGACGAGAGGGGAATGAGCTTTAGCAGACGAGGGCACGGCAAATATTTTTCTGCTGCCCTTGACAGGGGTCTGCCACAAGTACAGTGGCGCCTCGCAAGACGAAATTAATTCGTTCCGCAAGTTTTTTCTTCTTGCGGGTTTTTCGTCTTGCGAAGCACGGTTTCCCATAGGAATGCATTGAAAATCAATTAATGCGTTCCTATGGAAACCGCTTGCCAGGCTGGCGGTGCGGAGAAGGGCTTTTCTCCCCACCGCAAGCCTTCAGGACAGGTACGGGAACAGAGGGGAAGGGGCGCAGCGCTTCTCCTCTGTTCCCGGGGCTTGCGGTGGGAGGAGGGTTTTTCCTCCCCACCGCCAACATTCAGAACAGCATTCTGAATGTTGGCGGTGGGAAGGAAAACCCTCCTCCCACCGCAAGTCTTCAGGACAGCCATCCGAAGGCTGGCGCGGGGAGAAGGTCTCTCCGCCCCACCGCCAGCCTTCGGAGGAGGTCCGAGGACAGTGGGGAAGACGCGCTGCGCTTCCCCACTGTCCCGGAGATTTCCCTATGGGCTTTCGTCTTGCGAAGGAAGCCCATAGGGAAATTCGTTTTGCGAAGCGCCTCCAAAATGGAAAACCCTTTAGTCTAGCGGGTTTTCCGTCTTGCGAGGCGTTCGTCTTGCGGGGTTTTGGAGTACAAACCCGCTTTGGCGGTATATGGCTGGGCTGACCAGCAGTGTTAGAAATTAGCCATGTGCATTTTGCGACTGGCGTGGGTCCGATTGTGACCACGCGGAGATCTGTGTGCCAGTTTGGCGCCTGGCATTGCCACCTGGCTAGTCCCTCCAGCTTCCTTAAGCAGCTCAGCGGAAGAGCTTATTTGTTGACCTGATCTCCCAGCTTTTCCCCCAAGGAGTCCATAGTTCACACCCCTCCTTAGTTAATGCCTGCAACGACCCTGCGAGGTAGACCAAGAGGTTGTGGCTGGCTCCAGTCACCCGGTGAGCTTCCCGATGGCAGTGGGGATTCGAACCCTGATCTCCCAGGTCCCAGTCTATGACACTCTAACCACTATCCCACCCTGCCTTCCTAGAGGTCTCCTGCTATGGGGCAGCTCTATAAATTGAGTACAGTGGTACTTCAGGTTACATACGCTTCAGGTGACAAACTCCGCTAACCCAGAAATAGTGCTTCAGGTTAAGAACTTTGCTTCAGGATAAGAACAGAAATTGTGCTCCGGCAGCGCGGCAGCAGCAGCAGGAGGCCCCATTAGATAAAGTGGTGCTTCAGGTTAAGAACAGTTTCAGGTTAAGTACAGACCTCCGGAACAAATTAAGTACTTAACCCGAGGTACCACTGTATAGCATATCTATCCATGTTTGTTAACTGATGTGGTACTTAACCTGAGGTATCACTGCATGTACTAAATAAATAGGGGGAGAGTCAAATATCTCCCCTGAACCTTTGAGGCTTTGCTTTATACCAGGGTGGATAAAAACCAGTGATTAAAAAATAATAATCAAAAGATTGGATGTTTTTGATTTTAACTGGATTTTTACAATACAAAATGCTTTGGGAGGAAAAATGTTTCTAAGGATAGTTTTCTGTTTATACTCCAGAGGCTATTCAACAGGAAATAAGGATTTGTTTTAAGTTTTTTTATGTGTGCTAAAACTCAAGTCTTAAGTTGTTGCTGTTTTTAATTGTTTAACCACATTTGTTAACAAACATGGATACATACGCTATAACGTTACTGTTTTAGTTAAATAAGTTGTTGAAATGGTTATTTTTTTTCTCCTTCCACTAAAGGACAGCAGAAAAGTTCTCCAAATATAAACAGTTAACTTGCGAAACTTTACAATGATTTCATAATTATGTATTCCTAATAGTATAGCCAAATCGGTAATTTTTGATACAACTGTTTAAAAAAGGACTCTGAAAAATTATTGCTCCAAAAATGAAACCTTAAATCTGGTTGTAAATATTAAGATAATACCAATGAGAACGAGTCTTTCTGTAAGAAAGTGATTTAAATCAAGTCTTACTGAAGAAGAAGAAGAAGAAGAAGAAGAAGAGTTTGGATTTGATATCCCGCCTTTCACTCCCTTTAAGGAGTCTCAAAGCGGCTAACATTCTCCTTTCCCTTCCTGCCCCACAACAAACACTGTGAGGTGAGTGGGGCTGAGAGACTTCAGAGAAGTGTGACTGGCCCAAGGTCACCCAGCAGCTGCAGGTGGAGGAGCGGGGAATCGAACCCGGTTCACCAGATTACGAGTCCACTGCTCTTAACCACTACACCACACTGGCTCTCTGACTAGCGATTTAAATTGATTTGATTGAAATCAAAACCAATCTGCTTTTTACAATTCGTCCTGCTCTCCAGGCCGCCTTCCGCCTTCCCATGACACTAGTCCCTAGTGTGGCAAAGCGGCGGATGGGAACTACGTACAGTTGAGCAGTTTGCAGTAGGGTGGATTTAATTAAATTTATTTAAATCACTAGTTAGTAAGACTTGATTTAAATCATTTGGTTATACCGTTAGAAATACATGGACAGATAATTATGAAATTATGGTGAGGTTTAATATGTTAACTGTTTATATTTGGACAACTTTTATGCTGCGCTTTATTGGAAGGAGAAAAAGGAATCATTTCCTTAATAAGAATTTTAACAATTTGTTTAACTGAAGCAATAACATTACAGTGGTTCCTCAGGTTACGGACGCTTCAGGTTACAGACTCTGCTAACCCAGAAATAGTGCTTCAGGTTAAGAACTTTGCTTCAGGATGAGAACAGAAATCATGCTCCAGCGGCAGCAGGAGGCCCCATTAGCTAAAGTGGTGCTTCAGGTTAAGAACAGTTTCAGGTTAAGAACGGACCTCCAGAACAAATTAAGTTCTTAGCCCGAGGTACCACTGTATAGCATATCTATCCATGTTTGTTAACTGATGTGGTTAAACGATTATTTTTTTAAAAAACACACCTTAGACTGAGTTTTAGCACACATGAAAAACTTGAAACAAATCCTCATTTTTTAACAAAAGACCATTGATTTTTTTTTTATCTACACTGGTTTGTGGGGGGGGGGGGAGATGGCGAAGTCTTCCTGGAGCACAAAATTGCGTTTCTCTGAAGGGGACCTTTCTGATAGGAGTTGTAAAGGTAAAGGGACCCCTGACCATTAGGTCCAGTCGCAGACGACTCTGGGGTTGCAGTGCTCATCTCGCTTTACTGGCCAAGGGAGCCGGCGTACAGCTTTCAGGTCATGTGGCCAGCAGGACTCTGCCGCTTCTGGCGAACCAGAGCAGTGCACTGAAACGCCGTTTACCTTCCCGCCGGAGTGGTACCTATTTATCTACTTGCACTTTGATGTGCTTTCGAACTGCTAGGTTGGCAGGAGCAGGGACCGAGCAATGGGAGCTCACCCCATCATTGCGGAGGTTCGAACCACCAACCTTCTGATTGGCAAGTCCTAGGCTCTGTGGTTTAATCCACAGCGCCACCCGCATCCCGATAGGAGTTATAGCTGTCAAAAAAAACAACAACCAACGAGACAGGGAACTCTTTGCAGCCTTAAACCTCTGGGCCAAACCTCCCTCCGTCAGCGCAACCGCTTCCCCAATCTCTGCTGTCCTCTTGTTGCAGAATCTGGACATTTAGCGCAGGAAAAGTCTCTGGAATGTTGGCGCAATTTGGAGATGTTGTGGGGCAGGTTGAGAGAGAGGTTGGTTTACATTAAAAATGCAAACGATTTTGGTGACGGAAGGATGAATTAACTCCTTCTGTTCTTTTAATGAGAGGATTCTGATTTTGGGTTTAAATTTGTGTAAATGGCAGGGGAGGGGTCACTTGAAAGGGGAGGTGTTGCTCAGCACCCCCTTCTTGGGAACCCCCCCCCCCCGAGAGATCTAGGTCCTGATCAAAGCTTCCGGGGGTGTTAGTTTCCTTGGATGAATTTTTGAACATGCCACGGTATGTTTATGCCACGATAGCCAGAACCTAGACAAAAGCTGCAACTGTTAAAAGCTTGTGCTTGCTTTTCTCTTCCTCCCTCCTGTTCTTCTTTCCTCTTGTGCCATGTCTGTTTTAGATTTTTAGAGGGCAGAGACTTCTCCATTTGGAAGCCATGAGCTGTTTGCAGGGCGGGGGGCTATAAAAGGGCACACAAATGCATCTCTCTAGTGGCAAAATGGGTCTGTGCGCCTGGATGTTAGCCGGAACATTGGTGCTTCCAGCTGTGTGCAGGATTCTTGCATTGCTGTGGGGTTGAGCTAGATGTCCCTATGGGGTCCCTACAATTATATGATTCTCTGAAATACCATAAGCAAATGATAAGGGGGTGCTAAGACTTGTGGCTTACAAAGCTTCCGTTAGCGGCCATCTTCTCTCTTTGGCAATCCATCGTAGCCAAGTAAGCTGGTCTTCCATAAACATGGTTTTAATGATGAGTCCGTAAGTGACTGCGGAGGCCAATTCTGGATCCACACATCCTTCTACAGTGGGGACATAGGTTTCCGGGCAGGAGTTGATCCCGGTGAGGGTTTGCCAAGCGTGCCTTCCTCTTAGCACATTTCTCCCTTTCCTCCTGAATTCGAGTGTCTTCAAAGCCCACGACATCTTTGGCAAAGGCTGTTCTCCAACTGGAGCGCTCTCAGGCCAGTGTTTCCCAATTGTTGTTTATACTACATTTTTTTAGATTTGCCTTGAGAGAGTCTTTGAACCTTTTTCGTTGACCACCAGCATCACGCTTCCCATTTTTAAGTTCAGAATAGAGTACAGTGGTACCTCGGGTTAAGTACTTAATTCATTCTGGAGGTCCGTTCTTAACCTGAAACTGTTCTTAACCTGAGGTGTACCACTTTAGCTAATGGGGCCTCCTCTTGCTGCCGCCGCGCGATTTCTGTTCTCATCCTGAAGCAAAGTTCTTAACCCGAGGTAATATTTCTGGGTTAACGGAGTCTGTAACCTGAAGCGTATGTAACCCAAGGTACCACTGTAGTTGCTTTGGAATACAGTGGTGCCTCGCAAGACGAAAAGAATCCGTTCTGCGATTCTCTTCGTCTAGCAGTTTTTTCGTCTTGCGAAGCAAGCCCATTGACGGATTAGCGGCTTTTAGCGGCTTATCTGCTGATCGGATTAGCGGCTTAGAAAAAGGGGGGGAGGGGGAAAAGCCAGCAGGAACTCGCAAGACATTGTCGTCTTGCGAAGCAAGCCCATAGGAAATTCGTTTTGCGAAGCACCTCCAAAACAGAAAGCTCTTTCGTCTAGCGAGTTTTCCGTCTTGCAAGGCATTCGTCTTGCGGGGCACCACTGTACAATAATCAGGCATCCACACAACATGACCAGTCCAACGAAGTTGATGTTGGCATAATAGGGTGCTGGCTTCCTTAACCCAAGTCCTCCCTTTCCCCGATCTCGACGTTTGGTTCGTTGTATCCGGACGGCTGCACCTTCCATTGGGTTTGAAGGAGGAGGCCAAAAAACAGCTTGGTTTTCGCAGTGCAAAGAATGCGGCTGCTTCTCGCGCCGTCTGCTAACGCAGCCGGTTCGGCGGCTTTGCTGCTGGCGGCCAGGATTAGGTCACTCAGCCGTGATACCGTACAGCTGACTCACCCAGGCTGTGGGGCTGCTGCTGTGGAAACTCTGTGCCTCCTGCCAAAATCGGGCAGTCTGTCTGCGTAGCCTGGTCTTGTCTTCGCTGACCTGCAAAGAGATGCCAGGGGGGTGAGTGTTTTCCCAGCGAACCGTTTGTTGCCTTTCTTTAGGAGGGTAGGAGCAGATTTCAGTAAGGACAGAAAAAGCTTCCTTAAGTTGGTCCATCTAATTCATGGGTCAGCAAACTTTTTCAGTTGTGGGTCGGTCCACCGTCCCTCAGACCTTGTGGCGGGCCGGACTATATTTTTTGGGGGAGGGAAATGAACAAATTCCTATGCCCCACAAATAACCCAGAGGTGCATATTAAATAAAAGCACACATTCTGCTCATGTAAAAACACACTGATGCCCAGACTGTCAGGCCAGATTGAGAAGGCGATTGGGACGCATCCGGCCCACGGGCCTTAGGTTGCCTAAGGTAAAGGGACCCCTGACCATTAGGTCCAGTCGTGGCCGACTCTGGGGTTGCGGCGCTCATCTCGCTTTATTGGCCGAGGGAGCTGGCGTACAGCTTCCGGGTCATGTGGCCAGCAGGACTAAGCCGCTTCTGGCGAACCAGAGCAGCGCACGGAAACGCCGTTTACCTTCCCGCCGGAGCGGCACCTATTTATCTACTTGCACTGGCGTGCTTCCGAACTGCTAGGTTGGCAGGAGCAGGGACAAATTAAGTTGTTAGAACATTATTAGCCACATGTTGCCTGTTGCTGCTTCAGTTTTCCTATAAATTAAGTGGGTCAATCAATATGGGAAAAGTAAAAATGTCCCTTAGATCTGAAATATTTTCACGGAGGCTTGAGTTTTCTTTCTTTATTTTGTTAAATTAGATCAGGCTTCCTCAGCCCTCCAGATGTTTTGAGACTACAATTCCCATCATCCCTGACCAAAAACATCTGGAGGGCTGAGGTTGAGGAAGCCTGTATTAGATCGTGGCTAAGCAAACTAAGGCCCGGGGGCTGGATCCGGCCCAATCAACTTCTAAATCCGGCCCATTAATAGTCTGGGAATCAGCGTGTTTTCACATGAGTAGAATGTGTCCTTTTATTTAAAATGCATCTCTGGGTTATTTGTGGGGCATAGGAATTCACCCAAATATAGTCCTGCCCCCCACAAGGTCTGAGGGACAGTGGACCGGCCCCCTGCTGAAAAAGTTTGCTGACCCCTGTATTAGGTGTTTTCATGTGCTGCAAACTGATTTGAGATATATCCCCCCCCCCCGGCTTTAAAATACAAAACAGCATAGAAATGAAATGAATAATAATAACTTTCATTGAGAAAGAGAACGCCACGTAGACGCCCCATTGTGGGGACCTGCAGCCTAGCTTTAAGGTGCCGTTTGGCCTACATATCTTGGGTTTCTAACACTTGAGCACAGTTAATTGTGCATTTGTTCAAACTCCAATTAAAACTATTCTAAGGCCTGTGCATCAGGAGATAAATTCCCTCTGCAGTGTTTGATAATCAGCTTAAAAACGGGGGCTGGGGGGGGAGGGCTTAGAACCACTGTGTGTTTTCCGGGAGGATTTTTAAAGCCCTTTTTAAAAAAATAGTCCTTATTCCTTGCATTGGGAAATGGCTGTTGCTTCCATAACTACGTTGCCGGAGTCCTTTTGCGGCTCGCGGCCACCAGGCGGCTCTGTGAGCTTGGCTGAAAATATTCCTGATTTAATGAAAAACTTTTTTCTGGAGAGGTTGGCAAATGTCTCTTTTTGGGGGGGGGGGGGGATGGACGGACATGTTTGGTACAGAGTCCTCCAGCTCCTGATCTTTAGCACAAAGGCCTGTTTCATTTGCCGATGCTGCTCTTTTCAAACGCCCAAAATCTTTTTTTTCTTAGCGAGCGTTTTATCTATGACTCTTAACAGCCTGACTCCCTCCTCTGGCAATCTGCACAGAATTCTGCTTAACAGTTGCCATCAATTTGATTTTAATTAATTTTATAATGAAATGTTTTTAGACTGTTGGATTATTTGATTGTTGTTAGCCGCCCTGAGCCCGGCTTCGGCTGGGGAGGGCGGGATATGAATAAAATTTATTATTATTATTATTAACGACTGTCCTATGAGGTGGTCCGTCCCATTTACCCTCGTAATTAAATGGAAGCCCTCGTAATTACAGATAAGAAAACCGGAGGCAAAGCAAATCTTGCCTTTCCAAAGGCCATATACCGTATTTTTTGCCCTATAGGACGCACTTTTTCCCCTCCAAAAATGAAGGGGAAATGTGTGTGTGTCCTATGGGGCGAATGCAGGCTTTCGCTGTAGCTTGGAGAGCGAGAGGGGTCGGTGCGCAGACCGGCTCCGAGGGTTGCGCAGAGCTGCCTGCAGTCCCCGGCTCAGCGCAGCTCTGCGCGGTCACCGGGAGCCGGGCGCAAAGTCCCGCCCTGCTCCGGATGGCCGCGCAGAGCTGCCTGCAGTCCCGGGATCAGCGCACTTCTCCCCATAGCCAGCCCCACAAGCTCGGGGGACAGCGGGGAGGCAGAGCGTGCCTTCCCGCTGTTCCCCGACCTGGTTCTTCCAGCCCCGCACCTGGGGGGGAAATAATTTTTTTTCTCCCCCCCCCAAAAAAAACTAGGTGCGTCCTATGGGGGGCAAAATACGGTATATACTGTTCCTGTAGAAAAAGCCCAAGACCTGAGCCACCTTGGTGTCGTGAGAACTGGGTCCACTTCTTGTAATTTATGGATTTAAGAGCTGGGGGTGAACTCAAGGCCCTGGGTCTGTTTCAGAAATTGCACCTTGTGCCATTGCGATGCAGGAATATGCAGTTGTCCCAGGGTGGATAAAAATCAATTATTATTTTAAAAATCAGATTCTTTTCATTTAAATTGGATTTTTATTTATTTAAATCGGATTTTTAAAATAAAATGCTTTTGGGGAATTCCCCCCCCCAAAAGATAGGTTACATTACACTCCAAAGTTACTATTCATAAGTTACATTATACTCCAAAGGCTATTCATCAGGAAATAAGGATTTTTTCCCCAGTTTTTCATGTGTGCTATAACTTAACAAACATGGATACATATGCTATAATGTTACTGTTTTAGTTAAATAAATGACTAAGGAAATGATTGTTTTTCACCTTCCTGTAAAGTACAGCAGAAAAGTTGAAACTGAAACCTTCATCTGGTTGTAAATATTGAGATTATACCAGCAATAATGTGTCTTTTCTGTAAAAAAAGAGAGGTTGGCTTCCTTCTTCCTTTCTTTACCTTGTTTAAATAAAAGTTTTATTTGGTTTTACAAATTCATTCACACGCATAAAGTTCTTACAATTGTTAAAATTAAAAACAAGATTCTTCCGAATCTTAGGGGCTTCCCTCATCCCATCCGTGGGTTCTTTAAAAAAAAACTTTTTGTCAAGTGCATATTTTAAGTTCATTCAAGGAACAGTCTCTTCGTAATGTCGTAAGAGTTATTTAAAGTCTGCCCAAAAGAGTTCAAGTGTTTAACAGTGTTCTTTTAGATACAATCTTTATTTGTGCCATTCTCTGTTGAAGTTTTGGTCCTCCTGGTTTCAGATTTTCCTGGTCGGTCTTGCAATCTCTGCATAGTCACAATAATTTCATCTGCCAGTCCGTTTTCCATTGGTATCTTGTCTTTCCATTGATCCATAAAATCTTGTCTTTCCATTGATCCGTAAAATGAAAGCAATAAACAATGTACAGTGGTGCCTCGCAAGACGAAATTAATCCATTCCACGAGCCTCTTCGTCTAGCGGTTTTTTCGTCTTGCGAAGCAACCCGCTTAGCGCTATTAGCAGTTTAGCGGCTATTAGCGGTTTAGCGGCTATTAAAGGCTTAGCGGATTAGCGGCTAAAATGCTATTAGCGGCTTAGCGGATTAGAAAAAGGGGGGAAAGCGGGAAAAAATCGGAACACTTGCAAGACGTTTTCGTCTTGCAAAGCAAGCCCATAGAGAAAATCGTCTTGCAAAGCATCTCAAAAACGGAAAACCCTTTCGTCTAGCGGGTTTTCCGTCTTGCGAGGCATTCGTCTTGCGGGGCACCACTGTACAGTGGTACCTCGGGTTAAGAACTTAATTCGTTCTGGAGGTCCGTTCTTAACCTAAAACTGTTCTTAACCTGAGGTGTACCACTTTAGCTAATGGGGCCTCCTCTTGCTGCCGCCGCGCGATTTCCGTTCTCATCCTGAAGCAAAGTTCTTAACCCGAGGTAATATTTCTGGGTTAGCGGAGTCTGTAACCTGAAGCATATGTAACCCGAGGTACCACTGTACTGCAGTCACACAATCCATCAGTGGCTGAACTGGGTTCCACATACAAAAATGAGCCACAAAACCGCAAAATAAATAGCGAAAACAGACACACCTCAGCGTAACGCTCAAAACGGAGCACGTTTGGCTTCCGAAAAATGTTCGCAAACCGGAACACTTAACTTCCGGGTTTCCATGTTGTTTGAGTACCAAGGTACCACTGTACAGTCATACCTCAGGTTGTGAACGTGATCTGTATCGGAGGCTCCTTCGCAACCATGTCTGCTGTCAGGGGTTCAGGAGCAGAGGCACAGGAAAGGGAGGAAACAGAGATCGAGGGGGAGGAATCCGAAGGAAATATGAGCGATGACAGCGGCCCGAGATCTGAGTCTTTCCAGTGAATCGGAAGATTCACAGAAAGGGGCGCCAGTGGTCAGAGCAAGGGGGGCGCCTAGGGGAACACCCCAGGAAGAAAGGGCCAGAGGGGGCTCAGAGGGGAGCAGTTGGAAATCGGGACCAGCTTCCCCGCCAGAGCGCAGTAGGGGGGAGGGGTCCCAGGTATCGGGATCAGGCGGCTCGCCGCAAGCGGGAGGGCATGAGTCAGGATTGGCCACACCTCCATCGGGGAGCGAGGAAACGGTCAAGAGGAAGGTTGAAGGCTGGGCGCGCGCGCCAAGTTCAAATGCACAGGAAGGCGGCACAGTAAGCAGCCCGGATAGGGTGCCAGGTCCTAAAGCCCGCCACAAGGAGGGAGAAGAGTCCGGGGGGTCAGCGTCAGAAGAGTCCAGAAAGGAAGAGACCACGGGGGGCAGAGGGACCCAGAGGAGGAAGGAAAGACGGAAGAGGTGGAGTAAGGCTAGAGTATTAAGTTGGTGTACAGGAGGCGGAGACTCAGACGGAGCTTCGCCGGTCTAGCTTCTAAGACGTAGAGCTGCGCGCTGCGGCTTGGAAATGGAAACTGTAACTCAATAAAGACTTTTGTACATTACTGCCATTACTAGCGTGGTCCTCTGTGAGCTGGGACCTGGAAGCAGCTCTGACATCTGCGTACGCACGGGACGTGATCCGGCGCTTCTGCACATGCGCACAATGTCATTTTGCGTGCATGCGCAAGTGCTGAAACCCGGAAGCAACCCATTCCAGTACTTCCGGGTTCGGCAGGGTCCGCAACCCGAAAACGCACAACCCGCAGTGTTCGTAACCCGAGGTATGACTGTATATCATTTCCCAGAAATCCTTTTATCATTTTGTGGTTCTCAAATATCCTTTATTAGGCATAGCAAACCACAGATTATCAAACAGACACCGTATACAAATTGTGCAAAGTACAAGCTCAACATAACACGGTTTGGCCCAGTCAGATCTTTAACTCCAGAGAAAATCAATTTGCATAAATAATACTGTCAGGGAACTGACATCAGAGGCACGGGAGAAGGAGAGGGTCTCTGATTCTGCAGGAGAAGGTCCCAGCGCTAGGGGGAGACTCAGCTGGGAAGAAGGGGAAGGGAATAAGTGTAACACCAGGGATCCAGGAGAGCAACGGGACAGGGAGGTGCAGGGGCTCCAGGACTCTTCGCTGGAAGTTAGTGAGGAGAGTCCAGGCACCCCGCTGCCCACGCCCACCCTGCGCAGGAGACTCCCGCGCAGTGAGAGGCGGAGACGATTGGGCGTCAAACAACTCTCATGTTGGCAGCGCTTTAAGAAACGCCCACAGACAGATTCTACAAGTGACTAAGGGCAGCCACGCTGAGATGGGCTGTGCAGTCCGGAGGGTTTAACCAGGCAATCTAATGCTCAATCGGAGCAGGATTACGCACGAGTAACTCCCAACCATTACAAATACAATACAACTGCTAAATCTCTTTATAATGGCCCAGTCTTTCTACATGGACAGCACTCATAAATTCAGCCACTATTGAAGTAATTTGATCATTCCTGTCCGAAAGCAGGTCCTGAACCGTTGATAGTGTTAGACATCAGCCTATTGAGTTGTAAGGCCTCTAATAATTGTCTTCTGGCGTAAATGCCAAAATCACAAAAAAACAAAATATGCTCCAAAGTATCAGGTTCCTGTTTACTACGTTTGCAGAGACGCTCTGATTCCGGGAGAGCTAAATATCTTCCTCTCACTATCATTCGAGGGAAACATATTAAATCTGGATAACATAAACATCCTGCACAATTCAAATCATTTTGCTGTTCTACCACAATTCCCCAGGTGAAGGAGTTAGTTCTGGACAACTGCCGCTCCGACGACGGCAAGATCGGAGGGCTCTCCTCTGACTTCGAAAACCTCGAATTCCTCAGTATGATCAACGTGAACCTCCTCTCCGTCGCCAACCTCCCAAAACTCAATAAACTGCGCAAGGTAAGTAGCAAGACGTAAAGCTAAAGGGATCATTCCAGGAATAATAATAATTTATTATTTGTACCCCGCCCATCTGGCTGGGTTTCCCCAGCCACTCTGGGCGGCTTCCATAGAAACCAAAAAACACTAAAATATCATACATTAAAAACTTCCCTGAACAGGGCTGCCTTAAGATGTCTTCTGAATGTCAGGTAGTTGTTTATCGTTTTGACATCTGATGGGAGGGCGTTCCACAGGGCGGGTGCCACTACCGAAAAGGCCCTCTGCCTGGTTCCCTGTAGCTTTGCTTCTCGCAGTGAGGGAACTGCCAGAAGGCCCTTGGAGCTGGACCTCAGTGTCCGGGTAGAACGATGGGGGTGGAGACGCTCCTTCAGATATACTTGGGCCGTTTAGGGCTTTAAAGGTCAACACCAGCACTTTGAATTGTGCTCGGAAACGTACTGGGAGCCAATGTAGGTCTTTTAAGACCGGTTTTATGTGGTCTCGGCGGCCGCCCCCAGTCACCAGTCTAGCTGCCGCATTCTGGATTAGCTGTAGTTTCCGAGTCACCTTCAAAGGTAGCCCCACGTAGAGCGCATTACAGTAGTCCAAGCGGGAGATAACCAGAGCATGCACCACTATGGCGAGACAGTTCGTGGGCAGGTAGGGTCTCAGCCTGCGTACCAGGTGAAGTTGGTAGACAGCTGCCCTGGACACAGAATTGACCTGCGCCTCCATGGACAGCTGTGAGTCCAAAATGACTCTCAGGCTGCGCACCTGGTCCTTCAGGGGCACAGTTACCCCATTCAGGACCAGGGAATCCTCCACACCTGCCCGCCTCCTGTCCCCCAAAAACAGTCCTTCTGTCTCATCAGGATTCAACCTCAATCCATTAGCCGCCATCCATCCTCCAACCGCCTCCAGGCACTCACACAGGACCTTCACCACCTTCACTGCCATCTTCCCTCTAAGACAGGTGTGCCCAAGCTTTTTTCAGAGAGGGCCAGGTTTGATGAAGTGAAGATGCGTGAGGGCCGATCTGCTGCTGTTGAGGTTTTTTTTAGGATTTGACCCCCAAGAAATAAACTGCGAAGCCTGAAGCTTTTCTGTTTTCCCCCTCCGTAGCTGGAGCTGAGTGACAATAGGATTTCCGGCGGCTTGGAAGTCCTTGCTGAGAAAACTCCAAACTTGACGCACTTGAACCTTAGCGGAAACAAAATCAAGGATATAAACACTTTGGAGCCACTGGTGAGTAAAACGCTTCTCTCAAAGGGCTGGAGGAAACTCTATCTATCTATCTATCTATCTATCTATCTATCTATCTATCTATCTTTGTGTGTTCCTGTTTTGGTGAAGTCTCCTCTCTCCTTTTCTTCCTAGGGGGTGCACCCCTTTTTTCACCCTCAAATTCTGAGGTGCTTTTATTCTCCCTCCTGCCAGAATTCAGCTGCTGCTGCTGCTTTGCTTTGTAACCCAAAGTCAAGTACATAGTCCTCATGGTTTGCCAAGAACTGCACGGTTGTGGTTTGGTGGGAACGCGAGGCCTCAAAACCTTGAACTGGCAGGGGGGTTGGTCAGGGTCTTGGGGTTGTAGCCAACTGGGCCCTGTTTCTCTGGAGTAGACTCATTGAAACCAATGGACATAATGTGCCAGAATTAGACGTATGAGTGGCCTTGCCTAGGCAAAAACAAGGTTTTGGAAAATCATTTATTATATTTTATCTTGACAAAGTAAAAATCATGAATAGAAATGCGCCCCCACCACCGAGACCGTTCGATTGTAACTACCCAACCTCCCCAAATTTCAACACCTCTTGCGATGGTTTGACCCCTTTCCATTTTAACAGTACAAATTCAACAAACACCTTCCATATCTCCTCAGAATCATTTCTTCTTCCCCGTCTTACCTTAATGGCACATGTTAAAAGCTTCTGCGTTTTTTTAAAAAACAAGTTATTTTAAACATTTTTTTCCAATTCATTATATATCATTTCCCAGAAAGCTTTCACCACCTTACACATCCGCCACATATGATAAAAGGTACCTTCTATTTCTTTACATTTCCAGCGGGTGGTTTTTTTTTTCCCCCTGCTGCAAAAAAACATTTTATTTTTTAAATTAATTTTACATACCATTGCTAATCTGAAGGTGGTGGCTTGCAAAACGTGGTTTATGCACACTTTAAATTGGTCCCAGTAACAAACCTGTCGCCGGTGAGCAATTTTGCTGCAGCATTCCGTGCTGGCTGCAGCTCCCGGCTCTGATTTGCGGGGACGGGGAGGGGTTCATGCGATTATCGTTCGCCTGGTTCACCTCCAAAATCTCCACAGAAAAAGCTGTCTCACCTACGAAGTTTGGACCTCTTCAACTGCGAAGTGACGACGCTCATCAGCTACCGGGAGAGCATCTTCACCCTTCTCCCGCAACTCACTTACCTCGACGGCTTTGACACGAACGACAAAGAGGCACCTGACTCCGACCCGGAAGTGGACGGGCTGGACGACGAGTACGACGAGAACGGGGAAGGTGAGACTCAGGGCTTTTGAGTTTTTGGAAATCGAACGCGTGCCGTACGCTCCAATGCATCGTGGATTTTTCCTTTCCTTTCGCCAACTTCCTGGCCCTGGTGCTTTTTTTATTTCTTCCCCATTTGCTGCGCCCTAACTGGACACGGGTTGTGGGTTAAACCCCAGAGCCTAGGACTTGCCGATCAGAAGGTTGGCGGTTTAAATCCCCGCAATGACGGGGTGAGCTCCCGTTGCTCGGTCCCTGCTCCTGCCAACCTAGCAGTTCGAAAGCACACCAGCACAAGTAGATAAATAGCTACCACTCTGGGGGGAAGGTAAACGGCGTTTCCGTGCGCTGCTCTGGTTCGCCAGAAGCAGCTCAGTCATGCTGGCCACATGACCCGGAAGCTGTATGCTGGCTCCCTCGGCCAGTAAAACGAGATGAGCGTCGCAACCCCAGAGTCGGCCATGACTGGACCTAATGGTCAGGGGTCCCTTTACCTTTAACTTCCGTCCCTTATACCAGGTATCCCTAAACTCCGCCCCCAGATGTTTTGGGACTACAACTCCCATCATTCGTAGCTAACAGGACCATTGGTCGGGGTTGATCGGAATTGTAGTCCCAAAACATCTGGAGGGCCACGAACAGGTGTCAGATGTCTTCTAAAAGTCAGATAGTTGTTTATTTCCTTGACATCTGATGGGAGGGCGTTCCACGAGGTGGGCGCCACCACCGAGAAGGCCCTCTGCCTGGTCAATTGGCCTTAACAGCGAAACTTAAAATGCATTACATTTGAGAAACAGAAGTGCATTTTTTGGTTATATCAAAAACAAACCCAAACCCACTTTGTAATGAAGTCTTTCCTTTTGCGGTGCTGTGTTTTTTCCCAGAGCCCTTTGCCATTTCTGCCTCACCCCCATTGCTTTTACTCGGTGGGAACAACTTCCTCCTCCTGTTTTTATGCAAGGAGAATCCCAGCTGCTTTAATAAACTGCTTATAATCTCCTTTTTGGGAACTTCTGAATCGATTATCCCTGGGAGAAAAGCTTCACGCAAATCGGGGTCGTTGTCGTTGTTTTTTACGTGCTGTGGTGGGAAAAATCCTTCCTCTCCCTCAAACCTGGAATATATGTATTTTTTTTTCTTCCGCTTCTTCCCCTTTCCCAGAAGGTGAAGAGGAAGAGGAAGAAGACGAAGAAGAACTCGACGAGGATGCAGTCGACGACGAGGAGGATGAAGAAGATCTGGATGGGGAAGAGGAGGAGGACGGGGTTGATGATGAAGTAAGTTTGCAAGGCAGCTTTCCTTCCCCCCTGCTTTTAACTTCGCGTTTCCCAGAGCGGTTAGAACAAAGGGTGCTCTGTTCAGTAACAGCATCTCACCCTCAAAGAGAGAGGAAAAAGAGATTTGTTTTGCAGATAGCTGATCCTTCAGACGGGAAAACTGCCTTGCACAAAGCCAGGCCATTTAAATAATCACAATAAAATTCTTTTCCTCTGTACAGGTACCCAGGAGAGGCTGCTTAACCCTGAGATCAAATGCATGCTCTTACCATATTCTAAAGGGGGGCGCAAGATTCTGGTCCTCATTGTTGTGGTTAAAGAGCTGGTTTCAAATAGGGGCCCTCTAGCTCCAAAAGGGACGCGGGTGGCGCTGTGGGTTAAACCACAGAGCCTAGGACTTGCCGATCAGAAGGTCGGCGGTTCGAATCCCCATGGCGGGGTGAGCTCCCGTTGCTCAGTCCCTGCTCCTGCCAACCTAGCAGTTCGAAAGCACGTCAAAGTGCAAGTAGATAAATAGGTACCGCTCCGGCAGGAAGGTAAACGGCGTTTCCGTGCACTGATCTGGTTCGCCAGAAGCGGCTTAGTCCTGCTGGCCACATGACCCGGAAGCTGTACGCCAGCTCCCTCGGCCAAGAAAGCGAGATGAGCGCCGCAACCCCAGAGTCAGTCATGAATGGACCTAATGGTCAGGGGTCCCTTTACCTAGCTCGATTTTAGCCGCAGCGGCTCACCAGCGCTTCAAAGACAGTGCTCTTCTCTGTCGCTGCGCTACAGCGCCTATCCCCAAAATCTAGGGTTGTGGGGGGGGGGTTAGATACAGGCTATTCTCAACTTGGCACTGGGGCTATGCTTCGGGGACGTTGCGCAAAGCTGTAATCGTCGGCTTTTAGAGTTGGAATGGACTGCGAGGGTCTTTGCGTCTTTCACCCAACGTTGGGGCTTCGAAACCCACGACCCTGAGATTAAAAGTCTCATGGGGTCTGCGGTGGGTGGGATTTGGGGGGTGGATGGCAACAGATTTCCTGGGCACCCTCTTTGAATTTTGTTCTTTTTTTTAACTGCCATTGGTGGCGCCATCATTTCATGTCTTTAGGCGCCAGGCGAAAAACATTCCTCTTTACCTCTTTGCCCAAACTTTTTTCAAAGAGGGCCGGATTAAATCGGGGGCCGGATTAAATCGACCGGCAGGCTGGATTAGTCCCCCAAAACAAGACTTTGGGCATGCCTGCATGAAATAAACTGTGGCCTGTGAACGTGTGGGACAGAGGAGTGTTATTAACGATTATTCTTTTGCCTTCCTGTCCGTATCCTCCTTCATGTTTTTATTTAACCATTATTGATGTTCCGTAATGTGCTTTTAATGTTGCACGCTGCCCTGTGATCTTTCGATGGCAGGAGGTTTATAAATTGAATAAATAATAGCTGAACGCGCACAGGTTAAATTTGTGCAAGCTGCGGGCTGTGTCCCCTTCTTGGGTTGAGGTAAAAGTTTCTTCTCCTCTCTTGACTTCAGGAGGAAGAGGAAGGCGAGGATGACGACGAAGACGAAGGTGAGCCTTTTTAAATCAGCGCTCCAGTCTCTGAGGGATGGCGAAGAGGTTGCAAGCCTTTTCCTCCCAAAGGATAGTTAATCCAAGGGCTATTTAGGTTATTTATGTTTGCTACTACTGCGGCCTGTGTTTTGTTAGCCCAAAAATGGAAAACAAGCGAGGTCCCAACTAAAGAGGATTGGAAACTTAAACTGGTGGAATATGCGCAGCTGGCGGACCTAATATTGAATAAGAGAACAAGAAGAATGTATGTTTAGAGAAGAAATTGTTTATGGAATATACGGGGGGGGGGGGAATTGTGTACACTTGAAAACGTGGGCAGCGTTAAGATAAATTCAACAGTGTCAATAGGTTTTGATGGAATATCGAATGGTATAATTTGTGTAAAATTCGCAGGATATGCAGAATGAACCATGGAAAGAGAAGGGAAGCCATTATTCATTCAAACAACCTTAAAATATCAGTCTAAATGGTAAAACAGAAAGTTTAATAAAAATAAACTTTTTAAAAAAATATAATCTGAGGGCCGGTTAGGCATGGGCTTTTAAATCCCAGGTCCTCAGTTTGAATAGTCCTGTAGCTCTGAGCAAATCTCCCATCTCCCAGCCTCCTGTCTGTATCACAAATTGCACTAGCCTACCTAACAAGGGGGACGCGGGTGGCGCTGTGGGTTAAACCACAGAGCCTAGGGCTTGCCGATCAGAAGGTTGGCAGTTCGAATCCCCGCAACGGGGTGAGCTCCCGTTGCTCGATCCCTTCTCCTGCCAACCTAGCCGTTCGAAAGCACACCAGTGCAAGTAGATAAACAGGTACCGCTCCGGCGGGAAGGTAAACGGCGTTTCCGTGCACTGCTCTGGTTTCGCCAGAAGTGGCTTCGTCATGCTGGCTTGTCGAGAACATTTTCAGCAGTTCCTTGCTTGATTTCGATAGCCAGTGAGTTCCAGTGTTCAGCCCCAGCCTTGTTCTTACAAATACAGAACAAAAGAAATAATTTTGCCAGGGGTGGACATTGCTGTTCGTTTTTAAATATGTGTGTTTTCTCTCCCCACCACCCCAAAGATCTCCCTCAGGGCGAGAAGCGGAAACGAGAGATTGAGGACGAAGGGGAAGACGACCCTGACGAAGATGATGATGACGACGAAGACGACTGACCGGCTCCTCTTTCTCGTAGCCAGACGATCCGTTTTTTTACGGACTGTGACTTTCCTGGCCCCTGCTGTTCCGCAAGTGAGACTGTGACAACAAATTTCTTCACTCCCCTTTCTCTCCCGCCCCTGTGGGCCCCCCACCCACCCGCACTCTGACCCCCGGCCCCCCCACAGTTGCTTCCCGGCCCACCAACCCCTTTGTATCGCTGCGACATCCACAGTATATTTTTTTAAAATGTAGAATACAGTTGAGGTGTTTCAGGAGACGTTGTCGGGTGGCTTTCTCTCCTCCCCCCCCCCACAGAAAATGCGCACAGTTTTTCTCCTCCCCCCCCCTCCCCAAATACCCCAGCTGCTTCAACTCCTCTCCTGTTTTCGGGTATTTTGTGACCAAAGGCTTCGCAAATCGGATGGTGCGTCGGATAAGCTCATTTCCGTCTCTCTTCCACACCACTTGTCCCCCCCCCCAAAAAAAAAACAAGTTATCTGCTCTGGCACTAGGGGGCAGGGCTGGGTGGGGGACCCCCTCCCACAGACAGCGGTTTTGGAATTGGGGTGCAGTGATGACGATGGCAACGAATTCTCCAGCTGTCATGGCAGGTTCCCAGACCACTCTGGATGCTGTTCCATTTTCCCAACTGTTCTTTTTTGAGAAAAAAAGCCTCTTTTTTTAAAGCCATGAATCTGCGGTCATCGGCCCAACACTTTTTCTTTTGGGGGGGCTTTTTTTGGATGTGGTGTCCCTGTAAACCCCCCCCCAACTGTTCTGATATTTTTCCCCCAGTTGGGTTGACTTGAGTTACCGAAGACCTGCGGGGAGAATTCCTTGTATAACTGCTCAGATTTCCAATTTAATTTGAGGGGGGTCCTGCTCCCCGATGGAGGGCTGCCGTATTATTTCAGAGCTCGCCTTTCTCCCCCCCCCCCAGTTGGGGCTTGAATCCCAAGCCCCGCTCCTTCACTGGCTGTATCCTTAACAAGGCGAGTGCTTTAGAAGGAAAACAGAGTCGCCGTCTTCCCGACTCCTGTGTTTATTTTTATTTTATTTTCTCCTTCCCTTCCCGGTTTTGGAAATTCCACCTGAGGCTTCTAACTTGTACGGGCTGCACAAAAAACATGACAATAATGGGAGAGGGAGAGGGCAAGAATGAACGAAGAGCGAAGCGAAATTGTGCTGCGGAATCATAGATAATGTTTCATTGGGGGGCAATGGAGTTGGCGCGTACACAAACACAAAAGCCTTTCCTTAAATTCTGTGTCCGCAGATGGCGATATTTCATTGTCAAGCCTAGTTGCAGTCCAGAAACTCTTTTTTTCTTTCCTTTTTTTTGTCTCTCTCGGAGGGAATTGCGGCAGCATGCGACAAGTTGGGTGGGGGGCGGTCTCAGGGGTCCCTCCTTCGGGGTTGGGGAGACTGACGGCTGCACATCTGGACACGGTGCTGGGGCCTAGGAATGAGGTTGGCGATAAAAATCCTACAAGATTTGGGGGGGGGGAGAGATAGGGTCTTCCCTACTGAATCCCAGATCTTTGCTTGGTTGGGGGGGGGGAGGAATAGCTTGATTGCTGGAGATTCTGGGGTTCAGTATCTTGTCCCAGGGCTGGTAACACCACCTTCTTTTTGCTCCCACCAAAAAACCACCACCACCACCACCACCACAAATAGTTGTGTTTCCATCTTCCGTGGGATAGCCTGCCTGCCCCCACTTCACAGCAGAACATGGTTTTTCTGAGTTTTAAGATATTAGCCCTCGTTCCAAAGCAGGCCTTATGATGTGGTCAAAAGCTAAACCCAGAAATGAAGAGTCCCTTCTCCTTATTTTGTGCGTACAGGTTTTTTTTGTTTTGTTCTTTCTGGGGTTTTCCGGTCCTTTTTTTATATATCTCCTTTTTGTTAAGAGAAATTTGAATAAGACTTTTAATAAAAGACTTCAGTTTTTAAAAACCAACCTTTGCGACGTTCTGAGATATGCATGCGTTCTTTGGTGTCTCGCGGGAAGAATTTTGTTTCACAAAACAAAACTACTGCTTCCATTTGAAATGGAGGCAGCCAGACAGGCGAGAGTTCGAAAGGAATGCAGTGGTTCTCAAACTTGAATCCGTCCTGAGGTCCGTTCCAAAACCAAAGCGTTCCAAAACCAAGGCGCGCTTTCCCATAGAAAGTAATGCAGAACGGATTAATCCGTTCCAGACTTTTAAAAACAACCCCTGAAACAGGAATTGAACATGAATTTTCCTATCTAACGAGACCATTGATCCCTAAAATGAAAGCAATAAACTGCAGTCACGCAATCAATCAGTCAGCAGCTGAACTGGCTTCCACACAGTCCCGAAAACAAAACAAAAAGAGCCACAAAAAACCGCAAAATAAATGGCAAAACCAGACAGACCTCGGTGAAACAATCAAAACAGAAGTGTAACACTCAAAATGGAGCACGTTCAGCTTCCGGAAAATGTCCTCAAACTGGAACACTAACTTCCGGGTTTGCAGTGCTTGGGTTCCAAATTGTTTGAGTTCCAAGGCGTTTGAGAACCAAGTTAGCACTGCAGTAAAAAAGCTAACTTCTGGTCAGCTGGAAATAATTTTCCACCCAAAAAGAATCACTAACCCTTGGGACCGGGGTTTCGCCAACTCGAGTATCTGTTTCGGTCTACAATTTCCATCATCCCTGACCACCGGTCATGCTAGCTAGGGATGATGGGAGCACAGAATATTAAGAAGCAAAACAGCTAGTTGGCATGATCTTTATTAAACTGTTGCAGCTGGGTGCTCCACCCCCAGGCAACAGGGAGGAGAGGAACCCAGAACATCAGTGCGCAAGCTCTTATATAGACTTTTGAAACTGCCACCCTGTAGCTCAAGACCACCCCTCAAAACATCATACATGCATCACAGAAGGGGCAGTCTACAGCAGAATTCTGTCTGGCAGGAAACCTGTTAATGGGTTTACCAGGACAGCCTGGCCATTCTTTGGTGATGATAGTTGCAGGTAGGTAGCCGTGTTGGTCTGCCGTAGTCGAAACAAAATTTTAAAAAATTCCTTCCAGTAGCAACCTTGTTGTTGTTGTCGTTTAGTCGTGTCCGCCTCTTCGTGTCCCCCTGGACCAGAGCACGCCAGGCACTCCTGTCTTCCACTGCCTCCCGCAGTTTGGTCAGACTCATGTTCGTAGCTTCGAGAACGCTGTCCAACCATCTCATCCTCTGTCGTCCCCTTCTCCTTGTGCCCTCCATCTTTCCCAACATCAGGGTCTTTTCCAGGGAGTCTTCTCTTCTCATGAGGTGGCCAAAGTCTTGGAGCCTCAGCTTCAGGATCTGTCCTTCCAGTGAGCACTCAGGGCTGATTTCCTTCAGAATGGAGAGGTTTGATCTTCTTGCAATCCATGGGACTCTCAAGAGTCTCCTCCAGCACCAGAATTCAAAAAGTAGCACCTTAGAGACCAGCTAAGTTTGATATTGGTATGAGCTTTCGTGAAGAGCTGTGCATGCACATGAAAGCTCATACCAATAACATACTTAGTTGGTCTCTAGGTTGCTACTAAAAGGGATGCGAGTGGCGCTGTGGGTAAAACCTCAGCGCCTAGGACTTGCCGATCGTATGGTCGGCGGTTCGAATCCCCAAGGCGGGGTGAGCTCCTGTCGTTCGGTCCCAGCTCCTGCCCACCTAGCAGTTCGAAAGCACCCCTAAGTGCAAGTAGATAAATAGGTACCGCTTACTAGCGGGAAGGTAAATGGCATTTCCGTGTGCTGCGCTGGAGCTGGCTCGCCAGAGCAGCTTCGTCACGCTGGCCACGTGACCCGGAAGTGTCTTCGGACAGCGCTGGCCCCCGGCCTCTTAAGCGAGATGGGCGCACAACCCCAGAGTCGGACACGACTGGCCCGTACGGGCAGGGGTACCTTTACCTTTAAGGTGCTACTGGAAGGAATTTTTAAAAAACAAATTCTGATGATAAATACTTAATTCCTGAGTCCAGGTCACAGGCTCACCCAATCCATACACAAATGTGCCCTTAAGGCAGGATTTGTGAGCACAGAGACAATGGGGAGGCTTTTCCCATTCCCTTCCAAACTGCAGAGGAATATTTGAGGTCACTGAAAGAGTCAGAATGGCTTTAGGACTGTTTTCCTGTACTGCTTCAGACACGTGGTTTATATATTTATGTATGTGTTTGCCTGGTACATTTATGAGCATTTACCATATTTTTCACTCTTAAGACGCACCTAGGTTTTTTTGGAGGAGGAAAACAAGAAAAAAAATATTCTGAATCTCAGAAGCCAGAGCAGCAAGAGGGATCACTGCACAGTGAAAGCAGCAAATCCCTCTTGCTGTTCTGGCTTCTGGGATAGCTGCACAGCCTGCATTTGCTCCATAAGACGCACACACATTTCCCCTTACTTTTTAGGAGGGAAAAAGTGAGTCTTATAGAGCAAAAAACGCGGTATTTTACATCTTAGACCTTAAAATTCTCATAACAAAGGGATTCTAAGAGTCATCTCGTCCAGCCCTCTGCAATGAAGGAATCTCAGCTAGAGCAGCCTTGCTTAGAAACCTCCAGCGGTGGGTGAGAATTGGGCAATTGTTCTGTACATGAGGCACCTTTTAAGTCAACAATGTGG
Source organism: Podarcis liolepis (assembly GCF_965112155.1). Classification (NCBI taxonomy): domain Eukaryota; kingdom Metazoa; phylum Chordata; class Lepidosauria; order Squamata; family Lacertidae; genus Podarcis; species Podarcis liolepis. The sequence goes on along the minus strand of NC_139572.1, from coordinate 5,238,806 downwards.
ACTGATCCCAGAGTGGACCTTGGGCTTCATGTATAGTTTCCTAGTAGATCTGCTCCTAGTTCTAACTATGGGTTTTGCGTAATGTGTGATCACACTCACCCTTTAGCCACACTTTGCATGACTCTTTCACCCCTGAGATGTTTTGCCGAGCTGCTGAGAAGCCTAAGTCAAGAATGGGAGGAAACCCAAACTTAAAAGTTGTGGTTTAGTGTTTTCACTGCCTTCATAGAATCATAGAGTTGGAAGAGACCACAAGGGCCATCGAGTCCAACCCCCTGCCAAGCAGGAAACACCATCAGAGCACTCCTGACATATGGTTGTCAAGCCTCTGCTTAAAGACCTCCAAAGGAGGAGACTCCACCACACTCCTTGGCAGCAAATTCCACTGTCAAACAGCTCTTACTGTCAGGAAGTTCTTCCTAAGGTTTAGGTGGAATCTTCTTTCTTGTAGTTTGGATCCATTGCTCCGTGTCCGCCTCTCTGGAGCAGCAGAAAACAACCTTTCTCCCTCCTCTATGTGACATCCTTTCATATATTTGAACATGGCTATCATATCACCCCTTAACCTCCTCTTCTCCAGGCTAAACATGCCCAGCTCCCTTAGCCGTTCCTCATAAGGCATCGTTTCCAGGCATTTGACCATTTTGGTTGCCCTCCTCTGGACACGTTCCAGTTTGTCAGTGTCCTTCTTGAACTGGACACAGTACTCCAGGTGAGGTCTGGCCTGGAAATGAGGCCTTATTTCACTTTTAAGAGCTAGCAAAAGGATGAAGAAGGGCTGGGGCTGTTTCCCTGTTAGGAAACACTTTCCTGTTCACCACGGTTTGGTCTCCAGCAGTGTTTATAGACTACAATGCCCACCATCCCTGGCCACTGCTCCTGCGAGCTGGGGATTATGGGAGTGGTAGTTCAGCTGGAGACTCAAGTTTGGGAAAACCAAATTTAGGGAAAAACGGAGTAAGGGGGCGGGCGCCATTGCCATTCTGAGAGGATGAGGGAGGTGTTCAAGGTGAGTTGATACAGGTGTCATAATTGTGTTACCGTATTGGCCCGAATATAAGCCGTGCCTTTAAAATTCATGGGGAGGGGAGAGAGAATACCCAAATATAAGCCACTCTCTTAAAATTCCACAGGCACTCACACCCCTTCCATTTTACCATATAGTGGACGCTCAGGTACTTCCGGGTTTCGGCGCGTCCGTAACCTGAAAACGCACAACCTGAAGTGTCTGTAACCCGAGGTACAGCTGTATGTCTGTTTCAGCAGCGATATCGTAAAAGCCTGCTTTTGTAGGGTTGTGGATTTAAGCCACGCTTGGCGCTGTGGGTTAAACCGCAGAGCCTAGGACTTGCCGATCAGAAGGTCGGCGGTTCGAATCCCCGCAATGACTGGGTGAGCTCCCGTTGCTCGGTCCCTGCTCCTGCCAACCTAGCAGTTCGAAAGCACGTCAAAGTGCAAGTAGATAAATAGGTACCACTCCGGCGGGAAGGTAAACAGCGTTTCCATGCGCTGCTCTGGTTTCGCCAGAAGTGGCTTAGTCATGCTGTCCACGTGACCCAGAAGCTGTACGCTGGCTCCTTCGGCCAATAAAGCGAGATGAGCGCCGCAACCCCAGAGTCGGCCACGACTGAACCTAAGGGTCAGGGGTCCCTTTACCTTTACTGACTTTCTCCTTTTGGGAAAAGAAAGTGTGGCTTATATGCAGGCCAATACGGCATGTTGTGGAGAAAGTGAATGAAGCTTTTTATTTGAGGAGGGGCTTACCCCACTGGCTCTTTTAAAAGCTGGAGAGTTGCTCTCTTGCAAGATTCCTTTTCGGCCGAGATGTAGGCACACCCTTGGTGCACAAGGGGGCGCTGTTGAATTTTAAGAAACCTCTTCCACCGATTGCAATGAAGGGCTGCAGTTGGGGGGGGGGCAGAGTCTTTGCTTGGCATGCCGAAGGTTGTCTGTTCAATCCCCGGTGTCGGCCGCGCAGGTCTCCTGCCTGAAACTGCAGAGCTGCTGCCAGTCCGTGCAGGCATAGCTAAGCTAGGTGGAGCAATGGTCTTTGCATGCAACACGTCGGGTTTTCTTTCTGCAAACTGCAATCTCCCTTAATCTCCAAGCTTAATGGCTGAACAGATGATGCCCTTCTCCGTGTCTCAACAGCGGCACACGCAGCTTACGAGGAAGAGGGAAGGTTGCGCGCTCATCTCGCTTTATTGGCCAATGGAGCCGGCGTACGGCTTCCGGGTCATGTGGTCAGCATGACGAAGCCGCTTCTGGCAAACCAGAGCAGCGCACGGAAACGCCGTTTACCTTCCCGCTGGAGCGGTACCTATTTATCTACTTGCACTTTTTATGTGCTTTCAAACTGCTAGGGACAGGGACCAAGAAGTTTAGTGTCTCTCTCTCTCTCTCTCTCTCTCTCTCTCTCTCTCTCTCTCACACACACACACACACACACACACACACACAGAGAGAGAGAGAGAGAGAGAGAGAGAGAGAGAGAGAGCCTGCAGCCAAGGAGGCCAGCCCATCTATCATTTAGGGTGATTAATTTTTCATCTAGACGATGCCTTTTAAGTACCAAATTGCAGTATTTGCAAGAGTGCTGCGAATGATTAATTTAAACGGGGTTAGAATCGGTTTTTGTGGGCGAGGCCGGGGAGGGGGGGTTGGGAAAAGCTTTTATCAGCCCATGCGCAGCATATATTGATGAGTGGCTCTGTGTTCAGATCAAAGAGCAAACGTCTCAAATATAAACCATAGGTCTGGATTATTCTGAATCCTGGCACCCTCTGGTTGTGACCGCACTGCAACTCCCAGCTTGCCTTGGGCTTTTGGGAACCTGAGACCAAAAAAAAAATGGGCTGATCCCTTGCCCTTTCTCTAGGGACACACACATGCAAAACCCATAAAAATAATTTTTTTATTCCTTGCAACAGGATTTGAGGCAAAATAGATATCTATCGGTGGTTTATTTTCTGGGGCTGTTTTGCTTCTGGCAGGATGAAATAGACCAGGCATAGGCAAACTTGGCCCTCCAGATGTTTTGAGACTACAGTTCCCATCATCCCTGACCGCTCGTCCTGTTAGCTAGGGATGATGGGAGTTGTAGTCCCAAAACATCTGGAGGTCCGAGTTTGCCCATGCCTGAAATAGACACTGAGTAAAAATTCCTCCAAACAAAACTATTCATGGCTTTCGTTCATTAAACTGTAGACTAAACACAGTGCTCAGAACGAATGAGTTCGGTTTGGCCAAGTCCACTCAATTGGTTCAAAATCTGAACCATACCTGGAAGTAGTTGTCGGAATTGCCAGGTGAACTGAATTTGAGTTGGGGTCAATTTCTAGTTGCTAATCAGGTTCATTCTGTTCCATGTGTTGTGTCTTTTTAAATTTACGGAATCGTAGAATTGGAAGGGGCCTCAGTGGTCATCTAGTCTAATATCATCAAGTGTAATATCACCTGGAGTACTGTGTCCAGTTCTGGGCACCGCACCACAGTTCAAGAAGGACACTGACAAACTGGAACGTGTCCAGAGGCGGGTAACCAAAATGGTCAAAGGCCTGGAAACGATGCCTTATGAGGAACGGCTAAGGGAGCTGGGCATGTTTAGCCTGGAGAAGAGGAGGTTAAGGGGTGATATGATAGCCATGTTCAACTATATAAAAGGATGTCACATAGAGGAGGGAGAAAGGTTGTTTTCTGCTGCTCCAGAGAAGCGAACACGGAGCAATGGATCCAAACTACAAGAAAGAAGATTCCACCTAAACATTAGGAAGAACTTCCTGACAGTAAGAGCTGTTCGACAGTGGAATTTGCTGCCAAGGAGTGTGGTGGAGTCTCCTTCTTTGGAGGTCTTTAAGCAGAGACTTGACATCCATATGTCAGGAGTGCTCTGATGGTGTTTCCTGCTTGGCAGGGGGTTGGACTCGATGGCCCTTGTGGTCTCTTCCAACTCTATGATTCTAGTCGAGCCCCCTGTGATGCTGGAATCTTAGCTAGAGCATCCATGACAGACGGCCATCTAATCTCTGCTTAAAAACCTCTGAGGAAGGAGACTTTCTGAGGGAGTCTGTTCCACTGTCAAACAGCTCTTACCATCATAAGTTTTTTCCTGATGTTTGGCTGGAATCGCCCTTCTTGTAATTTCTTTGGTTTTAAGAACATTCAGTCATACCTTGGTTTCCGAACAGCTTAGTTCTCAAACGTTTTGGCTCCCGAACGCCGCAAACCCGGAAGTGACTGTTCCGGTTTGCGAACTATTTTTGGAAGCCGAACGTCCGACGGCGCTTCCGTGGCTTCCGATTGGCTGCAGGAGCTTCCTGCAACCAATCAGAAGCTGTGTTTTAGTTTCCAAACGTTTTGGAAGTCGAACGGACTTCTGGAACGGATTCCGTTCGACTTCCAAGGTACGACTGTAATCTTAGGGGGAAACACACTAGTTCCCTTCCACTCTTTCTGTGTGTGTTTTGATGATTTGAGCCAGCTTGGAATATTCGGAAAGCTATGTCTTCGTTCGTTCTCCCTCTCTCTCTCTCTCTCTCTCTCTCTCTCTCTCTCTCTTTGAGGGCCATTTAGGTGAACTTGAACCCGGACTGGTTCCTTTTAAAATCAACTTAAAATCCTTGCGGTTATTTCCAAGGAAAAAGGAAAGAAAAAGCAGAAATTCCCTACGTGTCTATTCAGAAATAGGCGCCATGGACTCCAGCGGGAGTTTTCCCCTGAAAGACTCGATTGCAGCGCAACTTTTGGCTTGAAACTGAGGCCTGCAACAAATTGCTTCCGAGGAGCAAAACGGTAAATAATTCAGGGCCTGGGATAGGCAGGACGAGATGGGATCCGGTCCGCCAATTCGAGGCTCCCCAGGAGGCAGAGAGATAAAAGGCACAGCCGCCCTTGCAATATTCATAAACCCCGGAAAGCAAAAGCCGCTGTTCGCTGCTGGTGCGCCGATGGTTTTGCTCGTGGCTGCTGCTGACATGCAACAGCCATCGATCCTGGGGCAGCTCTGGACTGTCAGGGAGGGATTGGAGGCGGAGAGGGATAGTTTGTGATTTTGGGGAGGGCAGCCTCTGCGCTGCACGAAAATGAGTTGCTCAGTGAGCAGCTGGGAACGGCCACAGCTTGGTGGGTTCGAACAGCTCGGGTTCAGATCGGAGAACCGGGCCCAAGCTAGCAAAATGAATTTCAATAGGGGCCAATCTCCGGTTCTGCACTTACGTTAAATAAGTTGGAGTTCTTGTTATTAAATATACAGCGGTACCTCGGGTTACATACGCTTCAGGTTACATGCGCTTCAGGTTACAGACTCCGCTAACCCAGAAATAGTGCTTCAGGTGAAGAACTTTGCTTCAGGATGAGAACAGAAATCATGCTCCGGCGGCGCAGCAGCAGGAGGCCCCATTAGCTAAAGTGGTACTTCAGGTTCAGAACAGTTTCAGGTTAAGAACGGAGCTCCAGAACGAATTAAGTACGTAACCAGAGGTACCACTGTACCAAGAAAAAAGCACACTGAGAACTCAGGCCAATGTAAGTTTCAGTAGTGGGATTGGTAAGGGTCAAGGGACCCCTGACCATTAGGTCCAGTCGTGGCCGACTCTGGGGTTGCGGTGCTCATCTCGCTTTACTGGCCAATGGAGCCGGCGTACAGCTTCCGGGTCAAGTGGCCAGCAGGACAAAGCCGCGTCTGGCGAACCAGAGCAGCGCACGGAAATGCCGTTTACCTTCCCGCTGGAGTGGTACCTATTTAACTACTTGCACTTTGACGTGCTTTCAAACTGCTAGGTTGGCAGGAGCAGGGACCGAGCATCGTGGGCTCACCCCGTCTTGGGGATTCAAACCGCCGACCTACTGATCAGCAAGTCCTAGGCTCTGTGGTTCAACCCACAGCGCCACCCGCATCCCATTGGGATTGGTCCCTACTTGCAAATCAATAGTCAATTGTAACAAAAACTAATCCATTCAAAAGTATGTATTCTGACAAGGATTACAAACTCAAATAGAGATTTCAAACTCAGACTCATAAGGATATGTATAACACAATAATTCGTTCCAGAATTAGAAATAAGGGTTTATGAGTAGAGATGAGATCATGTTAAGTCCATAGTCAGATTTGACGTGAAGGTCTTAGTTTTAATCATTGAGTAGAAGTCAGTTATGGATCAGACACCAGGACAGGGTGCTGTTTTGATGTATTCAACTTCATCAGCTGGAAGCATCAAATATTACATGAAAATACATTTAAATTCTACATTATCATAAATTATAAGACAGTCATAAATTATAAAACAGTATTATATAACATTTGGTTCCTTACCTAATTTTTTTAAGGGTTGTGTAAGTTTTCGGATAAATATATCCTGTTATTTCCTCCGTTTCTCAGAGATAAGAACTGAAAATAATCAATATTAATAATTACTTGAATCAAATTAAAAACTCTAAGGCAGCATATAATCATATGATTCCTCACCTAGAACCAGACTCTGCTAACCCAGAAATAGTGCTTCAGGTTAAGAACTTTGCTTCAGGATAAGAACAGAAATCGTGTTCCAGCGGCACGGCAGCAGCAGGAGGCCGCATTAGCTAAAGTGGTGCTTCAGGTTAAGAACAGTTTCAGGTTAAGAACGGACCTCCAGAACGAATTAAGTACTTAACCCGAGGTACCACTGTACGGTGGTGCCCCGCAAGACGAAAAACTCGCTAGCCGAAAGAGTTTTCCGTTTTTTGAGTCGTTCCGCAAGACGAATTTCCCTATGGGCTTGCTTCGCAAGACGAAACATCTTGCAAGTTTGTTTCCTTTTTCTTAAAGCCGCTAAGCCGTTAATAGCCGCTAATAGCTGTGCTTCGCAAGACGAAAAAACCGCAAGACGAAGAGACTCGCGGAACGGATTAATTTCGTCTTGCGAGGCACCACTGTATATTATATTCAGGTCTGGGAAGCACGGGGGGGCGGGGAACGTTGTCTGAACAGCAGCTCTCAACATCAGGGTGAAAGTTCCAGCTTTCCCAGGACGGCAGTAAACATTCATGAGGCGTAAACAAGGCGATTTATCAGCGCCTGAGGCCTTGGGAGCGGCTATATTTAAGCACCAAAACACTCTTGTTTTCCAGATGAATGGGGAGGCGTGAGCAATGGGGCAAAACATGGCAAGCCTGCACAGAGGAGGGAGGGATAAATTTGGGTGCTGGGAAGCAGCACAGCATCATTCCTGGCCTGGGAGACTGGCACAAAGGGCACCTGGAGTGACGGCAGGAGATTAACTTTTTCATATCCGGCTTTTCCTGCGAAATATGAAGTGTAATATAGAATTGTAGGGTTGGAAGGGGCGTCCCCAGAGGTCCTCTAGCCCAACCCCCTGCTGTGATAAGAATTTTAACGTCTTAGATACAGTGGTGCCCCGCAAGACGAATGCCTCGCAAGACGGAAAACTCGCTAGACGAAAGAGTTTTCCGTTTTGGAGGTGCTTCGCAAAACGAATCTCCTATGGGCTTGCTTCGCAAGACGAAAATGTCTTGCGAGTTCCTGCTGGTTTTTTCCCCTCCCCCCCTTTTTCTAAGCCGCTAAGCCGCTTATCAGCTGATCCGATAAGCCGCTAATAGCGCTAATCCGTCAATGGGCTTGCTTCACAAGACAAAAAAACCGCTAGACAAAGAGAATCACAGAACGGATTCTTTTCGTCTTGCAAGGCACCACTGTGTATAATAAATGTTCATAACTGTACCAACCAAGCACGTACATAGATCAGCACAGGAAGACCGACCTGGAACCATTTTTTGATTCCAAAAGTGACCAAATGTTTTCTCTGCAAGGTCAAAGGAAAATGGAAAAGCCTCCCCACTGTCCTTTCCTTCACTAATCCTCTCTTAAGGGTATGTCTGTGTTGTGTGTATGTCTGAATAGGGTAAGCCTGTGACCTGGCTCGGGAACTAAGTGTTTATCATTACAAAAGACTGGCCAGGCTCCCCAGGGTATCCAATCAAGTGAGCATTAACAGGTAACCTGTCAGACGAGATAAACAACGCACTCGGATTTCTGTTGTAGACCGCCTTCTCTGTGATGTAGGTATGATGTATGAAAGGGTGGTCTTGAGCTCCAGGGCAGGGAATTTAAAATGTCTATATAAGGGCAGGCACACCTGGGTTCTGGGTTCCTCCTCCTTTCGTGCGTGTGGGGGGAGCACCCCGTTGCAACAGATCAATACAGATCAGGCTTACTAGCTGCATTGATTCTCAATATTCTCTGGCTGGCCTCTGTTATTTTCTCCTACCAATAGGGAACCTATGTAAGGACTCTATATGGGCTCTTGGATACCCCATAAGGGAAAAGGGGCAGATTTTTGTTTACAACACTGCAATGCAGGAATCTCAGCTGAAACATCCAGGACAGATGGCCGTCCAATCTCTAAGGAAGTTCATATAACAGTTCCATATCATGATCCTTAAGCAGATAAATAAAATTCATTGAAAACTATTTAACAAATAATAATGCAACCGTATAATCACAAACGGAAGCCTGTTAGTCAATGAATTCTCCCCGCGCACGGAAGGGTTTCTGCAGGTGAAATGCAAAGTCCCCATTGCCCCTCCTGCCCTGGCCACCACGTTGCCCTCCGAAAATCTGCTCTGGAGGGTGGAGGGAACCCCCCCCCCAGTAGATTTAGAGGGTGGGGAGGGGAGGGGAGAGGGTAGGGAAGTTCTATTGGGCAGCCAGTAGTCTTTGCCCTTTGTGGAACGACTTTGACTGGCTCCAACCCAAACTGAGAATTCTTCAAAACAGTAAAGAGAGGCAGAGTCCAGGAGAACTTGGTGCAAACGTGTATATTTTTAAGAGGCGTTTAAAGGTCATTCTGGCCTCCGCTTCACAAGTTAATCTGATCCAGGGCATTCGGGGGGAAGGGGTCGCCTGCTTCTGAGTTGTCGCCAACCCACGAGCAGGGTCTCCTCAGAAGCAGCCCCTCTGACTGTCCCAATTTTCTAGTCCCAGATTTACAGAAGCCGTCCTGGTTTCTGATTTTACCTTGGAACATAGCTGTCAACCGTCCCTTATATGGCGGGAAAGTCCCTTATCCCAGCGCTGCTGTCCCTTATTGATGATGTCCCTTAAATTTCCCGGGTTTCAAAGGAAGCAGCTCCTCTCCCTCCCTCCCGGCCGGCCAGGGAGGAGGGAGGCTCCAACTGTGTTGCTTGGCTGCGTTGCTCACCCAATAAGGAGTCTAAGAACGACTGGGGGGTGGAGCTTGCATGCCTTGTGCCGATCAAATCGGCCGCGTTGCCTGGGGACTCGCCTTTGCTCAGCGATTCCCAGCGGAGAGGTGACGGTGGTTTTCCTTGCTGCATCCCCTTTGCCGGGTTGCTGCGCTGTGGGAACCACCGCTTGAGGCTTCGTTTGGCTGCTGGCTGGGCTTTCTGCCTTTGGCTCGGAGGGGCTCAGAAGTTGAACATGCCTGTGCTCGGAAAATCCCTTATTTTGGCTGCTGATCCCTTATTTTTGAGGCTGCTGGTCCCTTATTTTCAAATCTGTAAGTTGACAGCTATGCCTTGGAATATCCCGCTTTTCCTTAGGATGACCCCTCGTCGAGCAAACTTTCCAGGGTCTCGGACTCAGGGGGTGCTATGTGGAGATGCTTCCTGGAACAAAACCACCGGCATGCAGAACAGGTGCCCTTTCTTCTCGTGCTGGTCTTACCTGCCTCAGGTGTGCTCTTGAAATGGTGGCGATGTTTCCCTTGCTTAGACAAAGCACAGGGATTGGTTTCTGCGTAGCCGCTGGCATGCGGCCTCCAAAAGCCTGCACACAAGGAAAGATGGTCCCTAAGCTATACAGTGGTACCTCAGGTTACATATGCTTCAGGTTACAGACACTGCTAACCCAGAAATATTACCTTGGGTTAAGAACTTTGCTTCAGGATGAGAACAGAAATCGTGCTCTGGTGGCGCAGCGGGAGGCCCCATTAGCTAAAGTGGTGCTTTAGGTTAAGAACAGTTTCAGGTTACCATATTTTTTGCTCTATAAGACTCACTTTTTCCCTCCTAAAAAGTAAGGGGAAATGTGTGTGCGTCTTATGGAGCGAATGCAGGCTGCGCAGCTATCCCAGAAGCCAGAACAGCAAGAGGGATTGCTGCTTTCGCTGCGCAGCGATCCCTCTTGCTGTTCTGGCTTCTGAGATTCAGAATATTTTCTTTCTTGTTTTCCTCCTCCAAAAACTAGGTGCGTCTTGTGGTCTGGTGCGTCTTATAGAGCGAAAAATACGGTAAGTACGGACCTCCAGAATGAATTAAGTACTTAACCTGAGGTACCACTGTAAACTGGTCCCCACCCCTGCTGTTAGCCCCCAACCCCATAACCTGCCTGGATGTAGGAATATTTTCCATGGAAGAAAGGTGATGATAACTTTAATGATGATCAATGATAATAGTTTATTATTTATACCCTGCCCATCTGGCTGGGTTTCCCCAGCCTCTTTGGGCGGCTCCCAACAGAATTTTAAAAACACACACACAAAATCAAACATGAACATTAATAAACTTCCTAAACAGGGCTGCCTTCAGATGTCTTCTAAAAGTCAAACAGTTGTTTATTTCCTGATGGGAGGGCGTTCCTCACTTCTCGCCGTGAAGGAACTGCCAGAAGACCCTTGGACCTGGACCTCAGTGTCCGGCCTCTCTTCAGATGTCTTCTAAAGGCTGTATAGTTACTCATCTCCTTGATGGGAGGGTGTTCCACAGGGCGGGCGCCACTACCAAGAAGGCCCTCTGCTTGGTTCCTTGTAATCTGACTTCTCGCAGGGAGGGAACTGCCAGAAGACCCTCGGAGCTGGACCTCAGTGTCCGGGCTGGACAATTGGGGTGGAGATGCTCCTTCAGGTATGCTGGACCAAGGCCATTTAGGGTTTTAAAGGTCAGCACCAACACTTTGAATTGTGCTCGGAAACGTCCTGGGAGCCAATGCAGGTCTTTCAAGACTGGTGTTATGTGGTCTCAGCGGCTGCTCCCAGTCGCCGGTCTAGCTGCCGCATTCTGGATTAGTTGCAGTTTCTGGGTCACCTTGAAAGGCAGCCCCACGTAGAATGCATTGCTGTAGTCCAAGCGGGAGATAACCAGAGCATGCACCACTCTGGAAAGACAGTGCGCAGGCAGGGAGGGTCTCATCCTGCGTACCAGATGGAGCTGCCCTGGACACAGAACTGACCTGCGCCTCCATGGACAGCTGTGTGTCCAAAATGTCTCCCAGGCTGCACACCTGGCCCTTCAGAGGCATAGTCACCCCATTATCACCCACTTTTTCAATAGGGGGTTTGCAAGCGGTGTCCTGCCCTCTGCTTTTGCCTTCCTTAACTATCCCACACCAGAACCCCCAACTGCTTGTGGGTTCCACCCCAGTCACCGCCCAGCGCCCTCTGCAAAACCTCAACTGGTCTGAGAATGATCTCAAGGAGGGACCCACAAACTAAGGACCCACAGCTCCAAGGAGTTGGGGGGACGGGTGGCTTTTTAGCAGGGGAGCAGGTGAAGGCTTTCGGCAGACCTCAGCCCGGACAGCTTTGTCTTGTCAGCTGTCGCTGGAGATCAAGGGGGTGGTCTTCAGGCCTGCTCTCATTCTGCTACTTTAATTAATCGGAAAGTTAAAAGTCATTTGGGCTGACGGCCTCGGCCGGCAGGAAACGACAGCTCCAATGATCGTTAGCACAAATTTAAGGCATTGATTAAGGGGCTGAATGAGGCCCTGCAGGCAGCTGCTCTTCATAACTGCCTCTTGCATGTGTCAAAAATTTAAGACAAACCATAGCTAAGCCCATGTCAATGCGTAGGCACTCCCAGTTGAAAATAAACATGTCTTCTGCATTTCCCTGCAGTCCCACTGTCCCCACTGTGGAAGGACGCGTGGGTCCAGAATTGGCCTCCACAGTCACTTAAGGACTCTGTGTTTATGGAAGACAATCTTACTCAGCTGCGAGGGATCACCAAAGAAGAAGAAGAACTGGAACGTGTCCAGAGGAGGGCAACCAAAATGGTCAAAGGCCTGGAAACGATGCCTTATGAGGAACGGCTAAGGGAGCTGGGCATCTTTAGCCTGGAGAAGAGGAGGTTAAGGGGTGATATGATAGCCATGTTCAAATCTATAAAAGGATGTCACATAGAGGAGGGAGAAAGGTTGTTTTCTGCTGCTCCAGAGAAGCGGACACGGAGCAATGGATCCAAACTACAAGAAAGAAGATTCCACCTAAACATTAGGAAGAACTTCCTGACAGTAAGAGCTGTTCGGCAGTGGAATTTTCTGCCAAGGAGTGTGGTGGAGTCTCCTACTTTGGAGGTCTTTAAGCAGAGGCTTGACAACCATATGTCAGGAGTGCTCTGATGGTGTTTCCTGCTTGGCAGGGGGTTGGACTCGATGGCCCTTGTGGTCTCTTCCAACTCTAGGATTCTATGATTCTAAGTTGACATGCAACGTGGAGCTGAGAAATGGTTTGACTTTGGGTTCTATCCCCCAGACAAACCATGAAGGAGGAGGAGGAGGAGGAGTTTGGGCTTGATATCCCGCCTTTCACTCCCCTTAAGGAGTCTCAAAGCGGCTCACAATCTCCTTTCAGCGGCTAACAATTCTAAGGTCTCAGATATAGAATAAATGTTCAGCAATGTGCAAGGCAAAGACATGCGTAAGTATATAAACCACGTGTCTGAAATAGTACAGGAGAGCAATCCTGAAGCCATTTTGACTCTCCCAAATTGACCTCAAATATTTCTCTGGAAGGAGGAAGGAAATGGGAAAAGCTTTTTGCAGTTGTCTTTTGACTGGGGCTTACAGCTCCCTTTGCAAATACAGTGGTACCTCAGGTTAAGAACTTAATTCGTTCTGGAGGTCCATTCTTAACCTGAAACTGTTCTTAACCTGAGACAGCACTTGATGCCCTTGAGTCCATCATCCAAGTCGTTGATAAAGATGTTGAATAAGACCGGGCCCAAGACAGAACCCTGTGGCACCCCACTAGTCACTCTTCTCCAGGATGAAGAGGAACCATTGATGAGCACCCTTTGGGTTCGGTCAGTCAGCCAGTTACAAATCCACTGAGTGGTAGCATAGTCAAGACCGCATTTTACCAGCTTCTTTACAAGAATATCATGGGGCACCTTGTCAAATGCCTTGCTGATATCAAATCCAAACTACTACTACTACTACTACTCTTCTTCTTCTTCTTCTTCTTCTTCTTCTTCTTCTTCTTCTTCTTCTTCTGGGTCTCTGGAGTCTTAGTCTAACACTCTGCCTGCTGCAGTACAGTAGCTTTCCTTGTGACATTGCTTTCCACGGGCTTTGCAGCTCGACGGCATAATTTAGAATTTGTGTGTTTTGCTCGCGCGACGATCTCACCAGTTCATCAAGAGCGAATTTCATTTGACAGATGAATGCCCAGTGACCTACTTTCAGTCCGTCTTGCGAGTAACTCTTTGCAGCCCACGGCAGATGTTGTTTAGTTTCCTTCACCCTGGGTTAGTTGTCGATGAATTAAAATGGGCACGTCCAACAGGTAGATCGCGATCTACTGGTAGATCACGGGGTGTTCCTGGTAGATCTCTGGCCCCTCAGAGATCTCTTTCCCCCCAAAATAAAAAAGTAAAGAAAAAAGAATTTAAAAAAGCACAACAACTACGGCTTCCTGTTATGTTCTGTGTATATCGCGAGGCTCATTTGGTTTCATTCATTCATCTCTTCTCTTCCATTCATTCATATCTTTCCTTCATTTGCTTGCTTAGAAAAAGCTCGGCAACATTGGCTTCCGGGAAAAAGCCGACAACTCTTTGCCTTTCCAAAAAAAATGCTCAGCAACTTTGGCAGCTAGCCAAAAAGTGGACCATCAGATTAAGGTCCACTATTGGACTGGGGATTCAGGACCCTCAACTGTGTACAGTGGTACCTCGGGTTACAGACGCTTCAGGTTACATACGCTTCAGGTTACAAACTCCGCTAACCCAGAAATAGTACCTCGGGTTAAGAACTTTGCTTCAGGATGAGAACAGAAATTGTGCTCCGGTGGCGCTGCGGCAGCAGGAGGCCCCATTAGCTAAAGTGGTGGTTCAGATTAAGAACAGTTTCAGGTTAAGAACGGACCTCCGGAACGAATTAAGTACTTAACCCGAGGTACCACTGTATTATATAAAATTGACTTTTGATTGTGTTCTGTGCGTATTGCAATGCTCATTCCGTTCTATTCATTCATCTTAAAAGATAAGAGTGCAGTGGTAGCAGCCGGTTCCCTGGACCGGATGGGTGGGAGCTGGCCTGCTCCGAATGGGGTTACACTTCCTCTGAAGGAGTAGGTTTGTAGCTTGGGGGTCCTCCTGAATCCTTTGCCGTTGCTCGAGGCTCAGGTGGCCTCAGTGGCCCAGAGTGCCTTCCATCGGCTTTGGCCGGTGGCCCAGCTACGCCCCTATCTGGACAGGGATAGCCTAACTGTGGGCATGCAAAGGGTCGCACGGCCAGCTGGCTAGCTCCAGCGGGGTAATCTCCTTCCAGCTGTCCTGCTGCGAAGACCCATCGACCTCTGCTCCGACGTAAATCAGCGACCTGGGCATCAAAGCCAGGGCACACTATACAGTGGTGCCTCGCAAGACGAAAAGAATCCGTTCTGTGATTCTCTTCGTCTAGCGGTTTTTTCGTCTTGCGAAGCAAGCCCATTGAAGGATTAACGCTATTAGCGGCTTTTAGCGGCTTATCTGCTGATCGGATCAGCTGATAAGCGGCTTAGCGGCTTAGAAAAAGGGGGGGGAGGGAAAAAAACCCAGCAGGAACTCGCAAGACATTGTCGTCTTGCGAAGCAAGCCCATAGGAAATTCGTTTTGCGAAGCACCTCCAAAACGGAAAACTCTTTCGTCTAGCGAGTTTTCCGTCTTGCGAGGCATTCGTCTTGCAGGGCACCACTGTATCAGCAAATAGAAACTGCGCACACAGAATAGGCGTGAGGCTTGTGAAAGCACACTACAACTACGGATTTATTAATCATAAATCAGGGCAAAGAAATATGTCGCTTCTCTCTTTGTCTTCTCAGAAAGACAGGGGGGAACAAAAACTATACACACAATGAAAGTTCCCAGCAAGCTGTGCTGGAATGTAAACAGACTTGTGACATGTAACTGTTCCACACGTCTGCTCCTTAAGGTGGAATGGGAATTCTCAACACTAACTACTGTCTTCTATGCTCTGGTAACCTCAAGGTTAGATTACTGCAATGCGTTGTACGTAGGGCTGCATCTGGAGACTGTTCGGAAACAGTCCGAACAGTCAGTTTGTGCAGAATTTGGCAGCCAGTTTGCTCACCAGAGCACATCAATTCTTCTGGCCCAGAGGTGGAAAGAAGAAGCCCTGACCAAAGACGAATGGCTGATGAAGATGATGAACTATGCCAAAATGGCGAAATTGACTTGGAAAATCAGAAACCAGGAAGATAAGAACTTTTAAGAAGGAATGGGGGGGGGATTCACGATGTCCTTAAGAGAACACTGTAAACAACTAAGAACTTTGGCAGGATTTGAGTAACGCTTGAAATGAACTAAAAACTAGGGTAAAAAAGGACTATTTAAAGAAAAATAGAGAAATGTGATGCAGCAGGAAAAGTTTGATAATGGAAACCGTGGAGGGGTAAGTCTAAGGATTCAAGGAATCCTAAATGTTGATGATTATGATCAGGGCCAGATTTAGGTTTAATGAGGGGCCCTTTGTATGCCCAGCTGTCCTTTGTCAACAACAAATTGTCGGTGTTTCGTTGTGTTGAATATATGCTATATGGTCATTTATGGACCTCATAGGTATCTCAAGTCATTTGCGCATGTTGTCATGCAACCAGTCCATGCAGAATGTAGGCACCCTATATATAGAAAGGAGCAAACCGGTGATATTTTAGGGAGCAGGCTAGCTGGCGGGGCCCATGACTTACATCCTAGGAGCCTACACAACACAAAACACTGTCCCTGTATGTAGGTTTTACTTTATTTGGGTTTTTTATCTTATATTTTGGAAATGTACATCCAGATTTTTTTTCCTTTAATTTTTTTTGGGGGGGGGCCAAGAGAGGGGGAACCCTAAGCTATAGCTTGTTTAGCTTATACGTAAATCCGGCACTGATTATGATTAATGTTTGAATTCAAATTTAGAATGTAAAACTGAATACAAAAAGATGGAAGAGGAAGAAGAAGAAGAAGAAGAAGAAGAAGAAGAAGAAGAAGAAGAAGAAGAAGAAGAAGAAGTCGTCGTTGTTGGTGGTGGTGTTTTTGAAGTACTGTATTTTTTGCTCTATAAGACTCACTTTTTCCCTCCTAAAAAGTAAGGGGAAATGTGTGTGCGTCTTATGGAGCGAATGCAGGCTGCGCAGCTATCCCAGAAGCCAGAACAGCAAGAGGGATTGCTGCTTTCACTGCGCAGCGATCCTTCTTGCTGTTCTGGCTTCTGAGATTCAGAATATTTTTTTTTCTTGTTTTCCTCCTCCAAAAACTAGGTGCGTCTTGTGGTCTGGTGCGTCTTATAGAGCGAAAAATACGGTGAATGTTGTCCTTTCTCTGTGGTCTCACCAGTCGAATGATGCAAATCTGCGGTGCTCACAATTCATGGGTGGACTGATCCTGTTTCGCACTCATTGGGTGCTAAAAGGGTGGCAGGTTTCGCCCAGCAGCCTTTGCCAGCCCTAACGCCCACCAGATGTTGGGACTACAATTTCCAGCAGCCTAAGCCAACACAGCTGCCTTGCAGTAAACACAGATGTGGTGCAGACTGCCACAGTTTTTCCCCCTTGGTGGGCCTGCATTTTTTACATTAGTCCGCTGGAGGTCAGGATTCAAGGGGGAGGGGACTGACCCCCCCTGGTCAGAGCAGCCAGAGGCAAACACGATCCATTTTCATTTCACAACACGCGCCATGTGTCTGCAAAGCACGTGAACCGTTCAGACCAAGAAACAGGAGACCACCCAATGCCCACTGTTGCAGGAATTTATGTATAGGTTGGGGGGGGTTGCCCCTCCAGCAGATATCATGCACATGCAGCCCACTACCAAAATAGCACAATCAGTGGCGTAGCGTGGGTTGTCAGCACCCGGGGCAAGGCAAGTAATTTGCGCCCCCTAACCCGTGGATTTGCGCCCCCTAACCCTAACCCCCAGATGTTGCGGCCGGTGCCGCCGGGCCCCCCTGCACCCCCCACGCTACGCCACTGAGCACAATCACTTTTGTGACTTTTGTGATTTGTCCCCACAAAATGCCCCATCACAGTTTCTTCCTATCTATTCAAAAGGCCTTTGCTGCACGATACCAAATGTAAGAATTCACTGATCAATGTATCCATGTACTGGCTCACTGGGAAAACTTAAGAAATTCATATAGACATGTGAGCTCAGCTACTCAGCAGCCCCTCTGCCTGAGTGATAATCCCTGGCCTCCTGATACCTGAGTGCCAGACAGGTAGCCATGCCAGAAATAACAAACCCAGATGAAGACAAAAGGGTGTGATTAACGTGGCTGGGAAACAGGGAAATGTAAGTATCTCTTTTGTTTCACTTGATGGGTGTTTGGTGGAGGGCAAGGGGAACCATGGGGCAGGGTCCAGGATGCTCAGATTACGGCCACCAGACCTCCCCTTTCATGATGTAACCGTGATGTATGAGTGATGTAGTTTGGGGGGGTAACATGGGGATGAGCAGCTAATAAAAGTTGGGGTTCTCTTTTGTTTGGGGCTTCCATCTTGTTTCACCTTGGAGCAGGTGGGAGTCCTGTCGCGACAGCCTTAAATAAAGACCATGCCTACTGGCTGCTGTTTTGCTCTTGTATTCCTGGCTGGTATCCTTGTTTTTTGTCTGAGGGAACCCTCAGATTTCTCCGTTAACACCATGAAAAAACCACATGAAGGTTTCTTACACAAAATATGCAGGGGCAGACTATGGTAATAAGGCACCCCGAACGAGGACAAAATTTGGCGGGCCTCCCCACCCCCATATTTTCACAATAATTCATTTTGGTACAGTTGCTTTTGCATGAATCTTCTCAGTAATAAATAAATATAGGTGGTTGTTGTTTTGCACCCCCTCGGCTCAAGGGGGATGGGGAACACCTGCCCCACCCTGAAATCCAGCGCTGATATATGTGACAAGTCTGTGCAGATTCCAAGTCAATGCAGCCCTATATAGGGAAGCTTTTTAAGGTGTAATGTTTTGTTATGTTTTTATATATGCTGGAAGCCACTCAGCGTTGCTGGGGAAACCCAGTTGGATGAGCGGCGTATAAATAATAAATTGCTGTTGCTGTTGTTTGTTGCTGTATGCAGTTTGGAACTTTGTTCTTTCATTGCTATTTATAGAAAATAAATAAATAAAGATAGATAGATAGATAGATAGATAGATAGATAGAGTGCTTTTTTCTGGAGGTACGCAGGGGTATGCACACCCCTAAACATCTTGTGAATCTTTGTACTTTTGTCCATTTACTGTATTTATTTCCCGCGATTTGAACTATAAAATGGTGATGTTCTTGAGTCAAAATGAGAGTATCCCTAAACTTTTTTTTAAGGAAAAAAAGCACTGGATAGAGATGACAGACAGACAGACAGACAGACAGACAGATAGATAGATAGATAGATAGATACAGCCAAGGGGACAGCTCCCCCCAAATCACATGAATAAATAAAAATACGTAACTTAAGAGTAGAAATTGTGGAGAGATTTTGACAAGACTTTTCTGCGCACTTAGGGTCAAAAGAGAGTAATTTTTTAAAAAAAAACTATTGGCACATTTCATTCCAAATCTGCTAGACAGCGCATGTTGAGAGGTGGGCGTCCTGGTCCCCCACCCAAACATTAATCCTGGTTACACCCATGAAAAAAGAGAGAGATCTGGACAGTGTAGCAAGGGGTTAAGCTTCTTTTTCCAAGTGGGAAATTCCTCCTTGTCATGTTGGCTTAGTCAGCAGTACCGGGTTTGGAACACAAGCCTAGATAAACAGCGTTGCCCTTGGCTTGCCTTTTCCGAGGGCCACGCTGACCCAGATCGCTGGTCCCCCAAGGGATCCAGAAGCGGAGCTCTTCTCCGGAAAAAGGAGTTGGCTTCTCAGATTCCCTGGCCGATTGTCGGAGGACGGAGGAGGATTTTGGCTGAAAGGAAGAAGAGGAGCAGAGGGGAAGGACACGCTGCAAGTGTTGTAAACAAAAATTGCCCTTTTCCCTTATGGGGTATCCAAGAGCCCATATAGAGTCCTTACGTAGGTTCCCTATTGGTAGGAGAGAATAAGAGAGGCCAACCAGAGAATATTGGGAAGCAAAGCAGCTAGTAAGCTTGATCTTTATTGATCTGTTGCAACAGGGTGCTCCCCCCAGACGCAGGAGAAGGAGGAGGAAGGACCCAGAACAATGGTGTGCAAGATCTTATAAAGACTTCTGAAATTGCCCCCCTGTAGATCAAGACCACCCCCAGAAACATCACACATACAGCACAGAAGGGTTGTAACCTAAGACCACCCCTCAGATACATCACACCTACATCACAAAAAGGCGGTCTAAAACAGAAATATGAATGTTGTTTTTCTCCTGTCGTTGTTTATCTCCTGTCTGGCAGGTTACTTGATTGGATTGCCTGGGGAGCCTGGCCAGTCTTTTGTAGTGATAAATACCATATTTTTTGCTCTATAAGACTCACTTTTTCCCTCCTAAAAAGTAAGGGGAAATGTGTGTTCGTCTTATGGAGCCAACGCAGGCTGCGCAGCTATCCCAGAAGCCAGAACAGCAAGAGGGATTGCTGCTTTCACTGCGCAGCGATCCCTCTTCCTGTTCTGGCTTCTGAGATTCAGAATATTTTTTTTCTTGTTTTCCTACTCCAAAAGCTAGGTGCGTCTTGTGGTCTGGTGCGTCTTATAGAGCGAAAAATACGGTACTTAGTTCCTGGGCCAGGTCACAGGCTCACACCCTATTCATATCTTAAATGTGCCCTTAAGAGGGTTCCCATTTTGACCTTGTAGAGAAAACATTTGCTCAGTTTAGGAGTCAAAAGGGTTCCAGGTCGGTCTTCCTGTGCTGATCTATGTACAGTGGTGCCTTGCAAGACGAAAAGAATCCATTCTGTGGTTCTCTTCATCTAGAGGTTTTTTTGTCTTGCGAAGCAAGCCCATTGACGGATTAGCGGATTAGCGCTATTAGCGCTATTAGCGGCTTTTAGCGGCTTATCAGCTTATCGGATCAGCTGATAAGCGGCTTAGCGGCTTAGAAAAGGGGGGGGGAGGAAAAAAACCCCGCAGGAACTCGCAAGACATTGTCGTCTTGCGAAGCAAGCCCATAGGAGATTCGTTTTGCGAAGCACCTCCAAAACAGAAAACTCTTTCGTCTAGCGAGTTTTCCGCCTTGCGAGGCATTCGTCTTGCGGGGCACCACTGTACGTGCTTGGTTGGTACACTTATGAACATTACCATATATCTAAGAGCATAAAATTCCTATCACACAAGCAGGACAGAGGGCACCAGGCAAGGCCACATGAAATGGAGGCCAGGAGGGCACGGGGGCCCTGGAATCTTCTGTTGGCTCAGGACAACCAATGGCAGTCTGCTCCGCACAGGTACTCCCGTCCTCTGGTGGAAGCATAGGTGCCAACTCCCTGGGGCTCTGGGTGCCTGAGCACCCACAAAATTCCCCATAAAGGGGAAAGGCACCCAGGGGCATCCTCACTGCCAGTGGCGTAGCGTGGGGGGTGCAGGGGGGGCCGGCCGCACCGGGCGCAACATCTGGGGGTTAGGGTTAGGGGGCGCAAATCCACGGGTTAGGGGGCGCAAATTACTTACCTTGCCCCGGGTGCTGACAACCCACGCTACGCCACTGCTCACTACATAGCACCCATTGCCCCGGGCACCCATGGTTGCGGGCCCAAGCTGGCACTCCTGGGTGGCAGAATTTGGTGGTGGCATTTGAGTGGCATTAGCAGATTGATTTTTTTAAAAAAAGATGTTTATATATTTTTAATTAATTTTTCAACATATCATTTCCTACATTCATATACAGTGCTACCTCAGCTTAAGTACGTAATTTGTTCCGGAGGTCCGTACTTAACCTGAAACTGTTCTTAACCTGAAGCACCGCTTTAGCTAATGGGGCCTCCTGCTGCTGCCGCGCCGCCGCAGCACGATTTCTGTTCTCATCCTGAAGCAAAGTTCTTAACCTGAAGCATTATTTCTGGGTTAGCGGAGTCTGTAACCTGAAGCGCATGTAACCTGAGGTACCACTGTAACATCACTTCTTATCTTATACAATATTTTTGACTTCCGTCAACACCTCTGATGATTTTCCGTTCTTTATCACTTATTCTGCATTTCTTAATTTCTCTACTACTCTTAAAAGGGACGCGGGTGGCGCTGTGGTCTAAACCACTGAGCCTAGGACTTGCCGATCAGAAGGTCGGCGGTTCGAATCCCTGCAATGACGGGGTGAGCTCCTGTTTCTCGGTCCCTGCTCCTGCCCACCTAGCAGTTTGAAAGCACGTCAATGTGCAAGTAGATAAATAGGTACCGCTCTGGCGGAAAGGTCAACGGCATTTCCGTGCGCTGCTTTGGTTCGCCAGAAGCTGCTTAGTCCTGCTGGCCACATGACCGGAAGTTGTACACCGGCTCCCTCAGCCAATAAAGCAAGATGAGCGCCGCAACCCCAGAGTCGGCCACGACTGGACCTAATGGTCAGGGGTCCCTTTACCTTTACCTATCACAGGAGAATGGATGCCTTTTTCGGGCTATCTGAATAAATATTATAGTAGGTAAAAGGTAAAGGTAAAGGACCCCTGGACGGTTAAGTCCAGTCAAATGGGGTTGCGGCGCTCATCTCGCTTTCAGGACGAGGGAGCCAGTGTTTGTCCACAGACAGCTTTCCGGGTCATGTGGCCAGCAGGACTAAACCGCTTCTGGCGGAACAGAACACCGTGACGGAAACCAGAGCACACGGAAAAGCCGTTTACCTTCCCGCCAGAGCGGTACCTATTTATCTACTTGTGCTGGTGTGCTTTCAAACTGCTAGGGACACTTGAGCTGGGACAGAGCAACGGGAGCTCACCCGTCGCAGGGATTTGAACCGCCGACCTTCCAATTGGCAAGCCCAAGAGGCTCAGTGGTTTAGACCACAGCGCCACCTTTACCTTTTGTCTTCATATACAGCACCTTAAAGCAAAACAGCACATACCGTATTTTTCGCCCTATAAGACGCACCTTTTCCCCTCCAAAAATGAAGGGGAAATCTGGGTGCGTCCTATGGGGCGAATGCAGGCTTTTGCTGAAGCTTGGAGAGGTAGAGGGGTCGGTGCGCACCAGGCTTCAGGAACACATCCGCAGCCTAGGCAGCCCTGCGGGAGGTCCCACAGGGATGTCTAGGCTGCGGATAGCAGCCTGCCGCCCAGCGCAAGGGGCGCCCTGAAGCAGAGCGCCCCCCGCACCGGGCAGACATCCGCAGCGTGGGGAGCCTTGCAGGAGTTCCCCGCAAGGCTCCCCACGCTGCGGATAGCAGCCTGCCGCCCGGTGGGCGGGGCGCCCTGAAGCAGAGCGTCCCTCGCGCGGGGCAGACATCGGCCAGCCCCACAAGCTCGGGGGACAGCAGGGAGGTGCAGCGCCACCATCCCGCTGTTCCTCAACCTGGTTCGGTTTCCCTGACCTGCTTTTAGGGGGGGGGAGGGGAAAATTTTTTCCTTTATTTCCCCCCCAAAAAACTAGGTGCGTCCTATGGGACGAAAAATACGGTATGTGAAATCCCTGCAAATCCAAGACAGATTCCAAGTGGGACAAAAGGTACAGAAGGCTTGTTGAAAGTCCCCCCCCCCCGCCCAATACCAGTCCTTACAGTTGTTCGTTGACCTGATATACATCACGAATAGAAATTTATTTCTAGATTTATTTTGGTTGCCATTACTGCGGATGCCTGGCTCACCTTTCCTGCGCAGAGAAGCCAATACACCCACATATCCAGCTAAGCTTCATTACCCAGGAGGACAATTAAAACATGCTGAGGCTCGTGGCTGGGAGCAGTTGCTATTAATTTGTTTTGCAGGGAGCCTGGAAGAGAGAGTTTTGTCCCAGGAGAAAGGCCTTGGTTACGCTGAAGGCTCAGGTCAGATGATCAATTTGTCTGCAATGTGGGGAGTTTCCTTTCTTTTGACCCTCCCTGACGCAACTGGGCATCCTATAATAAGATCTTTCCTCCTTTCACAGATAAAAATTAAGATTTCCTGATCCTAAAAATGGTAACGGCATTTGGCTTTCCGGTAGCTCCAGATTTCCTGGAGCTAAATCACAATTGGGCGTAGGGTTCAGCCACACCTGGCAGTAAAAGGACCCATATACAGTGGTGCCTCGGGTTAAGTACTTAATTCGTTCCGGAGGTCCGTTCTTAACCTGAAACTGTTCTTAACCTGAAGCACCACTTTAGCTAATGGAGCCTCTTGCTGCTGCTGCGCTGCCGGAGCACGATTTCTGTTCTCATCCTGAAGCAAAGTACTTAACCTGAAGCACTATTTCTAGGTTAGCGGAGTCTGTAACCTGAAGCGTCTGTAACCCGAGGTACCACTGTAAAACATTAAACATTTTAAAAACTTCCCAATACAGGGCTGCCTTCAGAAGTCTTCTAAAGGTTGTAGGTTATGTCCTCGTCTCGGGGGTCACATAACTCCGTCCCCTCCAGCGTTTCTCAGATGAAAATAGGAAAAGCGGGACGTTCTGGGATCCATTGGGAAACCAGGACGGCTTCTGGGAACCTGGGACAGTCCCTGGAAAAAAGGGACACCTGGAGGGTCCGCTCCCTGTCGCTTTCCCCAGTGGCGTAGCGTGGGTTGTCAGCACCCGGGGCAAGGCAAGTAATTTGCGTCCCCTAACCCGTGGATTTGCGCCCCCTAACCCTAACCCCCAGATGTTGCGCCCGGCACCCCCCTGCACCCCCCACGCTACGCCACTGGCTTTCCCTACCTCGCAGGGGGGTTTTGAGGGGCAAGGGGGCAAGGGAGGGAAACTGTGACTGCTGCCTGCTTCCCAGGTGAAACGAGCACGGGAGGAGGAGAACCGGGAAGGAAGCGAGGCCTTGTTTTGTTCCCCGAACGACTCTCCCTTTGTTCTTGGCACTGCCTGGATGCCTTTGATGCAATCGGGCCTTTCGCACATCCTTTATTCCTCCCACACTCCTTCCTTGGGAGGTTACTGTGCGAAAGGTCGCCGGCAGCCGCAAGCAAAGGAAATCTGAGGTCTCGCCAGCAGGCGCTGGGAGTTGGGGGGTCTCTGAATATGAGCCCTCTCTTTCAGAGAGGGAGAAAGCGAGCCTACGCTTGCAATTAGAACCACATGGGCCCTCCGGACGCTGCAAAGAACCGCAGCTCCCCGCCTGCGCCGCGAGAGACAGCGCAGTTAGGAAGGCGGCGATCTGAATTGCACGGAGGGCGTTGGAACGCTTGCCCATCGGGCTGAGTATGACCTGTACGGACTGGCAGACGCTTGCCAGGGCTTCGGGGAGGGGTGTTTCGCACCCGTGCCTGGAGACACAGGCAAAGGGATGGAACGGCTCAGAACCGTTCTTTGTGTGCCTCCTCCTGGAATGTGGCAACACGAGAACAGGGCCTTCTTTGCAGTGGCTCCCCATTTGCCAGACACTCTTCCCAAAAGAGGCTCACTTGGCACCTTCATCAGTGGCGTAGCGTGGAGGGTGCAGGGGGGGCCAGCCGCACCGGGCGCAACATCTGGGGGTTAGGGTTAGGGGGCGCAAATCCACGGGTTAGGGGGCGCAAATTACTTGCCTTGCCCCAGGTGCTGACAACCCACGCTACGCCACTGACCTTCATTGCATATCTTTAGATGCCAGGGTAAGCCAGTCCTTGTTCCCCGAGCCTTTGGCTAATTCAACAGTCTCTGGCTTTTTAGACTGTGTCAGACGCGCCAAGTTTCGCTGTTTTCCAGGGACAGTCCCAGATTTACAGAAGCTGTTTAAAAACAAGAACAAACCACTTCTTTTTTTTAAAAAAAGCAGACTTAAAGGCAGTGGAGCTGTTGCAGCAAGCGAGTCGTATGGACCCAGGGGTCAGCAAATCTTTTCAGCAGGGGGCCGGTCCCCAGTCCCTCAGACCTTGTGGGGGCCCGGACTATATTTTGAAGGGGAAAAATATGAACCAATTCCTACGCCCCACAAATAACCCAGAGATGCACTTTAAATAAAAGGACACATTCTACTCATGTAAAATCATGCTGATTCCCGGACCGTCCGCGGGCCGGATTTAGAAGGCGATTGGGCAGGATTCGGCCCCTGGGCCTTAGTTTGCCTACACATGGACTACTCTGTAGGCAGGTTTTACCTGCCTGGGCCAGTCAAGTCCCGCAGAGATCTCTCCGTGGGCTGGGTTGCATGAATGTGTGATTGTGCGTGTGTGATTAGCAGCCTCTGGGCATGCGCAGAGTGATTTTTGGTGTCTGCGTGCACAGACGCGATTCCCACTGCAGCACTGCGCCGATTAGCACAGTTCACAGGTACTCACCAAGCAGATAGCTCGGTTCGGGGGCGGCTCGTAGGCCGGTTAAACTGCCCCCGTGAGCCACAGGTTGCGGACCCCTGCTCTAAGTTTTTAAGAGCTTAAGAACCAGATATAAGGGGGTCCCATCCCTTCCTGTGGCTTCCAGTAACTGGCAATCTCATTCCCCACCCGCCCCCATCTTAAATTTGGTTCTTCAAATCTCCACAAGAGTTTGTCAGCGTAACCACAGACACGAGGACCCAGTGATGCTAAGATGAAGGAAGAAGGGGAAAACTCAAGATCACCAGGCAGTCTTGGGGGCTGCTTTAATTGGAAAGGCTGTCCAGCAAGGTTTCTGGTGAGAAACATCCCCTGGGTACAGGGAAAAGAAGGGATTTGCTCAGAAAATGTTCCCTGGCTTGCTTTTGCTTGAGACAAGTTGCACCAGAAAGGAAACCAGATGCAAATTTGTTGTTGTCGTTTAGTCGTTTAGTCTTGTCCGCCTCTTCGTGACCCCCTGGACCAGAGCACGCCAGGCACTCCTGTCTTCCACTGCCTCCCGCAGTTTGGTCAGACTCATGCTGGTCGCTTCGAGAACACTGTCCCACCATCTCGTCCTCTGTCATCCCCTTCTCCTTGTGCCCTCCATCTTTCCCAACATCAGGGTCTTTTCCAGGGAGTCTTCTCTTCTCCTGAGGTGGCCAAAGTCTTGGAGCCTCAGCTTCAGGATCTGTCCTTCCAGTGAGCACTCAGGGCTGATTTCCTTCAGAATGGAGAGGTCTGATCTTCTTGCAGTCCATGGGACTCTCAAGAGTCTCCCCTAGCACCAGAATTCAAAAGCATCCATTCTTCGGCGATCAGCCTTCTTTATGGTCCAGCTCTCACTTCCATACATCACTACTGGGAAAGCCATAGCTTTAACTAGTGGAATGTATAAATTTGAAAATACAAATAAAAAACTAGATGGGCCAGGAGTCTTATCCAGCGGGCGCTTTTTATTCCTAGCTCCAAAGGATGTCCGCTCTTACGTTTTACGGGGAATGAATCATCTACTTTCACCTGTGGCATCGCACTCAGGGCATTGTGGGTAACGAAAATGGCAGCTGCCTCCTGTAGCTAACGGGGTGACTGGAAACACTCCCCCCCCCCCCGGAAAACCAGCTCTGCCTTTCTGCTCCTTATGCAGGCCAGGCCGGACGAAACCTTACAAACCCACAACATTGTTCTCTTCCTTGATGACGTGAAACCCCCCCCCCCCACACACTCCAACCCACCTCATTTGGTCACCGCAATCCATTCAAGTTTGTTCTGTCCTGAACTTTTACACACTGACTCCCTCTTCCCTTTGAAGGCCAAGTGTGGGAAGAGGAAGAGAACAGGACAGAACGAGGGAATCAGATTCTACCAGATTGCACCAGATGCTGCTGCTGTTGTTGTTTAGTCACTTAGTCGTGTCCGACTCTTTGTGACCCCCTGGACCAGAGCACGCCAGGCACTCCTGTCTTCCTCTGCCTCCCGCAGTTTGGTCAAACTCATGCTGGTAGCTTCGAGAACACTGTCCCACCATCTCGTCCTCCGTCGCCCCCTTCTCCTTGTGCCCTCCATCTTTCCCAACATCAGGGTCTTTTCCAGGAAGTCTTCTCTTCTCATGAGGTGGCCAAAGTTCTGGAGCCTCAGCTTCAGGATCTGTCCTTCCAGTGAGCACTCAGGGCTGATTTCCTTCAGAATGAAGAGGTTTGATCTTCTTGCAGTCCATGGGACTCTCAAGAGTCTCCTCCAGCACCAGAATTCAAAAGCATCCATTCTTCGGCGATCAGCCTTCTTTATGGTCCAGCTCTCACTTCCATACATCACTACTGGGAAAACTATAGCTTTAACTATACGACCTTTGTTGGCAAGGTGATGTCTCTGCTTTTTAAGATGCTGTCCAGGTTTGTCATTGCTATTCTCCCAAGAAGCAGGCGTCTTTTAATTTCGTGGCTGCTGTCACCATCTGCAGTGATCATGGAGCCCAAGAAAGTAAATCTCTCACTGCCTCCATTTCTTCCCCTTCTATTTGCCAGGAGGTGATTGCACTGGATAACCTGTCTCTAAAATCAGAACAGCCGTGTGCCACACTGCAGCTGGAAAAACTGCGTCCAGGAGAGGCTGGGAAGTGTGGCTGTGGGATTGCTTTCATGGTTCAGGGATGCTTGCTATGGATTCTGGCTGAGATCGGAGGGGGAGGTCTAGGTTCCTGGAAGTTTCTTTCCCTCTTCCTCCAGGTGAGTTATTATCAGTGTTAGAAACCCAGACATAAACAGTGGTACCTCGGTTCTTGAACGTAATCCGTTCCAGAAGACCGTTTGGCTTCCAAAACGTTTGGAAACTGAGGCACAAAATACAAACGCAATTGAGAAAATCAAAAAACATGTAGCGGAAGCCACGGAACCATTTATTTCCGGGGTTTTGGCATTCGGGTTCCGAAACATTCGACAACGGAGACGTTCGAGAACCAATATACCACTGTTATAAGATAATTGCCAAATGGGTTACAGTCACCACAATAGAATGTACAGGTGCCCTTTTTTTCAATGGAAGGAAAAATCTCAAAGCGGTTTTAGGACACCTCAAAACATCAAATAAAACCATCCAATTGGAGCGCTCGCAGGCCAGTGTTTCCCAACTGTAGGTGTTTATACCACATTTTTATGGGACGCAGGTGGCGCTGTGGGTTAAACCACAGAGCCTAGGACTTGCCAATCAGAAGGTTGGCGGTTCGAATCCCCGCAATGATGGGGTGAGCTCCCGTTGCTCGGTCCCTGCTCCTGCCAACCTAGCAGTTCAAAAGCACATCAAAGCGCAAGTAGATAAATAGGTACCGCTCCAGCGGGAAGGTAAACGGCGTTTCCGTGCACTGCTCTGGTTCGCCAGAAGCGGCTTAGTCCTGCTGGCCACATACCCGGAAGCTGTACGCCGGCTCCCTCGGCCTGTAAAGTGAAATGAGCACGCAACCCCAGAGTCGGCCATGACTGGACCTAATGGTCAGGGGTCCCTTTACCCTTTACCTTTATACTATATTTTTAAAGATTTGCCTTGAGAGAGTCTTTGAACCTCTTTTGTTGACCACCAGCATTACACCTTTCATTTCTAAGTTCGGAATAGAATACAGTCGTAACAGTGGATCACAAACGTCTTGGTACTCAGATGTTTTGGCTCCCGAGTGCCACAAACCCAGAAGTGAGTGTTCCGGTTTGTGAACGTTCTTTGGAACCCGAATGTCTGGCAGGGCTTCCGATTGGCTGCAGGATGTTCCTGCAGCCAATCAGAAGCCGCGCCTTGGTTTCCGAATGTTTTGGAAGTCGAACGGACTTCCGGAATGGATTCCGTTCAACTTCCGCGGTACCACTGTAGTTACTTGGGAAGGCTATTGGTAGGCATCCAAGCAACATAACCAGTCTGATGATGTTGATGTTGAAGAATAATTGCTTCAAGGCTAAGTACCGGTAACTCAGCGGCAGAGCAAATACTCTGTGTAGAAAAGACAGGGTCTGCCCAAGACATCATCCCGCTTGAGGCAAAATGGAAGGTGGTACCGCAACATGGGAGCCAACTCAAATCACGGAATCGTAAGAGCTGAAAGGGGTCCTCAGGATCATCTAGACCAACCCCCTGCTTTGCACCTACCCCATACGGGGATGGAACCTGCAACCTTGGCGTTATCAGCCCCACGCTCTAACCAGATGGTGTAAGAGGTCAAGGTCCCTTCCCCCTTCCCCCAATAAAATATTTGAGGGGGCTGTAGCTGCCTCTCCAGGGGGACGCGGGTGGCGCTGTGGGTAAAACCTCAGCGCCTAGGACTTGCCAATCGCATGGTCGGCGGTTCGAATCCCCGCGGCGGGGTGCGCTCCCGTCGTTCGGTCCCAGCGCCTGCCAACCTAGCAGTTCGAAAGCACCCCCGGGTGCAAGTAGATAAATAGGGACCGCTTACCAGCGGGAAGGTAAACGGCGTTTCCGTGTGCTGCGCTGGCTCGCCAGATGCAGCTTGTCACGCTGGCCACGTGACCCGGAAGTGTCTGCGGACAGCGCTGGCTCCCGGCCTATAGAGTGAGATGAGTGCACAACCCTAGAGTCTGGCAAGACTGGCCCCTACGGGCAGGGGTACCTTTACCTTTACCTAGCTGCCTCTCCAAAATTGATAGACATTGCCATTCAAATGGTGTTTGTGTGTGTGTGCCTCGTCTTGTCATCCATTTTACGGGGTGCAGCGTACATGCCCCCCATATTTTACTCAAGTTGGCAGCCTTGATTCTAGATGCCTTGGCGTCAGTGCCCGATTAAACTCTGTGGAAGCCCCTAGGCAGTCGAAATCTCAGAGGCCCCGCTTGCAATTTATCTCCAAACACGCTTCGGATTTTGCCAACCCACAATTTTAACAAACCGATTTCAAGATCAAATCAATATTAGGTTGATACGTTGTCTCCGGGCCCCTCGAAGAAGCCCGCTCTGTCTGTTTGGTAACCCGGCCGGCACTGCTGCGCGTGGGTCGCCGCAACCGAAAGAAACACAAAATCCTCTCCGCGACGCGGAAAGGTAGTTCTGTCCGTTCCTCGGGAAAACAAACTTGCCCAACGTGACAAGTTAGCAGCCATGCGATAACAACGGCTCTGGGAAGCTGCCAGCGCTTCCGGGCCCCACCCTGCGCTCCCGTCTCCCAGGATCCGTCTTTCTGCGAAAGAAAGGAGGAGCGCCGGGACTGGAGGGCGGGGGGGGGGCGCGCAAGGCGAAGCTGCCGAGGCCATGTGCGCGCGGGCGGCGGGGCGGCGTCTATAAAAGGGGGCGCGTCCGGCGCGGCCTCTCCAAACCGTGCGCTCTTGGCGAGGTGGCGACTGTTGCGCGCTGCGCTCTGACCAAGTTCATTGTCTGCTGGTTGCGATGCGTTCGTGGGCGCTGCTGGTGCTGAGCGCGGCGGGGCTGGCGGCCGCCGCTCCTCCTCCTCCTCCTCCTGCCGGTTCTTCCAGCAAGGAGCGCGCCTTCAAGGCAGCCTCCTGGGACGAGGTGAACGTCTTGGCGCACGGGCTCCTGCAGCTGGGCCACGGCTTGCGGGAGCACGTCGAGCGCACCCGCGGGCAGCTGCGCGAGATGGGCGCCCGCCTGAGCGCGCACAACGCCTCGCTCGGCAGCCTCGAGCGCTCCGCCGACGAGCAGCGCCAGCAGCTGGGGCGAGCGCAGCGCCTCCTCGACGGGCGCCTGGACGACCTCTCCAGCCGGCTCGGCGCGCTGGCCGGCGACCTGGCGGCGCACGAGGAGGCGGTGCGGGAGCGCCTGGGGCGCCTCGACGGGCAGCTGCTGCGCCAGGTGGGCGCCGAGAACGCCAGCGGCAGCCCCCGAGGGAGCGGACAAGCGGCGGAGCTGGGCGCCCTGCAGGTGAGTCCCGGGGAGCTGCCCCGGAGGGAAAGGGAGCGGAGGGCATTCTGAATCCGAAAGGGGCTGGAGCAAAAGCACTCTGCACACGCTCAGAGGTGCCCTTTACCCGGGAGCTATAGAGATAAAAGCCCTTACCTGTTCACAGTCCTTTTCTTCTGGAAAAGAAGGTGCTGAAACTCACCTATGAAGTTTTAACCAGTGCTTTTCTTCTAAATTAAAAGGTTCCTTTGAGTACCCCCCCCCCAAAAAAAACCACTGTTCAAAAAGTTACCTGGGATCGCCTCCCTGAAGGAGGGAGGTAGCTGCCCTCTAGGAAATAGAGTTTGAGTGGGGAGGAGAGGTAAAGCTGGCTTTTGGTCTTGGCTTTCAAATTTTATGAGCTTTATCTAGCCTCAAATGCTTCCTCGATACCTTTCGGGTACCGTAGGAATCTCTCCATTGTTGAGACTTTTTCTAAGCAGTGCGAAGGGCTGTGAAATGTAAACCGTTTGATTAATAAAATGAATGGGTCGTGCAGAGAGAGAACTGGGGTGCCCCATATATTGGCATAAGTGCCTCTTTGTAGAAGAGCTGTGTGGGCACCAGATACAATAGCCCGGAGGGCACCAGGTTAGCAAAGCTTGAGACAGGACAGTATTTCCCTAGGGCAGAGGTTTTCAACCTTTTTGAGTCCGTGGCTCCCTTGGCCAACTGCTTTCTTTCTGTGGCACCCCTGTGGGGCTCAGGAGCCCAGTTATGTGCCCCCCCTTGCCTGCAGAGCTGGCAGCTTCTCACCCTTTTTCCGAACACCCTCCTAAGTTGTGGAGTGTTCCTCCAGCCTCCTCTCCTCTCCCTTCTCCTTGGGAGTCCTCTGGTCAGCCGCTGCTGCCTCTGAGCTGCCCCCCCTGCCCCAAAGAGAGGTTCCTCCTCACAGTGCCCCACAGGGGCCTGGGAAGCACCCCCTGGCCTGCCCCGGAGGCACCATTCGCCTGCGGAGCTTGTAGCCAGGGCTGCTGCAACAAACAGCTGTGCAAGCCTTGGGGAGGCAAAGACCTGAGAGGGCATCAGAGGAAGGAAAGAGGGACAGAGGCCAGTGTTGCCCACAGCACCCTAGACCATCATTTAAGGCACCCCAGGGTGTTATGACACACTGGCTGAAAACTACTGCTTTAGGGAACTGGCAAGAGATTGGAGAGCTGAGAGTCTGTTGCGAAAGAAGGGTGCTATCTATCCTCTGGGTTTTCTCTCCCTTAAGCAAGTTTCCCGTTCATAATGATTTTTTACCTATGCTGGATTTTCTCTATTAGCATCATTTGGATTAGTATTGCTTATTAATTAATCAATCAGTGCATTAGTGAGTGCACAATAGATCTCTCTTCCCAGCAGCAGGCAATATAAAGCTTGATCGAGGGAGAACAAAAACTTGACAGAGGGAGACAGAGAAAAGTATATGCAATCGTCAGACAGACCCGGGAACCTTAAGATCTTAATATGTGGCTAAGGGGGGACAAAGGGACGTGGGTGGCGCTGTGGGTTAAACCACAGAGCCTAGGACTTGCCGATCAGAAAGTCGGCGGTTCGAATCCCTATGACGGGGTGAGCTCCCGTTGCTCGGTCCCTGCTCCTGCCAACCTAGCAGTTTGAAAGCACGTCAAAGTGCAAGTAGATAAATAGGTACAGCTGCGGCAGGAAGGTAAATGGCATTTCCATGTACTGCTCTGGTTCGCCAGAAGCGGCTTAGTCCTGCTGGCCACATGACCCGGAAGCTGTACGCCGGCTCCCTCGGCCAGTAAAGCGAGATGAGCGCCGCAACCCCAGAGTCGGCCACGACTGGACCTAATGGTCAGGGGTCCCTTTACCTTTAAGGGGAGACAATGGAGAAAGAGGAGGGAAACTGAGGCACGGGTAAGCCTGGGAGGAATATGCCGTTGTTGCAATCACGCATCCTTAGGCTCCACTCCAATAATTTATAAAACACGTAGTAATTTACTTGTTATCCAAGGAATATGAGTCTACAGCCCTTATCAAGTTGCTCCGTTTGCAATTGCAACAAAGAAAATCCGAGTGTGGCTCGCGAGCCAAACGCTGGCCATTTGCAAAGGTGGTTTATTAAGTCGAGCAAGCTAAGAGTAACTACAGGAGGTTCCAAGGTTTATTTCAATGCTGGTTGCCTTTCAAACAGTGCGTGCATCTGCCCATGCTTTTGTTCACAATGCCCTATTGATACGAGCACTAAATATTGATTGCCTTGAGAGGGATGGGCTTCTCCTGCCTTTGCAAGAATTCCCAGAGAAACCGGGTGCTCCCCGTTGTTCTGCAAACAAAGCCCAAAGTGACATTTCAAGTGTGGAGCCTTAATTTGCCGATGGGGGGGGGGGAGGCTTCAGAGCTCTCATTGGTTCCAGGCAGTGGCGTAGCGTGGGTTGTCAGCACCCGGGGCAAGGCAAGTAATTTGCGCCCCCTGACCCGTGGATTTGCGCCCCCTAACCCTAACCCCCAGATGGTGCGGCCGGCCCCCCCTGCACCCCCCACGCTACGCCACTGGTTCCAGGCACTTCTGCGAGACAAGCTCTCCGCCAGCGATGGCGAGTGACCCGCTTTGCAAGGTAGTTGTGAGAGCGAAGCAGCTGCCGATTTCGAAACTGCAGTGTGTGTCAAACGCAGAGGTGTGGGACATTCCTGGGCTTCCACTGTCATCCTTGACCGTTGGCCATGTTGACTGAGGCTGATACGAGTTGGATAACTTCTGCAGGGCAGTGCTAGAAACTCACATGTGTATATAGGTGTATATATCTAGATATACCTATCTTAAACCTGGGTTGTAGTTGCCACAACCATATATCTAGGCACCATCCCTCCCCCATGGCGCTGTGGGTTAAATCACAGAGCCTAGGACTTGCCGATCAGAAGGTCGGCGGTTCGAATCCCCGCCACGGGGTGAGCTCCCGTTGCTCGGTCCCTGCCCCTGCCAACCTAGCAGTTCGAAAGCACACCAAAAAGTGCAAGTAGATAAATAGGTACCACTCCAGTGGGAAGGTAAACGGCGTTTCCGTGCGCTGCTCTGGTTCGCCAGAAGTGGCTTAGTCCTGCTGGCCACATGACCTGGAAGCTGTACGCCGGCTCCCTCAGCCAGTAAAGCGAGATGAGCGCCGCAACCCCAGAGTCGGTCACGACTGGACCTAATGGTCAGGGGTCCCTTTACCTCTGGTTACGTACTTAATTCATTCCGGAGGTCCGTTCTTAACCTGAAACTGTTCTCAACCTGAAGCACCATTTTAGCTAATGGGGCCTCCCGCTGCCGCTGCACTACTGAAGCACGATCTCTTTACCTTTACCTAAACCACTTTGAGGGTTTTTTCTTTAAAATATAAAAGTATAGAAATGAAATTAACAACAGCAACAATACAGTGGTACCTTGGGTTACAGACGCTTCAGGTTACGGACTCCGCTAACCCAGAAATAGTACCTCGGGTTGCTTCAGGTTAAGAACAGAAATCATGCTCCGGCGGCACAGCAGCAGCGGGAGGCCCCATGAGCTAAAGTGGTGCTTCAGGTTAAGAGCAGTTTCAGGTTAAGAACAGACCTCCAAAATGAATTAAGTTCTTAACCCGAGGTACCACTGTACTGTATTTAGCTACCTGCTTAATTTATAGAGCTGCCCTATAGCAGAAGGACTCTGGCCCATATTGAGTCTGCAGCCGCTGCCCCCCAACTCATTTAAAGCCATGAACAGGCAGGGAGGGGGTCATTCTTAATGCTAGATGGTTCATTTTCCAATTTCCTTCTTTGCCTGTGAATGGACAGCGCCTGACGGCTGGGGCCAGTCTGCTGAATGTCAACCTTTGTTTCCAAATTTCAGAATTTGATGAGTCGCCAGAACCTGCAGATTGAGGAGCTGTTTCATAAGATTAAGCAACAGCAGTACAGAATGGACAAACAGAACCTGCAAATCAAAAGTCTCCAGAGCAAGGTATGACCCTACAGTTTGAAACTCTGGTTCAGAGACGCACTTTGCACATGCCTAAAAGCACTTTCCTGCAGACTGAATTCATTTTTTGGGAGGGGGAGGGCGGAGAAATTTAAACCGCTCTCTATCTCCAAATGGATCCCACAGCATATATATTGTATATATATTTAAATGAACATTATAGCATAAGGCATAATAAATTTAAGAGGAATAAAGTAACGCAACCAGCTAAAAAAATGTTGCAATCTAAAATATCTGGGCAAATAAACAAAAGCTTTTAACCTGGCAGTCCCAAAAAATGCATTGTCAGGCATACCTGAGAGAGGCACTTTTTATAGTTAAAAGTACTCTTTGCACATTTAAGTGCTGTGATAATGGCAGTATCAAATATGGGAAAGATTTAGGATAAAAGGATGGTTCTTGATACCAAGAGAATTCAGACTAATCTGCTAAACTGCTTCTTCCCAGTTAGTCTAGGATCATCCATGTAGTGATTATAGATACTACTACTAATAATTTTATTATTTGTGCCCCAGCCACTCCGGGCAGCTTTCAGCAAACAAAAAAGCATCATCATCATCAATTTTATTTATACCCTGCCCTACCCGGCCAGAGCCGGGCTTAAGGTCACTAACACCAGTAAAATTACAGTAAAAACATAATAGGGGAATGAACCCCAATTTAAAGTCCAGGTTAAAACGAAATTTAAAATGCAGCCTCATTTTAAAAGTAGCCCGTAGATCAAAACCATAAGGGGAGGGAAACATAAGGGTCAGACTGAGTCCAAACCAAAGGCCAGGCGGAACAGCTTGAAGCATGAAGCATTAAAAATTTCCCTATACAGGGTTGGCTTCCGATGTCCTCTAAAGGTTGTATAGTTACTTATCTCCTTGACATCTGATGGGAGGGTGTTCCACAGGACGGGTGCCACTACCGAGAAGGCCCTCTGCCTGGTTCCCGCTTCTTGTAGTGAGGGAGCTGCCAGAAGGCCCTCGGAGCTGGACCCCGGTGTCCGGGGTAGAGGTGCTCCTTCAGGTATACAGGACCGAGGCCGTTTAGGGCTTTAAAGGTCAGCACCAACACTTTGAATGGCGCTTCGAAACATACTGGGAACCAATGTAGTTCTTTCAGGACCGGTGTTATATGGTCTCGGCCGCCACTCCCAGTCCCCAGTCTGGCAGCCGCATTCTGGATTAGTTGTAGTTTCCAGGTCACCTTCAAAGGTAGCCCCACGTAGAGCGCATTGCAGTAGTCCAAGCAGGAGATAACCAGAGCATGGACCACTCTGGTCAGACAGTCTGCAGGCAGGGAGGGTCTCATCCTGCGTACCAGATGGAGCTGGTAGACAGCTGCCCTGGACACAGAACTGACCTGTGCCTCCATGGACAGCTGTGAGTCCAAAATGACTCCCAGGCTGCGCACCTGGTCCTTCAGGGGCACAGTCACCCCATTCAGGACCAGGGAGTCCCCCACATCTGGTAGGTGGATTGCATAGGAAGCAATGTGTAGGTCTGTTCAAATTGGTAATGCTGGGCCACTCACAAAAAAGTGTCTAATGGGTGAGAGTATTTCTTAGTTATTGCTCTTTCAATTGTGTTGCACAAGGCTCCTCTTAAGTTGGACACAGTTCAAGAAAAACACGTGTGAGATGGTTTTATTTATTTGGAGCATAGAGGATCTGTTCCTGTGTGATGGAAAAGCTCCACCACGGGGTCCCCAGATCAGAAAAGCTCTCCTCCGGTAGTTTATCTCAGGCATAAGGGTAAAGGGACCCCTGACCACTAGGTCCAGTCGTGGCCGACTCTGGGGTTGCGGCGCTCATCTCGCTTTCTTGGCCGAGGGAGCTGGCGTACAGCTTCCGGGTCACGTGGCCAGCATGACTAAGCCGCTTCTGGCGAACCAGAGCAGCGCGTGGAAACGCCGTTTACCTTCCCGCCGGAGCGGTACCTATTTATCTACTTGCATTTTGACGTGCTTTCGAACTGCTAGGTTGGCAGGAGCAGGGACCGAGCAACGGGCGCTCACCCCGTCATTGCGGGGATTCGAACCACTGACCTTCTGATCGGCAAATCATAGGCTCTGTGGTTTAAACCACAGCGCCACCCGCGTCCCATGCAGAATGTAGGCACCCTGTATATAGAAATGAGCAAACCAGTGATATTTTAGGGAGCAGGCGGGGCCCATGACTTACATCTTAGGAGTCTACACAACACAAAACACTGTTGCTGTATGTAGGTTTTATCTTATTTGTTTTTTATCTTATATTTTGGAAATGTACATCCAGTTTTTCCCCTTTATATTTTTTGGGGGGGCCCCAAGAGAGTGGGGCCCTCAGCTGTAGCTTGTTTAGCTTGTACGTAAATCTGGCACTGTGTCTGGCAGATAACGTGCCAGTCCCATCACCAAAAGCTCCCTTGATATAAGGACGCAGTTTCTACCTTCAATTCCCTTCCCTTCCTCTTCTCTTCTCTTCTCTTCTCTTTTCTTTCTTGTTCTTTACTTATACTTTTCAAACTCATACATTTCATTAGTTTTACAATCAATTTCACATTTCCAAATTTTGGCTTCCTTCCCCCTCTTTCTGCAGTTCCTTAAATTTATTTTTTATATCTTCTGCATATCCACGTTCATTTAACTTTCTCATTTCTCTGCTCTAAATCTCTTATAAAACTGCAGGTTATTACATTAATCCTGCTTATGTTCTTATCTGTTTACAATTGATCTGTAAATATTCAATGAACCCATTTCCATTCTTTTATAAAAAGTTTGTTATCTTCTTACTTCTGGTAAGTTTCGCCGTTTCTGCATATTTCATAAGTTTTTGTATCCATTCTTCCTTTGCTGGGACTTCTGCTTCCTTCCACTTTGGGGGCAAGTAACATTCTTGCCACTGTAGTAGCAAACATGGATAAATTTATACACAATTTAGGTAGTTCTGTCCCCATAATTTCCCAAAGGAAAGGCTTCTTCACTTTCCACTTGCGCTTTGGAAGGTAAATTATAATTCCCTCTCGTTCTCTCTTTTCTCTCCTTCCGCCCTCTCCCAACCCACAGGTCAATATGCTGATTCCTTTGCACGTCCGAGAGAACGAAACGCAGGGTCCGAAATGGAAGGCGAGCGTTCAGCGAAGTGTGGACCGGTCCGGCAACCACAGCCAAAGTCCCCGGCCAAAGTCCCCGGCGATGCCGAGTGAGTCCCACACCTTGCCCCACACGTAGCTGATGGCAGGGGGACAGAATCCCTTTACTTAAATATATCCTTTGCTTAGAAACGGAATCTTTTGGAGACAGCGGGGGCTGCTGCTGCCGCAGCTCAGGTCTGCTGCTCCCGAGTAGACCCATTGAAAATGACTGAACGTGGGGAACTGCCTCGTGCTAAGTCTCTCTAGCACAGCGTTGTCTAAACCAGTGTTTCTCAAACTTGGGTCTCCAGCTGTTTTGGGGGGACTACACAGAATCTAGCGACCATCTGTGTCATCTTATGATCTTTGCCTAACAGGAAAAGGTCAAATTTTTGCTTTTCCGGGAGGTCAGTGAGCCTCACCTCAATGGTCTCGCTACGTGCCTCTTCATAAAAGGGCCATCTGAAGAACAAGCGCTCTGGGCTTCCAATCTCCCCCAATGAACAGGCGCAAAGTCTCTGAGCATATGGGACTTTTTAAAAGGGTCCTTCCAGGACCAGCAAGGGAAGAGCTGAGCTTCTGGCGAGTGTAAAAGCCCTTCTTGCATTTTTAGATACGAGAAAGAAGAGATATGCTACCGGTGTGGCTATATCTCTCTCGATTTCTCCAATTTTATAGTCGGGGCAAGGGGGGTTGGAATGGATCACCTTCAGGGTCCCTTCCAGCGCTACAATTCTATGATTCCATCCCTGATCTAAGAAGATGCTGCTCTGAAGAAGGAATGCCTCTTCTCTATAGAACTGCCCCACTGTCTCTCGCATGCAGTGGGGAAATCAGAGATGGCACTGGGATATTACTGGGCTCCCAGTTCCCATCGGCCCCAAGCCATTGGAGTCCCAGCCCTTCTCAACCTGTGGGTCCCCAGATATTGTTGGACTACAACTCCCATCACCGCTAGCTAGCAAGGCCAGAGCTCAGGGGTGATGGGAGTTGTAGTCCCAATGACATCTGGGGACCCACAGCTTGAGAACCACTGCATGGTTGGACAATGGTACTTTTGTAGCCCCAGACATCGGAGGTGCCAGCGGTTCCCTGCTCTCTCTGCTTCGACACGGCACTCTACGTGGGTCGCGGCTGTGTTGGAGCATTCGTGACACCCGCTATGGGGAATTCGAGCTGGAAGGTTCAAGCCGGCCTCGCTCGGCTCCCAACCAGGCCTGTCTCTTGCTCGCTCGCTCGTTATGGCTCTCAGCCAAGTGTGCGAGAGGTGAAATCTTTGCAAGGCATTCCCAGGAGCGACGAGGTTAATTGAGGAAGAAAGAGAGACGGGGGGAGAGAGATTCTGGGGCAGGAAGTGGTGGGGAGGGGAGAATACCGTGGCACACACTTGGGCTGGCATGCCTCCAACTAGGGGAAAGGCAGCGCTCCCCCTGCGGTGCTGGGATTCCAAAATAATGTGGCTGCACCAGGGCGGTGGAAACCTCAGTGGCTGTGCAAGGCTGGGCTTGCCTCATTGCTGCTGGAGTAGTTCTGCAGGGAGTTGCCTCCAAGAGTCCAGGGGGGCCTTGCTGCCACCATCCAATGTCCCCAGAATTACTGTATTTTTTGCTCTATAAGACTCACCTTTTCCCTCCTAAAAAGTAAGGGGAAATGTGTGTATGCCTTATGGAGCGAATGCAGGCTGCGCAGCTATCCCAGAAGCCAGAACAGCAAGAGGGATTGGTGCTTTCGCTGCGCAGCGATCCCTCTTGCTGTTCTGGCTTCTGAGATTCAGAATATTTCTTTCCTTGTTTTCCTCCTCCAAAAACTAGGTGCGTCTTGTGGTCTGGTGCGTCTTATAGAGAGAAAAATACGGTGATCTTTCATTTCCATCTTCTTCTGCTAGGAACAGAGGAAGCGGCCTTAGCCAGGGTCCGAGCACTGGTCCACCCAGCTCAGAGGATCAGCCCCATAGTCAATTGTTACCAGAAACGTTAAGGGGCGCCCATTCCACAGAAAGCAAGTCCTTCACCCCTTCAAAATTAGGAAGCATTCCCTGAGAAAAAACAGAGGACGCAGAACAATCCCCAGGCCACCTTGGCTCTCCCGAAAGACTCCAAATCAGGGGTCAGCAAACTTTTTCAGCAGGGGCCGGTCCACTGTCCCTCAGACCTTGTGGGGGGCAGGACTATATTTTGAAGAAGAAAATCAACATTATTATGAAAAATTAAATGTAATTTAATGACAGAATATTATGAAAAATGGGAAGGATTTGCTGTGATAATTAACGACTAGAATACAAAAAAGGGAGGTGTGAGGAGGTCGATGAAATAAGGTAATGACAGTTAAGGATTTGGGAATATTGGATCTGTTTTTAAATTTTTGTGGATTATCTTTGTTTTTTGATTTTGATGTGTTATGTGTTTTGTTTTTTGATTTTGATTTTTAACGATTTGTATTGTTTGATTGCTATTTGTTTTTCTCTTGTTTTTTTTCTTCTTCACTTTGTTTTTTCTGTAACTTTAAAATTCTTAATAATTACCATTTTTTTAAAAAAAACAACAACAACAAAACCAAGAGGCACTTGTTGAATTTTCCTCCGCGCTCCAGGGCAATTCTCCTTGGGGAGTGCAGGAGAAAGGCTGCGATGGCAGCTGTTATGCTGTCTGTTGGGGGGCATTTGCAAGGAGCGGAAAGACCAGCTTATTACGGCCATGTGCGATGTTGTGTCCTGAGCTGGGGGGGAGGGAGGGAGGTGGGGGAACTGGGTGAAAGTTGAAAGCCTTTCCTTGAGGGCTGCAGTCTTTTTCCGGCAGTTCCCAGGCTGAGATGCCCTTTCCCCTACTTAGCTCTCGGTCCCCCGCCCCCCCCCCCGCACATGCTGATCTAATATCTGCGGCTGCGAGAGAGATGGCTTTGTGTCAGAGGCTTTTTCCTGGAATGTGCTGCGGTCAGCCTGCAAAAAAACACACGCCTGCCTGCTACCCAGAGAGCCTGTGACTCAACGCTAGCCGTGACTCACGGGAATGTGGTGGGACACTCGGGAAATTGCCCCTTCGCGTCTCGCCTCCACTAGAAACGTGCAGCATCGCACGAGGCTTTGCCGTGCCATTGCCTTTCCACGCTTGGACTACTCCAATGTGCTCTACGTGGGGCTCCCTTTGAGGGTGACCCAGAAACTACAATTAATCCAGAATGCGGCAGCTAGACTGGGGACTGAGAGTGGCCGCCGAGACCACATAACACCGGGCCTGAAAGACCCACATTGACTCCCAGGATGTTTCCGAGCACAATTCAAAGTGTCAGTGCTGACCTTTAAAGCCCTAAACCAGGAACCCCCAATCTGCGGCCCTCCAGATGTTTTGGCCTACAACTCCCATGATCCCGAGCTAACAGGACCAGAGGTCAGGGATGCTGGGAATTGTAGTCCAAAACATCTGGAGGACCAAATCATAGAATCATAGAGTTGGAAGAGACCCCAAGGGCCATCGAGTCCAACCCCCTGCCAAGCAGGAAACACCATCAGAGCACTCCTGACATATGGTTGTCAAGCCTCTGCTTAAAGACCTCCAAAGTAGGAGACTCCACCACACTCCTTGGCAGCAAATTCCACTGTCAAACAGCTCTTACTGTCAGGAAGTTCTTCCTAATGTTTAGGTGGAATCTTCTTTCTTGTAGTTTGGATCCATTGCTCCGTGTCCGCTTCTCTGGAGCAGCAGAAAACAACCTTTCTCCCTCCTCTATGTGACATCCTTTTATATATTTGAACATGGCTATCATATCACCCCTTAACCTCCTCTTCTCCAGGCTAAACATGCCCAGCTCCCTTAGCCGTTCCTCATAAGGCATCGTTTCCAGGCCTTTGACCATTTTGGTTGCCCTCCTCTGGACATGTTCCAGTTTGTCAGTGTCCTTCTTGAACTGTGGTTGGGAGTGCTTGCCCTAAACCAAGGCTTGGGGGCCGGATCCGGCCCAATCGCCTTCTAAATCCAGCCCGTGGACAGTCTGGGAATCAGCAGGTTTTTACATGTGTAGAATGTGTCCTTTTATTTAAAATACATCCCTGGGTTATTTGTGGGGCGTAGGAATTCGTTCATTTCCCCCCCCCAAATATAGTCCGGCCCCCCACAAGGTCTGAGGAACAGTGGACCGGCCCCCTGCTGAAAACGTTTGCTGACCCCTGACCTAACTCATGCCCACAAGTTTGCACAAAGGAGACAAAGTGGAAATACGCTGTTCTATGGGGTGGGAGGGAAAAGGGGGCATGTTCTGCAGCTTTCTGGACGTGCTTTTGCCATTATCTGTTCTTCTGCATTCCCCCCCACCCCTTTCATATAAAAAACAACAACTGTAAAAGCCAAATGGCAAAGCTGCGGGCGTCTGGTCCGTTTCTTGAGAACTAGCGACGTGATTTTGTTCAGGGTGGGCTCTGCAAAGGCTTGCCCCTTCTCTCCTTTCTGCACTCCTTGATTCCACCCCACGGCCATTCTCTGCAGGACAGAGAAGCCGTTTCCAATATCCTACGTGGTACGGCTAGCGTCTCCGCCTGGCTGTCTGATGCAAGCATCTTTCCGGGCTGTGCATTAATGTGTGCCTCCCTCCCCTCTGAGAAACTGGGGGAAAGTTCATGTTTACTCGCAGGAACTCCCTCTCCAACCTGGGATCCCGCCCTCTTCCTGATCTCCTGCTGCTGGCATCTGTTTTGAGAATCTCAGCTAAATTTATCCAAGGCAGGAGAGGGTGGGGTGGGGGGCTGCTGAGCCCAGATGATGCAGTGCCTTGTGCCGGGACAGAGGCTTCCTTTGTCTTTGGGAGAGCGGGGAGGGACGTCCTCCCCCCTGCAGCTGTTTTGAGCCAGAGCAAAGTCCCCTCACGCTTCCACGTCTCTGCCCTTCGCCTCCTCGCGTGCCGGATGCCTCTCCCAACTGGACTTTTGACACGGGGCTGTCGAAACCCTGACACGCTGGCAGATGGTACCCATTCCTGGGCAGAGTCCAGCCACCTGCCAGGGGCTCAGCGCTTGGCGCAGCTCAGGGGTGGTGCAGAGAGAAGGCATCCTAGAATTTTTGAGTTGGAAGGGACCCCGAAGAATGGACGCGACGGGGACATGGGTGGTGCTGTGGGTTAAACCACAGAGCCTAGGACTTGCCGCATGTCGAATCCCCACAACAGGGTGAGCTCCCATTGCTCGGTCCCTGCTCCTGCCAACCTAGCAGTTCGAAAGCACGTCATGTGCAAGTAGATAAATAGGTACCACTCCGGTGGGAAGGTAAACGGCGTTTCCGTGCGCTGCTCTGGTTCGCCAGAAGCGGCTGCTGGCCACATGACCCGGAAGCTGCACGCTGGTTCCCTCGACCAATAAAGCGAGATGAGTGCCGCAACCCCAGAGTCGGTCACGACTGGAACTAATGGTCAGGGCTCCTTTTAAATAATCACGGCAGTAAGACCCGAGCCTTGTGACATGACATTGTGGCCACCCCTGACCATGTGCAGAGTGTTTCTCTCCCCTTTTGTGCAGCACATCTGGGATCAAGACTAACAGAATTCCAA
Source organism: Podarcis liolepis (assembly GCF_965112155.1). Taxonomy (NCBI): domain Eukaryota; kingdom Metazoa; phylum Chordata; class Lepidosauria; order Squamata; family Lacertidae; genus Podarcis; species Podarcis liolepis. Next base: position 5,195,341 of record NC_139572.1, on the reverse strand, counting down.
GCTGCATGGGGAGTAGTTTCCGGCAGGCTTCAGCTGTGGCTTCTCTTAGGAGGGATAAGCTTTGGCAACGCAGTTCCCCCTCCACGCTTTTGCTGCCTGCCAGCTGCTGTCTGCAACTTCGGCTCTGCAGTTGTTAATGTCAGGCTGACATTTGGCCGAGGGTGGCTTGGGCAAAGTCCGAGTGGCGTTCTGTGCTCACGTGGTGGTGGCCGCATCCCGCAGGGTCCTGTTGCGGTTGCTGCCTGCTCTCAATTCCTCTTTCCTCCCCCTTTTTAAACATTGGATTCATCTGCAAGTTAATAGTCTACCAGTGGAAGTTTTTGCCTGCAGGCATGGCGAACATCTGTGACCCTCAACACGGCCAGCGGTTAGGGCTTTATTTATTGAGGAGCACTTCTAAACCGCTTCACATTTTGCAATCTATAAAACACAGTAACACAGGAATGTGAGAGACGGCAAAACCACATTATTGTTGTTGTTTAGTCGTTTAGTCGTGTCCGACTCTTCGTGACCCCCTGGACCAGAGCACGCCAGGCACTCCTGTCTTCCACTGCCTCCCGCAGTTTGGTCAAACTCATGCTGGTCTCTTTGAGAACACTGTCCCACCATCTCGTCCTCTGTCATCCCCTTCTCCTTGTACCCTCCATCTTTCCCAACATCAGGGTATTTTCCAGGGAGTCTTCTCTTCTCATGAGTTGGCCAAAGTCTTGGAGCCTCAGCTTCAGGATCTGTCCTTCCAGTGAGCACTCAGGGCTGATTTCCTTATGAATGGAGAGGTTTGATCTTCTTGCAGTCCATGGGACTCTCAAGAGTCTCCTCCAGCACCAGAATTCAAAAGCATCCATTCCATAAATACTTCTTTGCAAATCATCCTGAAAATTATGATTGACTTTAATTAAATAAAAGTATTGCGCATGGTGGGCTGTCTGCAGCTATGTCAACTGCAGAGCAGAGCCACTGAAGTTGCTGGGAATAGTAATTAATTAATTCATTTGTAAAACACACACGCACACACACACCGATCTGACTCTGGGCACCCCAAGCGAGTCATGCCTGTTAATTTCAGCGTTGTCTAATATTGGATAAACCCCGTAGATTATTTTCAGTAAACACACGAACTTCCTCAAAATAACATGGCCAAAGCAGGAGGAAGAAAATAGCTGTGCAGTTAATTAATTAATTAAATAATAATAATAATAATAATAATAATAATAATAATAATAATTTATTATTATTTATACCTCACCTATCTGGCTGGGTTTCCCCAGCCGCTCTGGGCGGCCTGCAGCAAAATATACGGTAATAATTCATCAAATACTAAATGCTTCCCTAAAAAAGGGCTGCCTAATGATGTCTTCTAAAAGTCAGATAGTTGTTTATTTCCTTCACATCTGATGGGAGGGCATTCCACAGGGCAGGCACCACCACCGAGAAGGCCCTCTGCCTGGTTCCCTGCAACCTCACTTCTTGCAGCGAGGGAACCACCAGAAGGCCCTCGGAGCTGGATCTCAGTGTCCAGGCTGGACGATGGGGGTGGAGATGCTCCTTCAGGTATACTGGGCCATTTAGGGCTTTCAAGGTCAGCACCAACACTTTGAATTGTGCTTGGAAACATACTAGGAGCCAATGTAGGTCTTTCTGGACTGGGGTTATGTGGTCTCGGCGTTAATAATCAGTATTCAAGGCAAATCTTTAATAAGGCCGATCAAATCAATGCTTGTTCTAGGATGCTAAAGTGGCTTTTGCTTCTTCATTTTGCAGAATTCCCAGCAAGCTGTCACCAGCTGTTTCTGGAAGGGGAACAAACCAGTGGTGTTTTCCAGATCCAGCCCTCTGGCTCCCAGGTCTTTGAAGTCTTCTGTGACATGACTCCAGGTAAATATGCGAGGTTTATAGAAACGGGAGAGAAATTTGATACAGTTTGCATTTAAGGTTTTCTTAACCTGGTTCTGGGATGCGGGTGGCGCTGTGGGTTAAACCACAGAGCCTAGGACTTGCCGATCAGAAGGTTGGTGGTTCGAATCCCCGCAATGGAGTGAGCGAGGACCGAGGCCTTTTAGGGGTTTAAAGGTCAGCACCAACACTTTGAATTGTGCTCGGAAATGCACTGGGAGCCAATGTAGGTCTTTCAAGACCAGTGTTATGTGGTCTCGGCGGCCGCTCCCAGTCACCAGTCTGGCTGCCGCATTCTGGATTAATGGCAGTTTCTGGGTCACCTTTAAAGGTAGCCCCACGTAGAGCGCATTGCAGTAGTCCAAGCAGGAGATAACTAGAGCTTGCACCACTCTGGCGAGACAGATTTCAGACTGGGAAAATGAGAAACTGAAGTTGACAAATTGAAATCCTGGGCTAAGTCATTTGGTGGAATGTGAGACTCTTCATCTCATGCTTGTGGGTTTGAGTCGCACATTCGACTTCCAACTCTACAATTTCATGATTCTGTGGCCCATTCCTGCCGGTTTGCTGGTTGGATGTCTTTGGGTTCAGGTATCACCTGATCCCGGACATCACGGATTGATCTGGAAGGCTGAGGGTAGAGGTTTGGTTGGGTTGTGAGGGCCGTGACTCAGAGAGCCAGTGTGGTGCAGTGGTTAAGAGCGGTAGTCTCGTAATCTGGGGAACCGGGTTCGCTTCCCCGCTCCTCCACCTGCAGCTGCTGGGTGACCTTGGGCCAGTCACACTTCTCTGAAGTCTCTCAGCCCCACTCACCTCACAGAGTGTTTGTTGTGGGGGAGGAAGGAAAAGGAGATTGGTAGCCGCTTTGAGACTCCTTCGGGTAGTGATAAAGCAGGATATCAAATCCAAACTCTTCTTCTTCCCTGCGTTTCCCAAACTGGGAGGCGAAATGTTTTTGCAGCTACAGGGCCTGTCTTTCTGTGTGTGTGTGTGTGTGTGTGTGTGTGTGTGTGTGTGTGTGTTCAAGGTACTAAAACATGTTGCACACACAAAAACCATATGAAAAAACTTACAGATCAAAGCAACACACCGGTGTTTGTGTGTTTTGGTGGGGTGAGGGGGGCAGGGGGCACAAGCCAGATGTCTGCAGGCTGACTGAAATTTCCCCTCCTTTTTATTTTGCAGATGGTGGAGGCTGGACGGTGATTCAGAGACGTCTGGATGGTTCTGTTGATTTTGACCAGCTGTGGGAAGCCTATAAAAATGGATTTGGGAATATGAGCGGTAAGTTTCTGCTTCTTGCTTCCCCCTCCTTTTATTATTTTTTAAAATTGCTACCTGCTCATGCGTAGGATATAGGGACGCGGGTGGCACTGTGGGTTAAACCACAGAGCCTAGGACTTGCCGATCAGAAGGTTGGCGGTTCGAATCCCCACGATGGGGTGAGCTCCCGTTGCTCAGTCCCTGCTCCTGCCAACCTAGCAGTTCGAAAGCACGTCAAAGTGCGAGTAGATAAATAGGTACCACTCCGGCGGGAAGGTAAACGGCGTTTCCATGCGCTGCTCTGGTTCGCCAGAAGCGGCTTAGTCCTGCTGGCCACATGACCCGGAAGCTGTACGCCGGCTCCCTCGGCCAGTATTCGAGATGAGCGCCGCAACCCCAGAGTCGGTCACGACTGGACCTAATGGTCAGGGGTCCCGTTACCTTTTACATGTGTAGGATCAGGGCTCTGAAAAAACACTTGCACTGCAGAGCACCGCAAAAGGAAAGACTTCGTCACACGCTGGATTTTGTTTTTTAATGCACTTCTGTTTCTCAAATGTAATTATAAGTTTCGCGGTGAAGGCCAACTGATCAGTTAGAATCAGTGGTTTGCAACCGTTGTGCTGTGGCATCTTGGGGTGCCTTGAATGATGGTCAGGGGTGCCATGGGCAACACTTTCGGTTTCTATTTTTAAATCGTAGAGCCTTTCGCACATGTCAGTCACAGTCAACCCAGCCAGATGGGTGGGGGGGATATAAATAATAAAATTATTATTATTATTATTATTATTATTATTATTATTATTATTATTATTAATTATGATGATGATGATGAGACATGTTCCTCATGAGGAGGAAGGAAAATAGAGAAGGAGAAGGGGTGGGTGAGAGAAACAGTAAAACGTTCATTCTTTACAGAGTATTTGAGCGGTGCCTTTTTGTCAGCTTTGAGTGGATAGGTCTCTCGTTAACTGTATATCTTCTGCACATCAGGATTTCAGTGTTTGATTTAGGAAAGGGTTTCTACCAACACCTGACCAATGAGGAATTTGTCAGCAAATGGCAGAAAACCATGGCTAAAAAGCCATCTCTATTGGTCTGTCACCCCCCCAACTGTATTACCTGGGTTATGAAGGCACCCTAAAGACGTTAAAGCAAAGATTATGGGATACAGTGACATGCGATCTTGATCACACGCAGTCTGTAGTCCGCTGGCAGTAGGAGTACAATATGGACATGTCTTTAAGTTAACATCTTACATTAAAAACCTGACAGTACCAAATTATCGAAGGTTATTCACCAAAGCCAGACGAAACGTCTTTCCTTCTGCAGTGTTGAGAGGAGTTCCCTACCAGGACAGACTTTGCTCGTGTGCTCAAGACAGCGATTCTATAAAACATATTTTGCTGCACTGTGCGAAATATGAGCAGGCCAGGGCTGAACTGATATTACCCTTGCTGGTACCTTTCCCGGGAAAATCAGAGGCTCGCTATGTCAGGTTCCTATTGGAAGACCGGACAAACGCCAGAACATTAGCAGTGGCGAAGTTTTTATCGGTGGTTGCAAGAACCAATGATCCCTATCTTTTGAACCAAATTCTTGCTTAACCTGGAGGTAGGCTGTCTGAATTGTGCATTGCTTTGTAACGATTTGTTGGGTCTCTGGACCGGAATAAAGATAGATTGATTGATAGATTGATTGATATCTTCTGCTGGTGGGCCCTGACAGACCTTTTTTTTTTCTCTTTTCGTTCGTTTGTTTCTTTGGCCATTCTCTTTCAGGCGACTTTTGGCTGGGCTTGGAAAAGGTCCACCAGATCACGAAGGACGGGCGGTTCCACCTCTCGATCGAACTTCAGGACTGGGAGGGCAGCTCGGAAAGGATCCAGTTTCTTTTTAGCCTGGGGGGAGAAGACACTGCTTACACACTCAGTCTCCTGGGCCCTATTCTGGGGCAGCTGGAGAACGCCATGGGCGACTTCCCACAGCTGCCCTTTTCCACACGAGATCAGGACCATGACCTCAAGGGGGATGCCAACTGCGCCAAACACCTCTCAGGTCAGTCCTGATTTTAACTTTTTCCTTTTCTATAATTTTTATTCAGTCTTCAACATTTTAAAATATCCATTTAAACCACCTTAAAACAAGCATAGGCAAACTCAGCCCTCCAAATGTTTTTGGGACTACAACTCCCATTATCCTTTGCTAACAGGACAAGTGGTCAGGGATGATGGGAGTTGTAGTCCCAAAACATCTGGAGGGCCGAGTTTGCCTATGCCTGCCTTAAAATATCAAAGACTTCCCTTCTTCTCTTTCCATAACCCTTTTTGACACCTGGGAATTTCCGTCTTCACTATCCCCAACTAAAAGGACTCTTGATTGTATCCTTTATTTTATTTAAAGGTTTTATCTTTCTGTGGTTCATTTTGCATACCATACATCCCTGCATATTTAAAATGAACTAAACCATTCGGTTCAAATCCTCGTAACGAGGTGAGCTCCTGTTGCTCGGTCCCTGCTCCTGCCAACCTAGCAGTTTGAAAGCACGTCAAAGTGCAAGTAGATAAATAGGTACCGCTCCGGCGGGAAGGTAAACGGCGTTTCTGTGCGCTGCTCTGGTTCACCAGAAGCGGCTTAGTCCTGCTGGCCACATGACCCGGAAGCTGTACGCCGGCTCCCTCGGCCAATAAAGCGAGATAAGTGCCACAACCCCGGAGTCGCCTGCGACTGGACCTAATTCGAACTGCCGACCTTCTGATCGGCAAGTCCTAGGCTCTGTGGTTTAACCCACAGCGCCACCCGCAGCATACATAAATAGTCCTTTTTGACACCTGGGAATTTCCTTCTTGAATTATCCCCAACAAAAAGGACTCTTGATTGCTTCCTTTATTTCATTTTATTTATAAATGTTTTCCAGAAATTTAATACATACAGATTTAAATATACATGCAAATTTTGATTACCGTCATCCTATGCTTCTAATCAGATTCATGCCATCGCACTCCGAACACCAAATCCTTTTAGCCGCACAAACCTAAGCATAGCCGAAACAAAATAAAAAAATTCCTTCCAGTTGCACCTTAGAGACCAACTAAGTTTGTTATCGGTATGAGCTTTTGTGTGCATGCACAATTCTTCAGATACACCTAAGCAGTGGCGTAGCGTGGGGGGTGCAGGGGGGGCTGGCCGCACCGGGCGCAACATCTGGGGGTTAGGGTTAGGGGGCGCAAATTACTTGCCTTGCCCCGGGTGCTGACAACCCATGCTACGCCACTGCACCTAAGCATGTTTGCCATGGAAGCAAGCAAACTCCGCTATGTTCATTGGGATGTACTCCCTTGCCGCAGTGCTGCTCAGAATTGGAGCTGAAGAACTGCCATTTCTGAAGCATTTTCCAAGTAATGAAATCCATTGTTCTGTGGAAAGGCCCTCGGCTGATGCCTTCCCTTTCTGTTTCTTTTTGCTCCAAAGGAGGCTGGTGGTTCAGCAGTTGTGGCCACGTGAACCTGAACGGAAAATACTTCCGCTCCATCCCACGCCAGAGGCACGAGAGAAAGCAAGGCATCTTTTGGAAGACATGGAGAGGGCGCTATTACCCTCTGAAGTCCACCACTATGAAGATCCGGCCTGCGGAGATGGGCTTGCCATCCTAAATGCCCGGGAGGTCGCAGGAGAGAGTCTGGGTGGCCCTCCGTATTCCTGCCTGTCGCCGAAATACAGCTGCAGCCCGTCGCTCCTGTCTGGGACGATTTGTGGGGTGTCTCTATCGGCTTCCAGTTGAAAGCCTTCCTTTTGCAAGACTTAGTGTTGGGGTGGGAGGGGGGCAAAGCAACGACTGTCGTCTTCGCGTTGGGAAGAGCGGCACAGGGGTGGGTGGGAAAGGAAGGGGCATCAGGATTCATTTCACGGGCAAGCTGGGCGTTGGCAAGAAAGGGCAGCTCGCCATCTTTGGGGCCAGGTGAGATGACATCTTGGGTATCTAGTCTTCTTGAGTGCCATCGTGTGATAAAATTGGGGTTCTTGCTAGCTCCGGCAGAGATTTGTTCTGTCGCCCACGTGTCTTTATACCCACTTCCTTACGCCTTGAAATGAGGAAGGCCTTTGTCTCCCGTGGAATGTCCCAAACAGAAGGAGGGGCTTCTGGCAGTAGCTAGCAGGTCTCTTCTGCCGAGAATTCCCCACAATGCCCCCTGCTGTAGCATCTCTCTGGGGCATTCTGGGAAATTTAAACAGTTACTAAGCCTGGCACTGCACTCAGCAACAGACTGGGTATTTTATTTTTTAAGGGGGGGGGGGACAAAGCAAGGATCGGCTTGCTGGTGATTGTCCAGATTGTGTGTACAAACAGCATATCCTTGGCTGATGAAATATGTAGTCGTGATTGAGCCTTGGGGCGCCCGAAAATCGGACCGCCCTCCGCAGGCGTCCCTCGTGGCAGCTTGTGGTTGGGTCCGTCCTTCAACGCTTGGAACAGGGTTCAGAAGGATGGAGCCACTGCGAAGGGCATTGGGGGGACACTGGTTGGGGGAGATAGTCGGGCAGAGCTCACCTCCTCTCCCTCGCCCAAGGAGGAGGCGTTGCTCCTGTTGCTAAATCCGGTCCTCCCTTAAAGAGGGCACGTGTTGCGGTGAGACCTGGCAACCAAACCATGCATTGTGGGTGGGTATGATTGGATAGCCACAACACCCAATTGGTAGGTCCCTTGATGCAGGGTTTTATCAGGCCAATGGGACGCAGGCTAAACGGATCAAGGGGACCTGTTTATGCCCATGCACGTTCCACTCTTTCAGCGCTTGCATTCGGAACACCCACCCACCTCTCCATACTTTTAGGGCTCTGCGCTTGACCTTGCTATGCCGTCGTGTGTCGTCTGTCGTTGGGACAGGGGCGCGGCAGGAATTTTCCCCACTTGGCTGATTGGCTGGTGCCATTTGGGTTTCCCCTGCCACGTAGCAAATCGTCACAACTTGTAAGGTTGCGGATAGGCTCTGGTTCAGGTGATAGGGATGGGAGAACACTCTCGCCATCCCTATGTGAAGGGTATTCCGTTAAAGGAAACCAGGGACTCGATGGTTTGGTCAACCCCTGAGAGGGGCTTGTGCCCGTGCCTGAGTCCAGGGGGACATTTGGGTGGCGCAGTTAGCCCATTCCTGGCTTTCCACTTATCCAGGTGTTCACCCTTGGCTGACCTATGATAGAGCTCTGGGTCAGCGCTACCTGCATGGCAGAGAGCTAGTCGAACCAGAGCCTATGCAACCACACACTTACTGTAATCAATAAATTTGTGGCCTAAATTCTACCAAAAACCAAACCAAAATTTGAGTCGTGTCTGAATTTAAGGGGGAGGTTTAAAGGTCTGAACACACAACTGGACAAACCTCTGCCCAGCCAGCCTCCCCGGTTGCTGTCATGTCCAACCGCCCCTTCCCCATTCCTTCCTTGTCCGTTTTTTTTAAGTCATATTGACTCAAGTTTGCTCCAGTGTTTAGCTGCTTGTTCTTGTACATAATAGCAGTTGTGCTAGTCAGTGTGTTGGTTTTAAGAGTGCTTTTATCCTCTTTTTTTATTATTGTGGTTTTGAAACGAAGCGTCGGTGAGTGATGTGGTTATAACTTATAAACGTTGCCTCGGAAGAGGCACCAGTAAGACGTTGGAGGGCGGGGGAGAGTTGATTTCTGCTCTTCAATTCTCTCTTTTTTTATACTTTAAATTTGTGACTCTTTGGTCAGTGAAGTGTCTTTTTAATAAAACCTGTGAACCGGTTGTGTTGCGATTCCTTGCCGCGCAAGGCTGTGGGTTTGCCCTGTGGGTGGTGATGGAGCGGGGTGGGGGGACTTTCCTTCCTTGGAGATTTTGCCCGATTCTGGCTGCGACCAAATGTGGCATTGAGCCCAAGTTCCCTGGCTCCACTGCTGTCGAAGGAACCGCCGCGAGTGGACTCAGCGGATGGTCAGGCAAGGCGCTGCCTGGACTGCTAGTGGCGCAACAAAAACTCGGGCCATCTCGAAGACCTCTGGCCCGCAGAGGCTGAGGAATAAGCCCCACTTATGCTCCTGTGACCCTTCCGTCAGCTCGTTTGCTTGGAGGAAGCAGGTGAACCGAGCGAGGGATGAGTCCCATGATTCAGAGGCTGGGGCGAATGGCAATAGAGTCACGAGTGAAGCCGACATTTTCCAATGCCGACATGGTGGGCGATTGATGGAACACAGTGCTCTAGCCAGTGTTAACGTAAAAATCTGAGGGCTCCCTTGGACAAAAGCAAAGACACCAACCAGGATTACTTGGAGCAAAACAGCAGCCTATAGGTTTGGCCTTTATTGATCTGTTGCAACAGGGTGCTCCCCTCACTTGCAGGAGAGAGGAGGGACCCAGAAAAATGGCGTGCAAGGTCTTATAAAGACTTTTGAAATTGCCACCCTGTAGATCAAGACCACCCCTAGAAACATCATACATACATCACAGAAGGGGTGTAACCTAAGACCACCCCTCAGATACATCATACCTACATCACAGAAAAGGCGGTCTAAAACAAAAAATTGAATGTTGTTTTCTCCTATTGTTGTTTATCTCCTGTCTGGCAGGTTACTTGATTGGATTGCCTGGGGAGCTTGGCCATTCTTTTGTAGTGATAAATACTTATTTCCTAGGCCAGGTCACAGGCTCACACCCTATTCAAACACAGACATACCCTTAAGACACGATTTGTGAAGGAAAAGACAGTGGGGAGGCTTTTCCAGTTTGACCTTGCAGAGAAAACATTTGCTCGGTTTAGGAATCAAAATGGCTTCAGGTCGGTCTTCCAGTACTGATCTACGTACGTGCGGTTATGAACATTACCATATATCTAAGACCTCAAAATTCCTATCAGCTCTGAACTGGGCTCTGTTCATTGATTTCGTTCAGTGTTTCAGCTCAGTGAGTGTCCGAATCTGGCTGTGCTCTGATGTCCATCCGATCCCATCCTCGTCGCCAGTATTAAGTAGTGGGTTGACAAAGCAGACGACGCAGTGATTTCTCCAAGTGGTTCTTCATAGTAAGCTGGAACTGAACTGAACTGAAAGCTCAGCCGGCCTGCTTTTATAGGCAGCTGGCTGTCAACATTGTAACAAAACCACCCCAGGGTTTCCTGCGTAAATTAACTGACCTGAGTGAAAACTATATACACAATACCCCTGGTGGCCAGGGTGAGAACTTCAGTACATAACATATCTGACCTGTTACAGATAGGTAGCCGTGTTGGTCTGCCATAGTCAAAATAAAAAAATCCCTTCCAGTAGCACCTTAAAGACCAACTAAGTTAGTTCTTGGTATGAGCTTTCGTGTGCATGCACACTTCTTCAGATACACTGTAATATCTGACCTGGATACTTTAGTTACGATTCCATTAAAAAACTCTTTACTTTAGCTTGGATCTGTGTAATCAGTTAAAGTGACACACACACCAAAATTCCTTTAAGTTGGGGGTGGGAATGGGGAGTCCAGAAACTGTTTTAAAAACAACAGCTGAAAACGGCATGTCTAGAAGTTATTTTCGGATTCAAGGCAGCGGTGGGAAAACTCCCCAGTTGCACTTTTAACCGAGTTTGCTTGGTAGGGAAGAATACAAAACACGAAGCTGATAAAAAGCAGATAAAGACCCTTTTGAGTTGCTGGGAAATGTCATCCTGGCCTCCTCTCATCTCTCAAAGTCTGCATTGGAATCTCCTCAAAGGAGATTGGGTTTTATGTCTTAGGAGGAAATCACTGGACTTTTCCATGATTGGGGCTGCGGGCAGCGAAGCCAACCACTGTTGGTCATTGGCCTATGGAGGTAACGTATAGAGTCCTTAAGTGGGTTCCCTGTCAGTAGGAGAAGATAACAGAGGCCAACCAGAGAATATTGAGAAGCAAAGCAGCTAGTAAACTTGATCTTTATTAAAGTTTTGCAACAGGGTCCCCACTCACCACACACAGAAGGAACTCAGAACAATGGTGCGCAAGCCCTTATAATACAGTGGTACCTTGGGTTACATATGCTTCAGGTTACATACGCTTCAGGTTACAGACTCCGCTAACCCAGAAATAGTACCTCGGGTTAAGAACTTTGCTTCAGGGTGAGAACAGAAATTGTGCAGCGGCAGCGGGAGGCCCCATTAGCTAAAGTGGTGCTTCAGGTTAAGAACATTTTCAGGTTAAGAACAGACCTCTGGAACGAAATAAGTACTTAACCCGAGGTAAAGGTAAAGTGACCCCTGACCATTAGGTCCAGTCATGGCCGACTCTGGGGTTGCGGCACTCATCTCGCTTTATTGGCCGAGGGAGCCGGCGTACAACTTCCGGGTCATGTGGCCAGCAGGACTGAGCCGCTTCTGGCGAACCAGAGCAGCGCACGGAAATGCCGTTTACCTTCCCGCCGGAACGGTACCTATTTATCTACTTGCACTTTGACGTGCTTTTGAACTGCTAGGTGGGCAGGAGCAGGGACTGAGCAATGGGAGCTCACCCCGTCGCCGGGATTCGAACCGCCAACCTTCTGATCGGAAAGCCCTAGGCTCTGTGGTTTAACCCACAGTGCCATCCACGTTCCCCAAGCCCTTATAATAGACACTTGAAATTGCCCACCCTGTAGCCCAAGACCACCACCCCAAAGCATCATACATACATCACAGAAGAAGGCAGTCTACAGCACAAATCCTACCTGCCAGGATGCCTGATAATGGTCACTGGGCAGCCTGGCCATTCTTTTGTGATGGCTAATACTTTATTTCCTGAATCCAGGTCATAGGCTCACCCTGTCCATCCACAAATATGCCCTTAAGACAGGATTCGCAAGCGAAAAGACAATGGGGAGGCTTTCCCCCTTTGCCTCCCTGACTGCAGAGGGATATCTGAGGTCATTGGGAGAGAGAAACCGCCTTCTTGATCCATTCTTGGTCTCGTCCACTCCATCCACCAGAGCCTGTCTCTGCATGCAGGAGAATCATAGAATCATAGAGATGGAAGAGACCCCAAGGGCCATCGAGTCCAACCCCCTGCCAAGCAGGAAACACCATCAGAGCACTCCTGACATATGGTTGTCAAGCCTCTGCTTAAAGACCTCCAAAGGAGGAGACTCCACCACACTCCTTGGCAGCAAATTCCACTGTCAAACAGCTCTTACTGTCAGGAAGTTCTTCCTAATGTTTAGGTGGAATCTTCTTTCTTGTAGTTTGGATCCATTGCTCCATGTCCGCTTCTCTGGAGCAGCAGAAAACAACCTTTCTCCCTCCTCTATGTGACATCCTTTGATATATTTGAACATGGCTATCATATCACCCCTTAACCTCCTCTTCTCCAGGCTAAACATGCCCAGCTCCCTTAGCCCTTCCTCATAAGGCATCGTTTCCAGGCCTTTGACCATTTTGGTTGCCCTCCTCTGGACACGTTCCAGTTTGTCCGTGTCCTTCTTGAACTGTGGTGCCCAGAACTGGACACAGTACTCCAGGTGAGGTCTGACCAGAGCAGAATACAGTGGCACTATTACTTCCCTTGATCTAGATGCTATACTCCTATTGATGCAGCCCAGAATTGCATTGGCTTTTTTAGCTGCCGCGTCACACTGTTGGCTCATGTCAAGTTTGTGGTCAACCAAGACTCCTAGATCCTTTTCACATGTACTGCTCTCAAGCCAGTAGGAGAAGCCCCTAACTCATGGAGGTTTGAGACCCATCAGCTCCCCTCATCTAGTTATCCAGCCAGGTGAAGCCATTTCCTGGGTGTTTTGCCCCTGACACACGCTAGCAGCTTCTAGGAGCCGCAGATGAGAGCTGGGTGCAGAATGGGGGACAAAAGGAGGGCAAACTGCCCCGGAAAGAGAACGTGTCCCCCTCCCTTAACAAATAATGAATAAATAAGCCTACTGCCCTTGAATTGGACACTCTTATGGTCATGGAAGAAGCCCACAACCCCTGTTTATGGCACAACACAGTTAACTCCTGAGAGCAAGGGTCAGCAACCTTTTTCAGCCATGGGGCGGTCCACCGTCCCTCAGACCATGTGGTAAAGGTAAAGGGGCCCCTGACCATTAGGTCCAGTCATGACCGACTCTGGGGTTGCAGTGCTCATCTCGCTTTATTGGCCAAGGGAGCCGGCGTACAGCTTCCGGGTTATGTGGCCAGCATGACTAAGCCGCTTCTGGCGAACCAGAGCAGCGCACAGAAACGCCGTTTACCTTCCCGCCGGAGCGGTACCTATTTATCTACTTGCACTTTGACGTGCTTTCGAACTGCTAGGTGGGTAGGAGCAGGGACTGAGCAATGGGAGCTCAATCCGTCGCGGGGATTCGAACCACCGACCTTCTGATCGCAGTGGCGTAGCGTGGGGGGTGCAGGGGGGGCCGGCCGCACCGGGCGCAACATCTGGGGGTTAGGGTTAGGGGGCGCAAATCCACGGGTTAGGGGGCGCAAATCCACGGGTTAGGAGGCGCAAATTACTTGCCTTGCCCCGGGTGCTGACAACCCACGCTACGCCACTGTCTGATCAGCACGTCCTAGACTCTGTGGTTTGACCCACAGCACCACCTGCGTCCCTCAGACCATGTGGTGGGCCGGACTATCTTTTGAAAAAAGAAGAACGAATTGTTTTTTTAAAAGAATTGCTAAAGGAACTCTGCTATACAGTATCTGGAAACTGTCAATTAAAAGATGTTAGAGCTCCTCCTGGTGGCATTGAGAAAGGACATCTCTGTTGAGAGTATCCATTTTGCAAAATACTGTTGATGTTCAGCTTTAAGCCCAGAGGGACTGCAGCCATATACAGTGGTACCTTGGTTCTCAGACTTAATCCATTCTGGTGGTCCGTTCCAAAACCAAAGTGTTCCAAAACCAAGGCGTGCTTTCCCATAGAAAGTAATGCAAAATGGATTAATCCATTCCCTACTTTGAAAAACAACCCCTAAAAGAGCAATTGAACATGAATTTTACTAACGAGGCCATTGATCCATAAAATGAAAGCGATAAACAATGTACTGCAGTCACACAATCAATCAATCAGTAGTTGGACTGATTTCCACACAGTCACAAAAACAGAAGCCGCAAAAACGAAAACGCAAAATAAATAGCAAAAACAGACAGACCTCAGTGTAACACTCAAAACGGAAGCGTGGCTGTCAGATCGGAAGCGTGGCACTCAAAACAGAAGAGTAACACTCAAAACGGAGCATGTTCAACTTCTGAAAAATGTTCGCGAACCAGAACACTTAATTCCAGGTTTGCAGTGTTTGGGTTCCAAGTTGTTTGAACACCAAGGCGTTTGAGAACCAAGGTTCTACTGTATACCATGTATCTTTGCTGTCCTCTTGCAAAATGGTCAGGGCCATATATAAGCATTGTATATCTGAAGGAGCGTCTCCACCCCCATCGTTCTACCCGGACACAGAGGTCCAGCGCCGAGGGCCTTCTGGCGGTTCCCTCACTGCGAGAAGCCAAGTTACAGGGAACCAGGCAGAGGGCCTTTTCGGTAGTGGCGCCTTCCCTGTGGAACACCCTCCCACCAGATGTCAAAGAAAACAACAACTACCAGACTTTTAGAAGACATCTGAAGGCAGCCCTGTTTCGGGAAGCTTTTAATGTTTGATGTATTATAGTATTTTAATATTCTTTTGGAAGCCGCCCAGAGTGGCTGGGGAAGCCCAGCCAGATGGGCGGGGTATAAATAATAAATTATTATTATTATTATTATTATTATTATTATTATTATTATTGCCAGCTACGTTGGCCGTGTGCCCCTTTCTGCTTAGACAGCCGCCTGGCAGTGCACCAATCCGTAGGTTGCAAAGTCCAAAGCTCCAAAGTGCTTTTAAGTGGTGTGTGTGAATTAGCACCACCACTTATTATCGTAACTGCTTGCTTCTTATTCCTGGCATGCAGGCTGTGCTAGTGATTAATCATGCTGTTATAGGAAAAACTGCTCCATTTCCCTTATGTGGTACCTCTGGTTACGTACTTAATTCGTTCCAGAGGTCTGTTCTTAACCTGAAACCGTTCTTAACCTGAAGCACCACTTTAGCTAATGGGGCCTCCTGCTACTGCTGCGCCACCGCGCCTCAATTTCTTTTCTCATCCCGAAGCAAAGTTCTTAACCCGAGGTACTATTTCTGGGTTAGTGGAGTCTGTAACCCGAAGCGTCTGTAACCCGAGGTACCACTGTACAGTGGTACCTCAGATTAAGTACTTAATTCGTTCCGGAGGGCCGTACTTAACCCGAAACTGTTCTTAACCTGAAGCACCACTTTAGCTAATGGGGCCTCCTGCTGCCGCCGCGCCGCCGAAGCACGATTTCTGTTCTCATCCTGAAGCAAAGTTCTTAACCTGAAGCACTATTTCTGGGTTAGCGGAGTCTGTAACCTGAAGCGTATGTAATCTGAAGTGTATGTAACCCAAGGTACCACTGTATAGAGTTGTTAGGTTGGTTCCATATCAGTAGGAGAAAATAACGGAGGCCAAGCAGAGAATATTGAGAAGCAAAGCGGCTAGTAAGCCTGATCTTTATTAAATGTTGCAACAGTTTCCCCACTCCCCCCATGCAGTCGGGCAGAGAACCCCGAACGTTGGTGCACAAGCCCTTATATAGACTTTTGAAATTACCCATCCTGTAGCCCAAGGCCACCCCCTTAAAACATCATACATACATCACTGAAGGAGGAGGTCTCCAGCAGAAATTATCAGGATACCTGATAATGGTCACTGATTGCTTCACCTGGGCAGCCTGGCCATTCTTTTGTGATGGTTAATACTTCAGTTTCCGAGTCCAGGTCACAGGCTCACCCTATTCACACACAAATACGCCCTTAAGATTTGCAAAAGCAAAAAGACAATGGGAAGGCTTTCTGCATTTGCCTCCCTGTCTGCAGAGGAGTATTTGAGGTCATTGGGAGAGTCAAAATGGCTTCGGGATTGCTCTCCTGTACTATTTCAGACACATGGTTTATACAGTAGACGCTTGGGTTGCGAACGTGATCCGTGCGGGATGCACGTTTGCAACCCACAGGGTTCGCAACCCACGTTTGCACACGCGCGGGTTGCGATTCGGCGTTTCTGTGCATGCGCAAAGCACCGAAACCCAGAAGTAACCCGTTCCGGTACTTCCAGGTTTCGGAGGTCCGTAATCCAAAAAAAAAACACAACCTGAAGCGGCTGTAACCCGAGGCATGACTGTATACTTATGTATGTGTTTGCCTTGTACATTTATGAACATTTAATTTATAGAGCTGGACCATCAAGAAGGCTGATCGCCAAAGAATGGATGCTTTTGAATTCTGGTGCTGGAGGAGACTCTTGAGAGTCCCATGGACTGCAAGAAGATCAAACCTCTCCATTCTGAAGGAAATCAGCCCTGAGTGCTCACTGGAAGGACAGATCCTGAAGCTGAGGATCCAAGACTTTGGCCACCACGATGGGGGTGGAGACGCTCCTTCAGGTATACTGAGCCGTTTAGGGCTTGAAAGGTCAGCACCAACACTTTGAATTGTGAAACGTACTGGGAACCAATGTAGGTCTTTCAAGACCGGTGTTATATGGTCTCGGCCGCTCCCAGTCAACCATCTAGCTGCTGCGTTCTGGATTAATTGCAGTTTCTGAGTCACCTTCAAAGGTAGCCCCACGTAGAGCGCATTGCAGTAGTCCAAGCGGGAGATAACCAGAGCATGCACCACTCTGGTGAGACAGTCTGCAGGCAGGTAGGGTCTCAGCCTACATACCAGATGGGGCTGGTAGACAGCTGCCCTGGACACAGATTTGACCTGTGCCTCCATGGACAGCTGTGAGTCCAGAATGACTCCCAGGCTGCGCACCTGGTCCTTCAGGGGCATAGTTACCCCATTCAGGACCAGGGAGTCCCCCACACCCACCCGCCTCCTGTCCCCCCAAAACAGCACTTCTGTCTTATCGGGATTCAACCTCAGTTAGCCGCCATCCATCCTCCAACCGCCTCCAGACCCTCCAATTTTAATTCAATGTTGCGAGCCGCTTTGGGCTCCTTCCTGTCTTTGAAGGAAGGACAGGGGTAGAAAAAACTATGTAATAAACAAACAAACACGCAGTTACATTTCAGTGACTGGTTGTGACTTTTTTATTCCTCATGAGACACATGATCCACCCCCGGAGTGTTTTAGGCTGTGATTAAATACCCTTGGTATGGTTTTCGTTTTCTGTTTAGCGTCAACCGTTTCTAAGGCTACATGTTCCTAAATGTAATTTCATGGGTATCTTCGGTTTTTTTAAGTGTTTTTATTACATGCTGTGCACCATCCGTATATAGATAAACATATTTTTTTAAATGATTCCAGTATCATAAAGCATTCTTTTAATGGTTTATTTAATTAGTGTTTCAAAGTATGCTTTAATTTGCTTTGTTTAGCCAGAAAAGCTGGCAGGAAAAGCTTTCACTGGGTGGTGCATGTGGATGGGAAGGCGTTCTCAGGAAATCGTTTGCTAGGCGAGAGCTTGCATAACGAGTCAATGACTGCCATTGATTCCTATGGAGAAAGTTCTAATGTGTTCCTGACCACGGGATTTTGACCCCAAAATGACAAAAAACACCCACACTACAACCACCCCAGGAAAAACCATCTGAAACCTTGCAAAAGGCAGACAAAGAATTGGGGTGGGGGGAGTAAGGCTTGTTTAAGGCGGTTCATTTGTTTGCAGCACTAAATGCTGTTTGGATATCTGAATCTGCAGGGTGTATAAGCGAGGTTTGGGTATGGATTCCTCGTGTTTGGATAAGTGATAATTTTCTCGCAATGAGCGTTTGGATGGCAGAACCTGCCTGTGTATCTGTGTGTTTATACAGTGGTGCCCCGCAAGACGAATGCCTTGCAAGACGGAAAACTCGCTAGACGAAAGAGTTTTCCGTTTTGGAGGTGCTTCGCAAAACGAATTTCCTATGGGCTTGCTTCGCAAGACGACAATGTCTTGCGAGTTCCTGCTGGTTCCCCCTCCCTTTTTCTAAGCCCCTAAGCCGCTTATCAGCTGATCCGATAAGCCGATAAAAGCCTCTAATAGCGCTAATAGCGCTAATCCGCAAACCCGTCAATGGGCTTGCTTCGCAAGACGAAAAAACCGCTAGACGAAGAGAATCACAGAACGGATTCTTTTCGTCTTGCGAGGCACCACTGTGTGTATATGTATATATATATATATATATATGCAGGTTTTGGTGTCTTCGGGTGTCTTCCCGTGTAAGAGTAGGGGTGTCTAGGCGACGTTTCGACGAGGTCTCACTCGTCATCTTCAGGCTGGTGCTTTCGGCTTCTTGTTACTGGAACAGAGCAGGATCTCAGTGTTTGAGTTCCTATAAATACTGTTGAGGGGGTGTGGTGTATAGCCTCCAACGTTCTGGGCAGAGAGGAAGTTCCCAGGTTAGTGTGCCTTTTCTTCTTTTGTTCCTTAATTACTTGAGGGATATCTTGAGTGATTTCTTGAGTGATATTCTGAGTACCACTTAGGTGGGTCATTAGGTGTGGATTAGTTGCTAAAGCTTTCGTGTCTTGACCTCTTGAGCTTGTGAAGAGTTTTTCTGAGAAGATGGCTGTACTGCACTTAGTTGTGCTCTGGCTTGGCTTCGTGTATAGGGGCGAGCTGTGGTTTTATGCCCTGTGCCAGCCAGATCTGTGTAGGGATTGCAGGGGGGTGCAGCATCCGGAGGTGCCACTATGGTTTGGCTACTGGATGGTGTCTGTAATTTATCTGTGGAGAGGGTCTGGGTTTGGGTCTGGTGTGGTTGATTGGTGATGGCGTTCTGTGTGCCTCTGGTTCTGGTGTCGGTTTTTGTGGGGAGGGCTAATTTCCAGATGTCTGGCAGGCGGGACGTGTCGTCACGCTTGTTCATGTTGTGAGGGTGTTTCTCTATCTCGATGGCTTCCATGATTATTCTCTTGTGGTGATGTTCCATGTTAAAGAGCAATTTGGAATCTGCAAAATTAATTTCGTGTCCTGTTTCTTTTATGTGTTGGAAAAGAGAGGAAGTTTTTTCTTCTTTTTTGACGGCATTCTTGTGTTCTGCGATACGTGCATTTATTCGTCTGTTTGTTTGTCCAATGTACGTGGCTGGGCAGACTTTGCAGGGTATTTCATAGACCCCTTGGTTTTCCAACTGGATTTTATCTTTGGGGTTTCTGAGGATATTGGCTATTTTTTGGTTGGTGCAAAAGGCTGTTTTGATATTGTGTTTATGGAGGATTTTGCTAATTTTATCTGTAGTGCCCTTGATATAAGGAAGGAGGGCCATGCCATTGTTTTCTTCTGTGTCTTGGTTTTTGGGGGGTGTTTCTTTTTGGATTAGCTTCGTAACCCTGTTTTGCTGGTATCCATTGGCGATTAACACATTTGAGAGATTCTGTAACTCAGTTGTCAAGTGGTCTTTGTCAGCCAGGCGTTTGGTTCTGGAGATGAGAGTCTTGGCTACGGAGTTTATTTGTGCAGGGTGGTGGTGTGATTGTGCATGTAAGTAGCGGTTGGTGTGTGTTTTTTTCCGGTAGATAGTGTGTCCTAGTGAGCCATCAGGTTTTTTGTAGATTAGGACGTCAAGGAAGGGAAGTTGGTTGTTGGCTTCTATTTCCATAGTGAATTGTATTTTGGGGTGTAGGCTGTTGAGATGTGTGAGGAAGCTATCTAGTTTTTCTTTCCCGTGTGGCCAAATTACAAAGGTGTCGTCAACATATCTGAGCCAAAGTTTGGGTTTGTGTTCTGACTTGTCTAAAGCATTGGTTTCAAAGTGTTCCATGTACAAATTTGCGATGACCGGTGAGAGGGGTGATCCCATAGGTGCTCCTTCTATCTGTTTGTATCTTTGTCCATTGTGGATGAAGTACGTGTTGGTTAGGCAGTGGTTGGTCAGGTCCAGGATGTATTCGGGAGGATTGTATTTGTTTTGAATGGCTGTCAAGGCTTCATTAATGGGCACTTGTGTGAAGAGAGATACAACATCGAAGCTCACAAGTAGGTCATCGGGATGTAGGTTTTGCTTCTTTATTGTTTCTATGAACTGGAAGGAGTTTGTAACGTGTGAAGCGATGGATTCTGCATAGGGCTGAAGTTGCTTAGCGAGAAATTTAGCGAGATTTTGTAGAGGTGAGCCTATGGAGCTGACTATTGGTCTGAGTGGTGTTCCTTCTTTGTGTATCTTGGGGAGACCGTAGAGTTTGGGGCATCTGGATGATTTTTCTCTGGGGATGATTCTTAGCTGGATTTCTTCACTGATAGGAGAGGCTTTTATTTTGGATTTGGTGGTTTTTTCCAGATAGGTGGTGGGATCTGTTTTTATAGGTTGGTAGGTAGGGTCTTGGAGTAGATTTGATAGTTTTGCTTGGTAGTCCGATGTGTTCATCACAACAGTGGCATTACCTTTGTCTGCTGGGAGAATGATTATGTTGTTGTCTTTCCTCAGGTTGGTGAGTGCTTTCTGTTCTTCTTTGTGTAAATTGCTTCTGGGTGGTTTGCTGGAGCAGAGGATGTTGGTGACTTCAAGTCTGATTTTATTGGCTTCATCTGGGTTGATTTTGGTTAGGCTAGCTTCGACTCCGCATATGATGTTTTCCGTGGGGATGCGTCTCGGGGCGACTGCAAAGTTGAAACCTTTGGAGAGTACTTTGGTTTCAGTTGAGGTGAGGATCCTGTCTGATATGTTATGTACTGTTTGTTTCATGGGTTGTTGTGGAGGGTGGCTGGGCTTCTGGCGTTTCTCTAGTTTGTGGAGTTTGTTGGTGTGTCTGTCTGTTTTATGTGAGTCTGTCTCACTCGTCATCTTCAGGCTGGTGCTTTCGGCTTCTTGTTACTGGAACAGAGCAGGATCTCAGTGTTTGAGTTCCTATAAATACTGTTGAGGGGGTGTGGTGTATAGCCTCCGACGTTCTGGGCAGAGAGGAAGTTCCCAGGTTAGTGTGCCTTTTCTTCTTTTGTTCCTTAATTACTTGAGGGATATCTTGAGTGATTTCTTGAGTGATATTCTGAGTACCACTTAGGAGGGTCATTAAGTGTGGATTAGTTGCTAAAGCTTTCGTGTCTTGACCTCTTGAGCTTGTGAAGAGTTTTTCTGAGAAGATGGCTGTACCGCACTTAGATATAGATATGTATATATGTGTGTTATACAGTATGTGTATATGTGTGTGGTGTGTGTGTGTGTGTGTGTGTGTATATATATATATATATATGCAGGTTTTGGTGTCTTCGGGTGTCTTCCCGTGTAAGAGTTGGGGTGTCTAGGCGACGTTTCGACGAGGTCTCACTCGTCATCTTCAGGCTGGTGCTTTCGGCTTCTTGTTACTGGAGATCCTGCTCTGTTCCAGTAACAAGAAGCCTGAGATCCTGCTCTGTTCCAGTAACAAGAAGCCGAAAGCACCAGCCTGAAGATGACGAGTGAGACCTCGTCGAAACGTCGCCTAGACACCCCAACTCTTACACGGGAAGACACCCGAAGACACCAAAACCTGCATTCCTATACCCGTGAAAATCTACGAAAGCAAATATATATATATATATATATACACACAAACACATATATATATACATAATATCGAAATTATATATATATATATATATATACACACACACACACACACACACACACACACACACACCCATCCCCCAAAAGAAAAAGGCAGCAGCTGTGAGGAGAAACTGGAGGCGCCATTTCCCCTCAGGAGCCACCAAAGCCCCTCCCCCCCTCCAGGCCATTTCTGTTTTTTTGAACCCTCATCCCTCAAGCCCCGCCAAAAAAACAACCACCCCAGAGCCAAACCCCAACCGCCAACCATGACACCCCGCCTCCCTCCCTCTCTCACTGGCCCGCGCCCTTCCTTCCCCCGGCTTTCATTGGCTGCGCCGGAGCGCGAGGGCCGCCGCTGAGGCCCGCCTCCGGAGGCGGGCTGCCTCTCCCGGCTCTTGATAGGCGCAGACGGCTGCCTGTCTAACTCGCTCTCGCTCTTTTTTCATTTAGGCTCCTCCATTTCCCCGCCCGCCCCTCTCAGAGCGGGCCCCGCCCTCCGCCTGCCTCGGTGCCTGTCAGGGGAGAGGGAGTCGGCCCGGCTTTGGCCTGGCCTAGTCCGGCCTCTTCCTCCTCCTCCTCCGCCCGCCTTCCGCGAGCGGGACGGAAACCGGGGAGGGACCCGCCGAGGGAGAAGGAGAAGAAGCAGCAGCAGCGAGCGGGAGCGGCGTCGCCATGGGAACCCGCGACGACGAGTACGACTATCTATTCAAAGGTGAGAGGAGCGGGGGAAGGAGCGGATGACGATGGTGCGGAGGGGGGGGCGCCTGGCTGGGAGGGGGGCGGCGAAGCCCCGCCCCTACCCGGAGGAGGCGGGGCTTGCCCCCGCGTTCGAAGAGGGAGGAGCTTGCCCCGGTTTCGAAAGGGGAGGAGCTTGCCTCTGGTTGCGAAGGGGAGGGGTTAGCCCAGGGTTCCAAAGGGGAGGGGTTAGCGCAGGGTTCCAAAGGGGAGGGGTTAGCACAGGGTTCCAAAGGGGAGGAGCTTGCCTCTGGTTGCAAAGGGGAGGGGTTAGCGCAGGGTTCCAAAGGGGAGGGGTTAGCTCAGGGTTCCAAAGGGGAGGAGCTTGCCTCTGGTTGCAAAGGGGAGGGGTAAGCCCAGGGTTCCAAAGGGGAGGGGTTAGCCCAGGGTTCCAAAGGGGAGGAGCTTGCCTCGGGTTCCGAAGGGGAGGAGCTTGTCTCTGGTTGCAAAGGGGAGGGGTTAGCCCGGGTTCCAAAGGGGAGGAGCTTGCCCTGGTTCCAAAGGGGTGGAGTTTGCCTCCTTAAAGCAGGGGGAGGGGCTTGGGGGGCTCCGAGGTGTGTTGCGTTTTTTTCCAAGGAGGGAGGGGGCACTTGCCAAAGGAAGTTGCTTGGTTGATTGATTGGTTTGGTTTATTTATATGATGCCTTCTTGCAGTTAAGGTTAAAGGTAAAGGGACCCCTGACCGTTAGGTCCAGTCGTGGCCGACTCTGGGGTTGCGGCGCTCATCTCGCTTTAATGGCCGAGGGAGCCTGCGTACAGCTTCCGGGTCATGTGGCCAGCAGGATTAAGCTGTTTCTGACGAATCAGAGCAGTGCACGGAAATGCTGTATACCTTCCCGCCGGAGCGGTACCTATTTATCTACTTGCTCTTTGATGTGCTTTCGAACTGCTAGGTTGGCAGGACCAGTGACCGAGCAACGGGAGCTCACCCCGTCACGGGGATTTGAACCGCCAACCTTCTGATCGGCAAGTTAGCTGTGCCCAAAGCGGATTACAACAAGCATCAGCGTACCAAAATGCAAAACAGGTGTGGGGGAGGGGCTGTTTACAAGACCTCCCAAAGGGGGCACAAATCAACAACTCAGTAAATGTGGAACAAATCCGCCATCGCCACCAAAACAACAACAGTGCCTAGACCAGTGTTTCCCAAACTTGGGCCTTCTGTTTTTGGACTACAACACCCATCATCCCTAGCTAGCAAGACCAGTGGTCAGGGATGATGGGTGTTGTAGTCCAAAAACAGCAGGAGACCCAAGTTTGGGAAACACTGGTCTAGACTCAAGTGCGTAGTACATAGCAGGGAAAAGTTGTTGGACTCCGACTCGCAGCAGCTCCCGGGCCCATGCAACTGCCCAGTGGTGATGGGAGTTGTAGTTTATCCCAAATCTGGAGGGCTGAACGACTTCCCACCACCACAGAGAGTGGAGTGGGGAACAACCCCAACAGTTGCACCTACTGCTCCTGTTCCCCAAGACAGATTGCAACCATGGCCTGGTTCCCATTGGGTGGCGTTCAAATTATAAGTTTTTAATCTTTTTTAGGGTTGGTCAGTGGAGACTGAAGGGCCTAACTTGGTGCATTTTCATTGATTGAAATAGTTCTGCTTGAAGTTTTTTTAAAAAAATAGTTTAGTGGCACCTTAGGAGGCTGATTAGTAAGAAAAGTTGTGGGAGGAGGGCTGGTATAGTGTGTGAAAGGGCTATTGTGGAGAGAAGGGACTTGTTTGCCCCCTCCTTACTTTGAAGAGGAGGGGCACATGTTTGGAGTGGTGGTGGAAATCCAGCAGTGCTGGGACAGGGGGGTTTGGGGGCTTAGAGGAAGAGGTATGGAGTGGGGCTGGAGGCTGAAGAAAGGCAAGGGAGAGAGGCCTAGGCAGAGAATATGAGGAGCAGGAGTTGGAACTTGAGAAAGAAATGGGAAGCGAGGGGCTTGGAAGGTGGGACTTGGCAGAGACTATGTAGGAGGGGTTTTCCCAGTAGTGATGCATGGAAGTGAGAGCTGGACCATAAAGAAGGCTGATCGCCGAAGAATGGATGCTTTTGAATTCTGGTGCTGGAGGAGACTCTTGAGAGTCCCATGGACTGTAAGAAGATCAAACCTCTCCATTCTGAAGGAAATCAGCCCTGAGTGCTCACTGGAAGGACAGATCCTGAAGCTGAGGCTCCAAGACTTTGGCCACCACGATGGGGGTGGAGACGCTCCTTCAGGTATACTGAGCGGTTTAGGGCTTTAAAGGTCAGCACCAACACTTTGAATTGTGAAACGTACTGGGAACCAATGTAGGTCTTTCAAGACCGGTGTTATATGGTCTCGGCGGCCACTCCCAGTCACCCATCTAGCTGCCGCGTTCTGGATTAATTGCAGTTTCTGAGTCACCTTCATAGGTACCCCCACGTAGAGCGCATTGCAGTAGTCCAAGTGGGAGATAACCAGAGCATGGACCTCTCTGGCGAGACAGTCTGCAGGCAGGTAGGGTCTCATCCTACATACCAGATGGAGCTGGTAAACAGCTGCCCTGGACACAGAATTGACATGCGCCTCCATGGACAGCAGTGAGTCCAGAGTGACTCCCAGGCTGCGCATCTGGTCCTTCAGGGGCATAGTTATCCCATTCAGGACCAGGGAGTCCCCCACACCCACCCGCCTCCTGTCCCCCCAAAACAGTACTTCTGTCCCCCCCAAAACAGTACTTCTGCACCAGTTTAATGCAGCGTGCAGGTACTTGCCAAGCGGGCAACTCGGTTTGGGGGCAGCTCGTGGGCAGGTTAAACAACCCCCGTGAGCCGCTTGTGGCCCATGGGCCTTAGGTTGCCTATCCCTGATTTACAGTCATTAGGAGCGCCAAGATGGCTTTTGGGATTGTTCTGTGTGCTAAAATAAAGTGCAGTTTTCTCAGGGAATATTTCCTAAATTCTGAAGAGTGAAGGATTGGTTTTCTGTGGAGTGTGTGTGTCCGCTGTGTGTGTGCACCCTAAAATTTTGTAACGCCCTCATAGCATCCTGGAGGATCTGTAAAGCTGTAGGAGGGGATTTTTTTGGTCTTGGAAAGTGGGAGGAAGGCTTGGAAACTGGGGACTGTAAACTGAAGGAGGGGGCTGAAAGGACTGCACATGTGTGTTGAAATGGATAGGGTTTTGATGTGGGTTTCGCTGTTGTTTTCCCTGTTTTCGCCTTTCTGTTCTGCGGGACCCCAAGGTAGCTTCCAGCAAATGAGTGTTGTGGTTGGAGATGCTCGCTGCATATGCGTATTCACACCTTTCTAGGGAGCATGGGAGTCTGGGGGATGAGTGACTGAAAGGAAGAAGGCCTGAAGGGATGCAGTAGCAACTGGCAGGGTGGCTGGCAACTGGGGGGGGGGCTGGGAGTGAGGAGCAGGTGGTGTTCGGTGGGCTGGATTTGCAGTGCAGCTTTAAGGCTTATGGACAGTCGAAACAAGAAGAGAAGGGGCTTAGAGATGTTGTGGTATTTAGAGCTAAAGGGCGCACCAGGGTGTGTTCAGGGCTGGGGGTGCTCTGGTGGAAGATGCAGATGCCCGAACAAACGGATTTAGGTCTTGAGACAGTGCAGGGTGGTATTGGCAGATGGATGGGCTGGGACGCATTGGTTCACTGAGAGGGAAAGAATCGGCATAAACATAGAATCATAGAATCCTAGAGTTGGAAGAGACCACAAGGGCCATCGAGTCCAACCCCCTGCCAAGCAGGAAACACCATCAGAGCACTCCTGACATATGGTTGTCAAGCCTCTGCTTAAAGACCTCCAAAGTAGGAGACTCCACCACACTCCTGGGCAGCAAATTCCACTGTTGAACAGCTCTTACTGTCAGGAAGTTCTTCCCAATGTTTAGGTGGAATCTTCTTTCTTGTAGTTTGGATCCATTGCACCGTGTCCGCTTCTCTGGAGCAGCAGAAAACAACCTTTCTCCTTCCTCTATGTGACATCCTTTTATAGAGAGTGTTTAGGGACTGGTTTGTGTGGTGCACTGGGAGGCTTTAAATACTTTCACTTTATCCTAAGGGATCAGGGGAGGTTATAACACTGAACAACACGGAGAGTTTCCAGTCCTGCAGATCTAAATTCAGTCTAGATCAGTCGCCAACTCTCTTAGTTCAACCAAAGAGACTTAAGTCCGTCTTCTGTAATCTATTCATATTTTCCCTAGTCCTCTCTATTGCAGTGCACGCACACCCACCTCGGGTACAGTTGTTGCATGTAGACATTTTTGTTTTGCTCCGGGTATTTCCTTTGGGCTCTGTCTGGATCAATATCCAACAACTTGCGTTGGAATTGCAAAAGCAACACTGTCATGTGCTATTTACAGTAGTGTTTAGCTGTGCATCAGATGCCTCTGTTTTTTGGTTCAGCCTTCCTAAAAAATAATAATGATCTGGCAGTAGAGAACTGGGGTCAGTGAATGGGTGATTGGGAGGGAAGAGAAAGAGCAGCTAAAGGACGAAGCCGTTATTTGAAAGGACACCGTTTTGGGGTTTGCAGGATCCAGTGCTGGCAGTTCTGGGAAGCAGAGATTGTCCAATCAGCAGTTGAGCAGTAATTGGTGTCATTAACCTGCGAGCAACTGTGACCTAAGAATCAATCAGCTTTGGGGTGTTTGCCGGTCCCCATGAAAATGGTACATAAACTGCGAAAAGGTTACGGAGCGGTGATGCAGTCCCGTCCCAATAATGCCATGTTTGTTGCTTGCTCCTTGGAATTTTGGTGTACTTTTTAAAAAGCCGAAGAGTCACTGCAAAAAGCAGTTACTTCTTTGGGGAGGAAAAAAATCTCTGCGATGCAGTTCCTGCAGTTGGCATTAGACCTGGGTTTCTAACCCCTATGAAACATCTTTGCCAAGTCATTCTTGCCTGTAAAATGGATGTAATGGTGGCCAATAGCAAAGTAAAAAAAGGTAAAGCAATTCATAGAATAAGTGATGTACCTGTATATAATTAGGTTGCTGACATAAAGTTACACGCACCTGTGCTTCTTGGAAGTAAACAAACCTTCCACAGGTAAGAATTGCTGGGCTGAGGCTAGAAGGCAATGTTCTAGTCTGAGTTCCTTAGCCGAAGGCAGGATCTTTCAAACAATGCCTTATGGATTAAGCCCTCCACATACAGAGTCTCTGTTTATATTTCTGTGGACCAAGGTGTGTGTACAAGGTAGATCAAGGTGTAATAGATCAAAGGGTAAGGTGAGAGTAGAACCAAAGTCTGGGGCCTCCGTAAACCGATTAAGGTACAGTTATACTGCTTGCCAGTCCTGCTGGAAAATTCCCCAATCCAAATATTAAAGCAGGGTTTCCTTTGTGTTCCTTGCCCACACACCAGTTTCCGGTGGCAGTGGGAGGGGCAAACTTTTGATATGAGGGGCTATTTTAGACGAGCAGCTCACTGCATGAAAAAGAGGTGTAATGAAGGAACAACGGCTTATTATGTTGCATCTCAAGCCCTTTATACCACAATCTCCCCATTCTGTTACCATCCCTCCATATAGCTATCCAGCCAGAGCCAATTCGAATGTAAAGTCCTTGCTTGCTTCCAAAAGGCACCTCGTGTGCTCATAAGAACAGTCCTACTTTGTCAGATCAAAGGTCCATCTAGTTCAGCAGTTCTCTTCTCGCAGTTGTTATATGCCTCCCCTGGGAAGCCCACAAACGCGGCATGAGGGCAATCGCCTTCTCCTGCTATTGCTCCTGAGCGCTGAAATTCAGAGGCATGCCACTTGATCATGCAGCCATCTGGACAAGCATAGGGTCCCACCCCCCACCCCCAGATTTGTTTGATCCACTTGAGGAAGCCAGTTTAGAGTTTAACCATGTGCTTGTGAGAATCTCTTCTTCATTCAGTTGGGTTGTTTTTATGAGAGGGAGACAAACTTCTGCCTTTCCCAGGGGTCGGCAAGGTTTACCTTGCCTGGACCGGTTCACTCCAGCGGAGATCCCTCTGTGGGCCGGATTGTGCGCACGTGCGCAGACGCGATTTGTGGCGCTGCAGAAGCGAGTCCCTGCACCGCACTACGCCGGTTTAGCGCAGCGTGTGGGGGCTCGCCGAGCGAGTGGCTCAGTTCGGGTGCGAAATGAGGGGCCGGTTAAACCCCTGTGGGCCACTTGTGGCTTGTGGACCTTAGGTTGCTGACCCCTGACCTATCCATTTTCTCCCCACACACTGCACACCGTATTTTTTGCTTTATAGGATGCACCGGACCATAGGACGCACCTGACCGTAGGAGGGGGAGAACAGGAAAAAAAATTCTCCCCCTCTGCTCAGCGCCCCTTCAGCGAAGCGGTAGGAGAAACGGAGCCCCTTCCATTTCTCCTCCCGCTTCGCTGAAGGGGCGCTGCACAGAGAGGGAAAACTGTGCGGCACCTCTCCAGCCTAAGACTTGCGGATAGCTGCCTGAAGCCTGGAGAGCGAGAGGGGTCGGTGCGCACGGACCCCTCTTGCTCTCCAGGCTTCAGCGAAAGCAACGCGAAGCCTCCGGAGCGCGGAGGGAGCTCTCTCTCTGCGCTTCGGAGGCTTCGTGTTGTTATCGCTGAAGCCAAGGAGCCTGCATTCGCTCCATAGGATGCACACACATTTCCCCTTCATTTTTGGAGGGGGGAAAGTGCGTCCTATAGAGCGAAAAATACGGTAATTTTATGCACCTCTCTCATATCCCCCTCCCCTTCACCTGTTTTTAAATAAAACTAAAAGCTTCCCAAAGACCAGCTCCTGTGAGTCAGACCTTCGGCCCTAACGAATAATTTGCTTGACCTTTTTGCACAATCGTCCCTCTCCCGGCATCCTCCTGCTTGTGGGCCCTGTTGATTCTGATGTGGGAGGAACAATGCCCCATGTACAAAGGAAGACTTCTGACTGAATAGTTTGGAGCAGTTTTGCCAAGTGAATTCGTGGGGCATTCTTGTGTGACTTCCCTCCCTCCAACCTGCCCCCTTGGCTGCCCTGATGCATTCAGTGCCTGACGAGGAGCTGTGCTTAACTTCAGAGAGTCCCGGAGGAAGCCAATCAGTAGCTTCACCTACAGGTGTCCGGCAAGAGCATCTCATAGAATCCTAGAGTTGGAAGAGACCACAAGGGCCATCGAGTCCAACCCCCTGCCAAGCAGGAAACACCATCAGAGCACTCCTGACATATGGTTGCCAAGCCTCTGCTTAAAGACCTCCAAAGGAGGAGACTCCACCACACTCCTTGGCAGCAAAGTCCACTGTCGAACAGCTCTTACTGTCAGGAAGTTCTTCCTAATGTTTAGGTGGAATCTTCTTTCTTGTAGTTTGGATCCATTGCTCCGTGTCCGCTTCTCTGGAGCAGCAGAAAACAACCTTTCTCCCTCCTCTATGGGACATCCTTTTATATATTTGAACATGGCTATCCTATCACCCCTTAACCTCCTCTTCTCCAGGCTAAACATGCCCAGCTCCCTTAGCCGTTCCTCATAAGGCCTTTGACCATTTTGGTTGCCCTCCTCTGGACACGTTCCAGTTGGTCAGTGTCCTTCTTGAACTGTGGTGCCCAGAACTGGACACAGTACTCCAGGTGAGGTCTGACCAGAGCAGAATACAGTGGCACTATTACTTCCCTTGATCTAGATGCTATACTCCTATTGATGCATCTTTGAGGACCCAGGCTGGGCTTTGGGAGACAGGGAGGAAAGGGGCTGCTCCAGCAGATTTTCCAGGGGACACTTGAAAGAGGCCAAAGAAGGAAAGGTCGTTTTTTTGTGGGGATGGATGTTGGCTTAGGCAATATGAGGAGAAGCATGATGCAAATTACTGGAAGAGATCTAGTGCAGGAGGTGTCAGTAGCAGTAAAAACGATAGCAACAGGAACTGAACTGAGTGTCCGTTTTGAGAATCTGGAAATTTTGGGGGCAGCTCTTGGCTCTGGAGTTGTTATTAGGCCTCATCCTGCATCACTCCAGACTGCCCTGCGAGGTCACATCCAGGTTCTGCCGAGAAGCCCTGCGTCGGCTGTGGGATGCTGGCCACACACAGGGCTGTTTGCAGCAGCGGTGTGCAGCGGTTGTTGTTTTTTTAGGGAAACAGTTAAGGCTAGAGGCGCCAGCTTGCAAGGGCGATGTTACACGCATGAGCATCGCACCTTCCTCCCTGAGTTGGGCACAAGCTTCCCGGGCTTTGGGAAGGAGGCTCTAATAATAATAATAATAATAATAATAATAATAATAATAATATATTTATAACCCGCCCATCTGGCTGGGCTTCCCCAACCACTCTGGGCGGCTTCCAACAAAATATTAAAATACAGTAATGCATCAAACATTAAAAGCTTCCCTAAACAGGGCTGCAAGAGAACATTGATAGCCATGTTCAAATATGATAGCCATGTTCAAATATATAAAAGGATGTCACATAGAGGAGGGAGAAAGGTTGTTTTCTGCTGCTCCAGAGAAGCGGACACGGAGCAATGGATCCAAACTACAAGAAAGAAGATTCCACCTAAACATTAGGAAGAACTTCCTGACAGCAAGAGCTGTTTGACAGTGGAATTTGCTGCCAAGGAGTGTGATGGAGTCTCCTCCTTTGGAGGTCTTTAAGCAGAGGCTTGACAACCATATGTCAGGAGTGCTCTGATGGTGTTTCCTGCTTGGCAGGGGGTTGGACTCAATGGCCCTTGTGGTCTCTTCCAACTCTATGATTCTATGATTTAGGGAACTTTGTTAGTCCCCCTAGTTCACTGACTACACACCACTGGTTTTGCAGCATTTTTTTGGGGGGGGGGTTACTCAAGGGTACGCAGTAGCAGCACCTTTCTCCCCCCCCAAAAAATGTTATAACTGTGGCACTTTCTGTAACAACTTCATGGTGAGGGGGGAGCACTGGCCGTTTACTGTGGGGGGAGAGCACCATTCTCTGCAATACTTTGCCTTTACCATCACCCTGTGTTTATAAATCCCAGCCTGACAAATGAATGCTGACAGCGCTGTATTGTCTTTTCTCTTTCTACCCTCCCCAGTTGTCCTGATTGGAGACTCCGGGGTGGGGAAGAGTAATCTCCTGTCCCGCTTCACACGCAATGAGTTCAACCTGGAGAGCAAAAGCACTATCGGTGTGGAGTTTGCCACCAGAAGCATCCAGGTGGATGGCAAGACGATAAAGGCACAGATCTGGGACACGGCTGGCCAGGAGCGATATCGTGCTATCACCTCCGCGTAAGCCTCAAAAGCTGCTCTGATTCACCGATTGATTATTTAATTTGATAGATTAAAAAAATACAGTGGTGCCTTGGTTCTCAAACGCCTTGGTACTCAAACAACTTGGAACCTGAACATTGCAAACCCGGAAGTAAGTGTTCCGGTTTATGAACTTTTTTTGGAAGCCAAACGTGCTCCATTTTTAGTGTTGTGCTTCCGATTTGAGTGCCACACTTCCATTTTGAGTGTTATACTGAGGTCTGTCTGTTTTTGCTATTTATTTTGCATTTTTGCGGCTTTTTTGTTTTGTTTTTGTGACTGTGTGGAACCCAGTTCAGCTATTGATTGATTGATTGATTGTGTGACTGCAGTACATTGTTTATTGCTTTCATTTTATGGATCAATGGTCTCGTTAGATAGTAAAATTCATGTTCAATTGCTGTCTTAGGAGTTATTTTTAACAGTCTGGAACGGATTAATCCATTTCGCATTACTTTCTATGAGAAAGTGCGCCTTGGTTTTGGAACGCTTTAGTTTTGGAACGGACTTCTGGAACAGATTAAGTTTGAGAACCAAGGTACCACTGTATCTCTAAGTGGTGTACAAAAAACTGAATCGGCAACAGACAACTTAAACAAAACATTACAAAAAACCCCACACATACATGTAAAAATGTTACTTTAATGCAAAGTTAATAATATCTATAAATCAATATCAGTCCATTTTCCTCCTGACACACAGTCCCTCTCAGCCTCTGTGTTCTCGCCCGGGGTCCAGGCAAACTTTCTGCTCACCCACAAAAGATTCGCAACAAAAAGAGTTGCCAGAAAGAGTGAACATCACCTTAGTCTCTCTCTTTAGACTTGCTTTTTATGGACAGGCCCAAGGTAGATGACACTTCCTCAGTCTGCCTGCAGCTGTGTCCCATTTAGCTGCCCTCTCCACACCCAGTACAGCAGGTTTGTTGAGTTTCCCAGGGGGTCCTAAGGATGGGACGAGGGGCCCTTTCCACTCACAGCGGTTGATTTCTAGAGGGTTGTCAAGTGTCTTCTGAGACTGTTGCAAAGCGCGCTGGACTCCGTAGACCTCTGTCTTATTCAGCCTACGAGGCATTGCTTATGCAAGAGCACGCACTTGGGATTCCTGAATGCAGATTAGCCAACTCTCACGTCCTGGCTATGCAATCTTCTTCTGAAATTTGATTTCTTAAAAGTGCCTTGCTGACACTCTGGGTTTGTGTGTGACTGTGTGTTGAGGGGGCAAACAGCAAATCGGCTCATTCCAGGATAAAGGAATTCAGGCTGAGGTGGCGGAAGATTGCGAATCGTGTCATAAGCCTGAATTGAGTCAGTGCTCAGATGGGCTTGTCTTCTGGACCAAGTGCTTCTGATTCCTCTTGCCTGACCTAATATTCCCCCTATCCTTTGTTTATTTGAATGGGAGAGAAACCTAAACCTGGCCTCCCAGACCGTTTCACAGTTGCTCATGAATTTCCCAGAGAAGCCAATGTTTGCTTGAACATCCCATGACACGGGAAGCTGCTATATACAGAGTCTGACCATTGGTCCATCTAGATCAATATTGTAGACACCGATTGGCAGTTGTTCTGTGCAGGGTTTTAGAGAGAAGGGCCCCAGGCATAGGCAAACTCGGTGCTCCAGATCTACCCGGACACTGAGGTCCAGCGCCGAGGGCCTTCTGGCGGTTCCCTCGCTGCGAGAAGCCAAGTAACGGGGAACCAGGCAGAGGGCCTTCTCGGTAGTGGTGCCGGCCCTGTGGAACGCCCTCCCACCAGATGTCAAAGAGAAAAATAACCACCAAACTTTTAGAAGACATCTGAAGGCAGCCCTGTTTAGGGAAGCTTTTAATGTTTAATAGGTTATTGTATTTTAGTGTCTTATTGGAAGCTACCCAGCCAGATGGGCGAGGTATAAATAATGAATTATTATTGTTGCTGTTGTTGTTGTTGGGACTACAACTCCCATCACCCCTGACCACTGGTCCTGTTAGCTAGGGATGATGGGCGTCGTAGTCCCAAAACATCTGGAGGGCTGAGTTTGCCTATGCCTGGAGAAGGCTTTCACAGCCCTCAGAGATGCCCCTGGGGGATTGAACCGGAGATTCAATGAAGCCCTTGCCTGGTAGCTCTTGGCAACAAATAATTGCATGCAGGAAAGTAAGTGAGCCAGCAGAGGGGAAGTGCCAGTCTCTCCTGTACCTAGCACTGACATTAAATGGGGTACGGGGGAGAAGACCCTTCAGCTGCACCCAGCATAGAAATGCAGGGGGGGATCTCCATCCCCTCCTTCCCTCCTTCTCCACCCCAACAGGCTCCTAGGAATTTTTACAGGCTAAAAGCTTTTATGTGCCCTCCCATAGCTTGAGTAGCAGCTGAGATTATTATGCAGACATAGGTGGCATAGATAGGGTTGCTGCGCAGAGCTCCTGGAAAGAGCACTGTCTTTAATATCCTTTCACTTCAACCCTAAATGCATGATCTTGTAGGTAATCGTGGAAGGGGGTGCTTTTGTGAAGTTTGTGTGTGCAAGATGTAGTAGTAGTAGTAGTAGTAGTAGTAGTAGTAGTAGTAGTAGTTTATTATTTGTACCCCGCCCATCTGGCTGGGCTTCCCCAGCCACTCTGGGCAGCTTCCAGCAAAATATTAAGATACAGTAGTCCATCAGACATTAAAAGCTTCCCTAATCAGGGCTGCCTTCAGATGTCTTCTAAAAGTCTGGTAGTTGTTGTTCTCTTTGACATCTTGTGGGAGGGCGTTCCACAGGGCGGGTGCCACTACCGAGAAGGCCCTCTGCCTGGTTTCCTGTAACTTGGCTTCTCACAGCGAGGGAACCGCCAGAAGGCCCTCAGCACTGGACCTCAGTGTCCGGGCTGAACGATGGGGGTGGAGATGCTCCTTCAGGTATACTGGGCCGAGGCCATTTAGGGCTTTTAAGATCAGCACCAACACTTTGAATTGTGCTCAGAAACATACTGGGAGCCAATGTAGGTGTTATGTGGTCTCAGCAGCCGCTCCCAGTCACCAGGCTAGCTGCCGCTAGAATGTAGGGGTTTTTTTAAAAAAAGAAAAGCGAGTTGCGCAAGTAAACAACTGCTCAAGTGCTGCTTTAAAAATTCCATTAAGCAGTTGAATAAACATGAAGTATCGTAATAAATTTGCTTAATTTAATACCCGGTGTTAGTTTCTTTTAAAAGCAGAAATTGTTTGCTTACTTGCGTGAGTTCCTGTTCTGATGCCCTGTACCCCTCCTCACAGGGGTCCATCAACAAAGTGTTAATCATTCTGAACTTTACACTGTCCTTTGCACACAGGATGGAAGATAAGCCTGGCTCATACTTGCAGAATTTTGGCAGTCTGTAACTTAACGGGCTGAGTTCTGCAAACATTTGTGTTCCTGGTACAAATCCTGAAAACCTTGGCATTCATTTTTGTTTGTGCAGGCAGCTTGTGTCCAGTTAGCCTCTAGACTGGTGGAACTCTGCCTGATCAATCTTCTCTGTGACTGCCCTTCAGATAAGACCACTATTGTGCCCCTGTCTTCTCTTTTCCCATATAAACATAATCCGCTTTTCCGTCCAGTTTGTCAGTGTCCTTCAGCAACCTCTGTGTCCAGAGACCCTTCCGCGGGCTGAGTAACACCTGTCTAAATAACTCTTTCAGCTATTACCGTGGTGCCGTTGGAGCACTCCTGGTTTACGACATCGCGAAACACTTGACATACGAGAACGTGGAACGTTGGCTGAAGGAGCTCCGGGATCATGCAGATAACAACATCGTCATCATGCTGGTGGGGAACAAGAGCGATCTGCGTCACCTGAGGGCTGTCCCTACAGACGAGGCCCGCGCTTTTGCAGGTTGGGTTGTTACAAACTCTGGATGTTGATGCTCTTTAGCTGCCTGGCTCTCGTGGCAGCATTGGCCATGCTCCCTTTTAAGTGCCGAGGGAGTTTGCAAATTGGCCACCTGGAAGAGGTGGTATAAAGCTTCTGAGAGGTTGTGATTTTACGAAGCAGCAGTGGTGTGCTTAGTGCAGTGAAGTCAGGTCCTTGGCTGAAGGAGGCCCCCAATGTAGTGGACAACAGAGAATCTCCAGTTAAGAGCTTTTGAAAAGGCTTAGGTAGAGGTAGTGTGGTGATCATCACTAAAATATTTAATATAAATATACCGGTAGTTCTTTTTTAAAGAAATTGCTCAAAGTATATACATTACTTTGGTTACTCTTCTAAGAGCCTGTGGGACTCACTGGTTGTAGTGTTGGTTGTAGTGTAGTGTTCCAGAGAAGCGGACACGGAGCAATGGATCCAAACTACAAGAAAGAAGATTCCACCTAAACATTAGGAAGAACTTCCTGACAGTAAGAGCTGTTTGACAGTGGAATTTGCTGCCAAGGAGTGTGGTGGAGTCTCGTGCTTTGGAGGTCTTTAAGCAGAGGCTTGACAACCATATGTCAGGAGTGCTCTGATGGTGTTTCCTGCTTGGCAGGGGGTTGGACTCGATGGCCCTTGTGGTCTCTTCCAACTCTATGATTCTATGACTTGGATCAAGGATGCCTGGGCTTTAATGTCTGATCAGCTGTAAAATTTAAATGTGTAATTGGAGTGAGAATAAATTGACTCACTCTCAATTTACCTCCTAAGTTTGATGCGGGGATAAAATTGTATGTGTCTGAGTACAGGGTGGGGAATACGCAAGGGCACACCAAACTCGGAGGAAGGATAACTTAAAACTAGGGATTTTATTTAATAATAAGGGTAAGCCAGTATTCAGCCCCATTTTACAAATTTGGGGATGCAGACAACTGATGCTGAGAAACGAGGTTGCTGCAGGTTTCAAATTAGATCGTGACTGGTACTTCTGATTCATAACTTGTGACACTAAAATATTATGATAGTTTGCAAATCTGAATTGGTTTCACTATGCACAGCCAAGATTGGCTACTGGGTGCATTATTGAACTGTGCTTAATCTAAAACAAAAGTGGAAGCTTCTGAACTTTTCGCTGTGCTGGAATAGGAGATAACTTTTCATAGAATTGTAGGATGGGAAGAGACCCCAAGGGTCATTAGCCTAACCCTCTGCAATGCAGGAATCATAGCCTCATAATGTGATTAGGCGTGCTAACTAAGCCAACATTTCTCTTAGTCTCCAGAATTCAGTTATCTAATATGCTTTTGAATTCTTTAAGGGGTGGGAAGAAAGCGATCTTTCTTCCTATTGCTTGACTTTGAGGAGAGTGCCATCTGTACATGAGAATAACTGCAGTGATTTCCTCCCCTGCCCTTGCAGAAAAAAACAACCTGTCCTTCATTGAAACTTCAGCACTCGACTCAACAAATGTAGAAGAAGCCTTCAAGAACATCCTTACTGGTGAGGATTTCCGTTTAGACTATCTTTCCTGATGTGTAAAGGGCATGTGGGGCAATGGAAAGGAAACACACGCCTGGATTTGATCTGTGGTCACTACACAGGTGCCAACTCCCTGTGGCCCTGGGTGCCCGAGCACCCACAAAATTCCCAGTGAAGGCACCAGGCACCCACAAATTTCAGTGCCGGGGCCACGCACGCTGCATGGCATCCACGGCCCCGGGCACCCACAGTTGCAGGGCTAAAGTTGGCACTCTTTGGCCACCATCAGTGTGTGTGGTCGGCATCCCTTAACAGCTCTTTGAGCCTTGAAATGTTTACCGTCAGCCTTGCACATTTGCATTTAGGGTGGATTGTTAACGTGCATGTAACTTGCCCCCAGTTTTCTGGAGAGAATGGATTGCTCCAGTGATTTTGTTTATCACTTCTGCCTGACTGCCTTGCCTAGA